>NW_006399810.1:1240918-1311026 GCF_000299155.1 Elephantulus edwardii
GGAAGGAAGGAAGGAAGGAAGGAAAGGAGATTCTAATTTAAAGTGAACAAGTAAGAAAGTGCCAGTCCTGTTTCATACCAATTTCACCTTATGTGGTACTTAAAAAAGAACTCCAGAGAGACAGTAAATTTCATCTCAAATAATGGTTCATATACTGAAAGACTCTACAAATATCATTCTTGATAGCAAAGACTTGAAAACAATATGAAAATAATTATAACCATAACAATCTTTAGGTTGGCAAATAATTTAAATATTGCATTTCTTTTTTTTTTTTCTTACAGAAATCTTACGGTAGGGAAGATCAAGGACTCTTCTATTCATTTTAAAATTAAAAAGAATAAACAAAGTGAGATAAATGACCTGACCAATAAAATCCATTTGAATGTGAAACTAAAATATTGTATTTCTAGGCCTATAGCCTTCTTCTCCAAAGCTCCTTCTCTTAACAGAAACTCAAGTTTAAAAAATCTGCAGCTACAAAAGATGTCTTGAAGGATATGACCTCAACCTCATTTTTCTTAGACCCCAAAACCCCATCTTGCTCACAATAGTGTGTCTTCATAGCCCTAACATTGTTTAGAAGGCACTCCAATGAGAGTCATGTGTACATACATGCAAATGAAGCCACTTTCACAGCAAAATGAGCTACAGTTACTTCCAGACACTAATTGAAAACAGGGAAGTTATTTGACTTCCTGTCCCTCAGTTTCTTCATCTATAAAACAAAGATATTAATAAGGTTGGCAGAAAGAGTAAATGAAATAATAAAATGTAAAACACTTAACACTGTCACCATATGAAAAGATGCTTTCCATAAATGTTAGGCATTACAGTTAACTGCTCTGGGTTTTTTAAGAAGACTGAATTGCTAATGCAATTGTTTTAAGATTATATTTTTTTAAAATAGCTTTGTTTTCCTTACTTTAAAAAAATTGTTAAAGATATCCACAGCAAGTTTTATACCACTTCAACTAATGTACAATTCAATGCATCAATTATATTCTTCAATTTTTTAAACCACTCTCATCTTCCCTCTCCGAACTGATTCTACACCATTGTATAATGTCGCTGTTTTCTAAGCTTCCTATCCAATATTTTAAGTTCCTATTGCTAATTTGATTCCATATACATAGTTTAAAATAGCTAAGAAAGACGTTTAAAAAAAACAACACCAAAACTAATAGGTTAAACTATTTTTTGGTTTAGAAAAAGTCTTTAGTATTTTTCGTTTAAGATTTAAAGATTATATATTTAAATAGTTTCAGACATTCATCTAGCCTAATGGGCTCTAGAAAGACAGTCTGGATTCCATGAAAATTTTAAATTCTCTTCCACATCACCAGGAAGTTTTCTGGTATTATGGCAAAGAATAAGATTTCCCCCAACTTTTAGATAAGAAAATAAATGAGATATCAGAAGAAGATGAGAGAAAAAATGAGAAGTTATTGTAAAATTCTGGGTCTTTCTTATGGAACTAGCCAAGTAGATCAAAAAGAGAAAAACATTATGAAAGATGGTAACTGGATGTAATAGAGTGAAGGGCAGAGACAGGTTTGAGAATATCTGGCGGATGGCTATGGCAGTTACCAATATGCAATAAAGGTTGGAGTTGGTGATCTATAGGTAAATGCCAAAGGATTTTAAAAATGAACACTAACAAAAGTGCACATCTGACTTCATTTCAGCATAGCCTAGCCATGGCACTGCAATGTTTCACCTAAAAGACTACAATTTCTTTTTTGGAGGGTTTATCTCCTATATATTTCACCTTGTGACGTTTTCCTTTCATGGTCCTTCACAAACATTTTTATACAGAGGCTGCTGTGTACAGCCCTTAGCATCAGATGTTAGGTGCTGGAGTAGCATCAGTTGTAGACCGAAAGAGTGGAGCTTCTATCTATATAATGTATACAACAAAGGAGAAGTCATTTCTTATCTTATTATACTTGTATTCAAGTTTAAAAACCAGATACAATGGATTCAATTCCAATTTAAGGCTACGCCGTGCATGGCAGGGTTGAGATGTACTCCATGGCATTCTCAGTGGCCAGTTCTTCAGACATAGATTGCCAGACCTTTCTTCTGTGGTGCCTCTGTGTGGACTGGAGCCTTTGACTTTTCCTTTAGAACCACTCAGAAGGGCCCGTAATAAAAGTTCTCAGAAAAAGCTAATAGAAAGCAGTTATTCAAATACAGAGAAACACAAGAAATAAATGAATTTTTCTTGAATCTCTAAATTGTGTGCTGAATTGTATGCAATAGTATTATAAAGACATTGGGGAACTCGTGGGTGACATGTAAGATTTGCTGCAAGAAATTTTCTAACAAAGAGTAACACCTCTAGGTATATGTGGGTGACTTGTGAAAAAAGTTGCCTGTAGCAAAAACAAGAGAAAATGATTTGTGGGAAGTTTCTGGAAAGTAGTAGAGTGAACAAAGGCAGGCACTTTCTAGAATGCAGAGAAATTAATTAGGGATAAATGGCTGCAAATTTTCCCATCATTGAGGACCTGCCAGCAGCAGTAGTCATTTTGAATCAATGAGACTGGCTCAGGACAAGGCTGGCTTCAGAGCTGTTATACATAGTGTTGCTATGAGTCACAGTAGACTTCACAGCACATAACAGCAGCAACAACTGTAGATTTGTCTCTTACATGTGCTTGTCTATCCATTCAACAATATGTAGTTGGAGTCTGTCATAGTCCAGCAGTTCCATAGATGCTGTAGTGCACCAGTAAACCAACCAGAAAGATGTCTTGCCTTCATGGAGCTTACTCTTTAGTGAGGAGAAGACATACAATAAACAAGTAAACAAATGTGTCATTGTGTGCCAAGAGGGGAGGAACGCCTTGAGTTAAAAATATTAAAAAATATATATGAAATAGAGCTCATTGGGTAGGATAAGCCTGCTAGTTGGGAACGATGCTCAGAATAAGTCCTTCCAGAGCAACGACCTCTGCGGAGAATCTGAGGAAGGGAAGGTGGGGAAAAGGAGTCAGCTACTTGGGGAAAGACAAATCTGGTAAGAGAAAGATGAAGGTCCTAGAGGAAGAAGTCATTGATTTGAAATGACAAATCCAGCCTTTCTAAAATTTATAGTGATTTTGTAACTTCAGAAATATAGAATCAAACTTACAAGAGAAAGCTGGTGGCTTTTGACAGTTATGAGTCTGTCTATTCTTTAATATTTAAATTAACTGCTGCAGGAGGGCTGTGCAGTGTTGCAAGAGCTGAAGTATGGGCACCGGGCAGTGCTAGGCTCAGACCCTGCTTCTAGCTCTTACTATGATGGGTGAAGGAAGGGACTGATTTCTTCAGAAGTTAAACTCAAAATGGCAAAGCCTGCCTTTGAGGGTGATTCCTCATTTTAAACAAGTGAATATCTCCTGGCCCCCAAAACATTGGAATGGTTTCCCCTATTATAAGAAACAAATGTGTATTATTGGAAACTGAAGCCTGAAGGAATGGAATCAAACCCTCTGAACTTTCTACCACTATTGTTTCTTCTTCAGTCTCATAGTGTTCCTTTTATTATCATTGACACATTTACTTAATTACAATGTTTTAAGAAAAAACGAAAAATATTAGTAAAGGCGTTTTGGGAACATTGGTGGTGTAGTCCCTTGGGAGCCGCACGGCCAACCCAAAGGCAGAGCCTCTCTGGAAGCTCAGTCCACAGGCAGCTCTGCAGGAGAAATACGGGCAATCTCTTCCTGTGCATTTACAACCTCCTAAACACTCACTGGAGGGTCAGCTAGCCAAACATTCAGCCTTGACGGAGAGCAGCGAGCAAGTGAATTCAATTAAAACAACTTAATACATATTTATTGGATACAAATATCTTGAGAGAAATGTAAGGATCAATATCAACTACACCTTCCTTCTAGTAGTCTACAGTGTATAAAGAAAATCATAAAAATGAAAAGCCAAACCAGCAGACATGGTTGATTCCAACCACGGTGACCACACGGGCTCAGAGCAGAAGTGTGCACCATAGAGTTCCCAGTGGTTGTCATCTTTCATTTCTTAAGGAACATCTGCATGATCAAAATGTCAGCATTGGGGGTGTTATCTCTGCTTATTGACACCACCCAATGCCCCCTAAAGAAAAACATAAGCATGTGTAACTCTAACCCATGTGAAGTGACAATGAGCTAACAAAGATCTTACTGTAGAGTAAGTAAAGGTGACTAGGGCAGGGGATGCTTGGGTGGAGTTTTTCCAGAGGCAGAGAGAGACAAATTAGAAGTAGATCTTATGTGAAAGGAGGAAGGATCTTGTTTGCAGATGTCAGCACCTATGAATAAAAGCCCTGGGGGCAGTTTAAAGAAAGGAGGGAGTCAAGGAAGGACCTTAGGGAGGCAAGAAAGCAAAAGGGCTCTGATGATATTAAAAATTGTATAATCATATCAATCATTTTCAAAGCAAGAATGAAATTGAATGAGAGCCGTTCAGGGAACAGTTTGAAATTTTCTTATCGACTCTAGCTTGAAGCAGAGCGTGAATTTTACCTTGAGCCATTTAGAGTAATAAAATATGGTTTAAGCTACTTACCATTTTCTTTCCCCAAGATTCAATTAGGATCATTCACCCTACTAAAGACCTTGGAGAGAGCTATTTCTTCCTTTAAAAGTGGTCCCGTCTGGTCCATTATGAGATGCTTCTCTCTCTCTTCCTCTCATTGCCAAGCCAGAATTGGCTTCTAGCTGATCCTCCACTGTGTTTCTGAGGCTGAATGTTAGATGAGAGGATGGCCATCTTACCCCTTTGCAGACACTAGTGGATTCCAGCTACTAGAAAGTATGGCTTTTGATGTAGCAGCTCAGCGTCCCATGTATTAGGCCTCCAGGGGTCCCTGAGATGCTTAGAGAGATGATGCTCTACAGAGCTTTGAAAATACCACCTAAAGGGTGTGGTCCCTTCAACTTGTCTTATAGAGATGTGTTGCCACCCTTGTCTTTCTATGTAGTTTAAGACTAGTAAGACCTACTTCAGGCTTCTCTGCACAGAGAATAAGCTGGTTTCTGTGTCTTTTTTCCTTTTCTGGAAAACCCAACATTGATTCAATATGAAGACTTTAAAATGTTTTGAAAGTAGTAGCAGAAAAATAACTGTAAATACATTTGGCAGGATTTGAAAAATTTTTCAGCTTCTTGTAGCAGATACAGACAATAGCCAAATGAAATTATAAATCATGATGTGACACTAGACGGTTTGCTGAAAGAAAAGTGTCATCTCAAATCTCAGCCAAAAGGTAGGCTATAAATAAACACCTAGATATTCTCAAGTAACAATTTCTGAAGTTGTTTCACCATACAAAAGGGGATATTTTTAAAGCATCTCATTAACAGATCCAACTTCTGAAAGTTCAATGCAAAACTCAAATAAAATTCAAGATAACAGTATTTGTCATTTACTGCTGATGTAGAGACAGAATCGTGCAGATAGTCTGCTCCAAGTAACATGGAAATGATCTACATATTACTAATGCTGCCAGAACAAATGTAGTTTCAGAAGCATTTTACTTGTCCTAGTATAGGAAGCCATCACCAGGTGATCTCCAGACGAACGAACAACCAGACAACCCCTTAACGTGATATCTTTCAGAGAATAATTTTAGGAGTGAAGATAGACCATAGACATTGCTCTTTAGTTTCTTAACCTGACTTTCAATCACAAATCAGCTTCAATCTTTACATCTTTTGGTCCCGTATTACTCCAGTTTTTCTCAAAAGAAACCTGTTATCTGGAAGAAGTTGCTGACACTCACATGCTTGCATAGAAAATTAATAAAAGAGTTGACTAGTCAGCTAGCCACAATTCTTTGTTTATCAAGTTTAAAAATCTTAAACATGAAAAATAGAAAGACAATAGTAATGCACTCCTGTGCACTGGTCTGTCTATTATCAAGATTTTGCCATACTTTTTTTTTCTCTCTCTCCCTTCCACAATCTTTCCTCTCTCTTTCTAAGTTATTTTAAAGTGAATGCCAGACATTTTACCTCTTCAGATTTCAAGAATTACCCCTAAACTAATATGGACATTTTCTTAAATAATTATAGCATAAGAAGAGTTATTATTGCAACCAAGGAAATAAACAATACAAAACACAATAAATAATACAATAAACAATACTTTAGTATAATCTACTAACTAGCACACTCACATTTTTCCAATTTGCTTAGTTGACTGGCTTGAGTCTGGATCCAAATAAGGCCCACATACTACAATTGACTGCTCAATCCTTAAAAAAAAAATTTATTTAATCTAGAGTGAATAGATCTGTCTTCTTTAATAATTAACTTGGTTCTTTTATTTCATCATGAAGTATCATATTCATAGTTTGTCTGTTGGCTTCATTGTGGGGTTACATAGCTGGTTCCTTTAGTTTCCATGCCCCTTAGTAATGTAAGTTAGCCACAAAAACTTGATTAGACTTAGATTTTAACCTTTTTACAAGATACAACTTAGCTTGTTAGGATAAGCCAGTCCTTGAAAAAAGACATCATGCTTGGAAAGATTGTCTAGGAGGGGACGAGTCTCAGTGAGATGCATTAACACAGTGATTTATCACAGTGGGCCTGACTGTATCCAAGATGGTGAGGATGGCCCATTCATTCATTGTTACAAATTTTTATGGACCAGATTTTAGTAATGAGATCTGAGATGTGAGGGATGGAGATAAGGAGATAAGAGAGAAAAGAAAGTGAGTAGCACCTGTGTCTGTTCTATTCACTATTGTATCTGCAAGCTGGGCCACTGTCCAGAAAGTAGTAGGTGATCAAGACATATTGACTGAATAAGTGAGCATTTATTCAGTATGGTGGAGATTCAAATGAAAGATACAACTTCAGTTTTTCTTTTCTAATCAGGTAAGTGTAACAAAACAGAAACGGAATGTAAACCCCCAAGTCATTTAAAAAGACAAAATAAAATAGAGGTCACTAATAAAAGAGAGATGAAGTAAAGGAAATAACAATGAGATATGAGAAACACAAAACAAGACCCACAGCACAAAAAGATCAACTTAATTATTAGTTATTTGTAATTATTGTTATTGTAATGAGCCTTTGATTAAATAAAATAGGTTCATGTTTCTGCTGAAAACAAATCTCAACTACATTCTGTTTATAAAATGTTCCCATACAGCAAAATGATGCAAAAATATTGAAAGTAACTTTTATAAATATTACCTATCATAGAAACACAAAAACAAGTTGAAAATAAGGAATGTGAATAATTAATTTGTTTAATAACTCTTTACAAGCGACTCGACGGCACATAACAACAACAAGAATAACAACAACCCTAAATACAAAAATTTCAACTTCTTTTCCATCATTCCTAGAAAACTGACACAAGTTAATATAAACATAAATACAAATTTGTATATAAGTACAAAACCTAAACTTATCCTTTAATAAATCCCCAGATAAAAACAGTCAAGACTCTATTATTTGTCCTTAACAAAATAATTCCAAGAAAACTCAACAAAACACTAACAATAGTGGTCTTTTCCTGGTTGGAGAAAAGGGGAAATAGAGTTTTAAAAACTACATGCTTTCCAAAATGAGCAAACAGTCCCAAATGAAACCCACTGCCAACAAATTGATTACAACTACAGCAATCTTCAGAGGACAGAGTAGAATTGCCCCATGGGATTTCCAATGCATATCAGCTTTGCAGGTGGAGTTCTGGGGCGTAGTTCATAGGAAGTTGTGCTGTTAACTCAAAAACAGCACCTTCTCTGGTAGATTGAATCCAGCAGTGGCTGGAAGGAAGAAAGGCTGGCCATCTCTTCCTGCAAGATTACTTTTGTTGTTAGGTGGTGTTAGTGACCCTATTAACGGTGGGTCTACAGAGTCATTTATAGCCTTCCAAAAACTCACTGGAGCATCAACTAGGAGTTGATTCAGACTTGATGAGAATGTTCTTGGTTGTTGCTGCTGGGTGCCCTCCAGTCGAGTATGACTCATAGTGACCCTATGGACAACAAATCTGAACTCTGTCCTCTCCTGGAGCATAGAGCAACCTTTACAGAACTAGCCAGCCACAGCAGTCTCCATCGAAAAAGATCTGAACTTTTGGCTGGAAACTGAGTTTTTTAACCACCAAGTATCATGAAATGATATTTTACATCTTATAATTAGAAGAAAATAAGCATTACTTTAAAATGAGCATTATTGTTAAAAATATCTGGGTTGTAAAAAAGGGAACCTGCCCTTATTGGTATATTTCATTTCTTTATTTATTTATGAACAATTTTAAATACATGAGTGAGTATGGAATGTTACTGTAAAATGTATATAGTTCTCTTCTTCCATTGAAAAAGTTACAATTTGTTAGTCTTACGAAGATGGAAAACATATTTAGCAAAATATAAACAGGTCAGCTATGGGTCAGTTCTAATTCAACCGTGCACAACAACAACACCTCCATTAACAACCAAAAAAGCAGTATTTCTTACCTCTTAGCACTCAACAATTCTTGTTAACACCGTTTCCTCTAACATATGAACTTTATATTATTTTTTAAAATATAAATATATATTTAAGCACCTGTAGGTAAATCTGAGGAGCTCTGATGCTCGAGTGGCAAGTAGTTGCAATGCCAACCCGAAGGTAAGTGGTTCAAATCCACCAGTGGCTCTATAGGGGAAAGATGCGCAATCTCCCTTGAAATTTACAGCCTTTGAAAACCTGTTGAAGGGTCAGCTATGAGTCAGTCCCGACCCATAATAACATTGTGTTATTATATAACAACAACATGTGTAAACCTATCTATTTGAAAATAATTCTTGTCTATTGAAAGGGAATTATTTAGTCTTTCCAATTATGATCACACAGCTTAAACTTTAATATCACAGGCAACAAATAAACTCTCCCCTGCACTCCACCAAATTCTCTTGCTCTCCAAAAATCATTAAAACCAAGTTTGAAACCGTTATCATGCTCTTTCCCATCTTCGAAGTAATCTGCTCTTTGGTTTAGTTGGCAAATGAGAATTTGTGTGCCCAGTAGCTCTCTTTCACAGAGAGCTGGGTTGTGGCTGATTCTGAGCTCTCTGTATCGTCACTGGGATCTATCCGGCTAATCATACACAGGGAGAGTAACACGTGCGTGCGGGATTACTCCCTCTCTCGCCCTCTTCCACTGGCACGTGCCAGAGGCACTCGTCCAAGTGTGAAATGTGAGTCCAGGCACCAATTTACACAGTGTGTGTTGCCTTTTCGTATCTGCTGGTGGGACGTTAGAAGTTGGACCCAGCACAATTCATCCCTCACAAATGTTTACTGTAATCCCGGGGGACAGGAATATCGCCAGCTCAGGAAGGACACCAGCACAGCTTTTAGCTGCTGGGTGCTGAAAAATCTCAGGCAAAATTCCAAAAGCCCTCAAAGCTAATGTCGAATTGACAAAGTGCCAAAAATCTCTCTGGCATTAAATTCCCACTCTTTGTTTCCCCCTTCAGGTTAACAGCTTGTGGAAATAATAATGTGCTAATGCCACTCTGGATCCCAAATAGCTTGAAACACCATCTTGTTAAGCCTTGCAGTGTCCCTTTGTGACTAATGGGAATCCAGCCGATTTATTCATTTTACTGATGAGAAAGCTCTATAGGAGATAGGTCAAACACCTTGGTGATGGTCATGCAGACTTATCGCATAGGGCAGAGGTTTAAATTTAGTTCTCTAAACACTGCATGGTTCAAAATTGGGAAGAGCGTATGCCAGGGATGTGTCCTGTCTCCATACCATTTCAACCTATATGCAGAACAGATCATCTGGGAGGCTGGGCTCTAGAGGAGAAATGCGGCATCAGGATTGGTGGAAGATCTATCAACAATATGTGTTATGCAGATGACACAACCCTGCTTGCTGAAACTGAGGAGGACATGAAGCGCTTGCTGCTGAGGGTCAAGGACTACAGCCTTCAATATGGATTGAGGCTCAATGTCAAGAAGGCAAAGATTCTCACAACTGGACCAATTGGCAGCATCAGGATGGATGGTAAAGAGATTGAGATTGTTCACAGCTTTAGTCTGCTTGGCTCCACTGTCAACACTCTCAGCACCAGCAGCCAGGAAATTAAAAGACGTATTGCGATGGGAAAGTCTGCTGTTAGGGACCTCTCTAAAGTACTGAAGAGCAACGGTGTGTCTCTGGAGACTAAGGTGCACCTGGTACAGGCCATGGTCTTTGCAATCACCTGTTATGCGTCAGAGAGCTGGAAAATGACCAGGGAGGATAGAGGGAGAATTGATGCTTTTGAGGTTTGGTGTTGGAGAAGAGTATTGAGGGTACCATGGACTGCAAAGAAAACAAAGAGATTCAACCTGGAGAGGGTTAAACCGGGCTGCTCCTTGGAGGCAAGGATTCTTAGACTTCATCTGACATACTTTGGTCATGTTGTAATGAGGGACTGGTCCTTGGAGAGGGACATCATGCTTGGGAGGGTGGAGGGACAGCACAGGAGGGGAAGGCCCTCTATGAGGTGGATTGATTCAGTGACTGGGACAATTGGGATGAGTGTGTCAGAGACATTGAGATTGGCACAGGACAGAGGAGAGTTTAGAGCTGTTTTACATAGGATCGCTATGAGTCACAAGCGACTCAACAGCACATAACAACAACAATAACAACAAACAAGGTCAAGTGTTGTTGTTTCCTGAAAAGCTCAGTTAATATCAGAATAGATAAGAGCAAGAAATATGGGATGTGAAACTGGATGGAACCAGCCATAAACTGGTGGAAGTGATCAAAACACATTCCCTAGAGAAACAGCAAGACACAGTTCAGACAGAGGGCCAGTCGACTTCACTGAGAACTAGCATGGCCATTGATAGGTCTAATGTGGCATTAGGGCCATCTAACAGCAGCAGCTCTTCCTTCAACTTAAGGAATGCCAAGTTTGAAATGTGTTAGAAACATCTGCTGTCAGAGACCTCTCCAGAGTGCTAAAGAGCAACAATGTCAGTCTAGAGACTAAGGTGGGCCTGACCCAGGTCTTGGTCTTCACAATTACTTACAATTCCTCAGAGAGCTGGACAATGACTAAAGATGACAGGAGAAGAATTGATGCCTTTGAGTTGTGGTGCTGGAGATGAGTCTTGAACATATCATGGACTGCCAAAAGAATAAAGATCTGTCCTGGAGAGGGTAAAATGGAACTATTCCTTGCAGGCAAGGATTTTGAAGCTCTGTCTCACATACTTTGGGCATGTGGCCAAAGGGACCAGTCCTTAGAGAAGAACATCATCCTTGATAGAGTAACTACACCCTGGATGAGATCAACTGACACAGCCACTGGGGTAATGAGGGTAGGTGTGTCTAAGACAGTGAGACTGGCTCAGGATAGGTCAGGGTGCAGAGCTACTGTGCATCAGGATGCTATGAGTTACAGGAGAATTGAAGGCACATAGCAAAACCAGCAGTATCAGGCAGGCATGGTGGGACTCTGTTTTAGTTGATCTCCTTCTGAACCCCTTACCTATAATTATACAAACTACTACTGTGGGAATTTAAAAGATTCCACTTCATACTTCACACTCTAAATCTTAGCAACATGACATTGAACACCTGATATTCCCTGCCGATGGGTTGGCTCAGGACTTTGAATGTGGAGCAAGAGTTTCAGAGAAATAAGAGGCACTTAGAAACGGTATGTATATTGCATCCAGTGCCCAGTGAGAACAGTGAGGCAGGCTCTTAGACTCTCTGCCTGGGATTCTGGTCACACAATTTGCTCCTGGCTTTCTGAGTCTGATTTTCCTGCCTTCCTGTTGATTCAGTGAGCTTCCAAATAAGTAATTTTTCAGTAAAGCTCAACTAGAATTAGATTCTATAACTTGCAATCTGGAAGACTCAAGTATTGTCAGGCTGTAGAAGAACCAATGCCTCTGAGCTGTGGTGTTGGAAAAGAGTGCTAAGCATCCCATGGTTTACCAAAAGGACAAGCAAATATGTCTCGGAAAAGGTGCAGCCAGAGTGCTTCTTGGAAGGCAAGGAGCATCAGACTTTGTATTGTGGGCATGTTGTTAGAAGAAGTCACTCTTTGGAAAAGGGAATCATACTTGGAAAAGTGGAGGGTCAGCAAAGGAGAGAAAGAACCTCGGAGAGACAGGTTGACAGTGGGTGTCGTGGGGGTTTAAGTATGCGGGGATCGTCAGGATGGCACATGAGAGGGCAGCATTCAGTTCCATTGTTCGGAGGGCCATTATGAGTCATAGCTGACACTTAACAACAACAAAAGAATGAGTTATACAGAAAGAACACCAAGTGCATCTAACAGCTGATTCAAAGTTTGAAGAAAAGTTTCTGCTTATAGTAGAAGAATGGTCCAGGTATGACAGAAAGTATTAAGAGCTCTAAAATTTATGTTCTCTTCTTATTCTAATGCATTCTGTAGGCATATATACTGTCCAGACTCCTTCACAGTGAGGTAAGTCATGTGTGATTGAGTTCAGACAAAAGAATATAGTGGAACTGATGTGTTCATTTTTCACAGCTGGTCCATGAAAAATCTCCATCCCTTTTCTACCTTCTAACTGCCTGGAATGACAACAAATGATGGGCTTTGAGAAGCATGTGCTTCAGATGCAAAGCCTTCATTATCCGGGTTTCTTGAAAAGGGTATATGAAGGAGAGTGATTCCAGTGAGTTTCTTCATTTGTCCAGTACAGATGCCACATGGTCAAGAAACAAACTTCTACCTTGAGAACTAGTTTGGAGGTTCTAGCAGGGCAGGGTGGCTACTTATTTACACTTGGCCGAAGGACAGTTCTCCTTCTATGAGGGAAAGGCATACTCTTCAACCTAGTCTACAGCTTCTGGGTGGATGCACATGGAGCCGAGAGGGAGGAATCGGACACCTAGCTAGTAGATCAGCTGAATCAACCCTGCCAGCTAATGGTGTGGCAGACGTGCTGCCAGGACTTTGCTTGGGGATGCAGATGCTCAAAGTTTCCAAACTGAACAGAAGATTCTTCAGTAAAACAGCATGCTTGTTTCCCTCAGAGTACCAGTTTGATAAGGCTGGGCAAATCAGACATTGGCTATCTAAAATGGGGATATTAGGGCATGAGGCATGCTGGATTACATGCTTTCACAAATTTAGTTATTAGTAAGATGATTGTAAGAGGGGCGGCTCCTACAATATACATGAATTAAATACAGTGTAGATGAAAGATGGTATAAAACACAATGTGCATGAAATACAAGTAGATGAATGATTGATTGTATGGAAACCAATAATAACATGTAATTAAGAACCAAAGAGTTTTACCAAACGTGGACCACTATTGGCTGTGCTGTATGTGTGGATATAAAAATATCCTAAGTGTAGCCCTTTCATTCACTCCATCTTGCCTATGTATCTACATGGAGATTAATGCTTGTCATTACGAATAAGGCAGGATTGTGTAGGCAAGGACATTTACATTTATTGTCTACAGCTCCCGTGCATCTCTCCGTATCTTGCTTTTCTTCAGTATTAGGCTGACCATCCCCTTATCATATATAACATTCCCTTTCAACCACTTAGTGAATTTCGAATAAATAATCCTTGATCTTTCTTTACCCTTACCTCATGTCTCATTCCTGGTAACCATCAAAGAATGTTTCTTTCTGCCTGAAAACTTTTCTTTATTTTTATGAAAGGACTCATACAACAACAACAAAAGAGAAATAAACTTCTGTTATCTTTGGAATATTCTACTTTTGGGGTCTAGTATACAAAACAAAAGCCCATCGCTGGCAATTCTTACTCCTAGGAATCCAAGAATAAAATCAGTTTTGGTAACATCTATGGAAGCAGATTGGCATGCCTTTCTTCTCAGTGCCATTGGGTGGGTTTGAACTGCTGAACTTCCAATCGGTAGGAGAACGCAAACCATATTCACCACCAAGGGATGCTCTATTTGTAACAGCATAGCCTAAACCTACTAGGGGCAGGCCAACACCATGACTGGCCTGATGTTGTGTGCTTAAGCTGATAGTCTATGGCTCTTCCCCCATTAGGAAAAGGTAGGTGACAGTTGATGCAGATTTTCTAGATATGAATTATGTAGTATGACAAGTTGAAAGGATACACTCAAAAGAGAAGGAAGACTCATTAGAGCCTTTACAATCCTGAACAAGAAAGAATTTCCTTCCCCATTACATTATATACATATACAAATAATATATATTTGTGTGTGAGTGCATTCTTTGTCTGCATATTGCAGAATCCCCATGCTAGATTTGACAAAGGGATAAATTACAACAGTAATTTTCCCCCTCTTTAACATGGTTTTCCTTTCTCAATGAAATCCAAATGATGCATCCTAGTCTCTCTCTTGTTTTTCTTTCCCCCAATTCTCTGTTTTAATGTATTCTCCAATCTTTCAATCTTTCATGCTTTTATTACTTCTCAAATTAGTGGTCTCCCATAAGACTCAGTTAGGATTTGGGTAAGAATATCAGTTCCTGGAACCACAAAGTACCTTGAACATGTATACAATAAATATTTGTTGAATAATAAACGCACTATTTTTGTTTTCTCTTTTTTAATATACAGTGAGGTCTCCTCTCAATGTTTGTTCAGATTGGCAGAGGTGAGAGGGATCTCATATAGAACCTCCCTCTACAACACCTCTAACATGGGTCATCCAGTCTGTACTGGTTTGTTTCTGGTGAAGAGATATTCACTGTTTATTAGAAAGTACACCTTTGTAAGATATCTCCAGAACTTTAAAAGTCATAGTTCTTGTAAAAAATAGAAAAACTGAGAACTGAGCATGACATTTGAGCCTATGCTGAAAACCTCCAGACAAGACAGAATATGGATACCAAGGCACATGTTGGTCTCTCAGGAAAACTGGGCCTATAAATACTGAAATGAGACAAAGACTTTTACCAAGAGTCCACAAAAAAGAGTCTTGCCCTACAGCCTCCACTCTTGAATCAGATTTGTTGTTTCATAAAGCTCTGGTGGCCTAGTGGTATGAAGTTGTGATACAATCCCAAAGGTACATGGTTCAAATCAACCAGTTGCTTCACAGGAGGATAAGCAATCTCCTCCTGTGAGATTAACTGCCTCTGAAAACCTGCCAGAGGGTCAGCGATGGGTCTGTTACTGACTCTAAGGTAAAATAATAAAAGTAAATGCTGAGATAGGCAGCTCTGGTGACCTAGTGGCAAGAAGCTGCACTGCAATCCCAAAGGCATGCTGTTCAAATCCACAAGTTGCTCCAGAGGAGAAGAATGTGTGATGTCTTCCTGTGTGATTTACTAGCTCTGAAAACTGCCAGAGGGTTGGCTAGGAGTTGGTTCTGACTTGATGGCACACAACAATAACAACAAACTATAAAAGGCTATAGTTCTGTTTGTTAAAGCCATCTACTTGTGATATTTCTCTTATAACAGCTCTAGGTACCTAGGATACCTCATAAGAAGGAACCTTGTGTAGCCTTCCTCTAGATTAGAGTACACCCACCTAATCAATCAAAATTATTTGTCCAATGCCTATTATCAGCTAGGAATGGAGAACATTTTGGGATGAGCAATGTATGTTCTAAAAGTAGAGCTATGTACTCAACTATGTTGAGGGCAGCTCTGGTGGCATAGTGGTAAGAAGCTGTGCTTCAGTCCCAGAGGCACATGGTTCAAATCCACCAGCTTTTCCAGAGAAGGATGGACACTCCTACTCACCTCCTGTGTGATTTACTGCCTGTGTGATTAACATGTTGAAGGATCAGCTCTGAGTAAGTTCCAACTTGATACCACACAACAACTGAACTACGTAAAAGGCATTACTCACTAGCCAATAAATCAAAGCAGAATTACAAGATTGGGAAAATGAAACTAAAAGAACTGAAATAATAAAGCTTCATTTCACTTTTTCCTATGACTAAACTCTTTTAAACATTCACATCAATTAGAAATCCCCCTTGCAGGCTTTCCTATACTGACCCTGGTCCCAGGATTTCAGCTACAGTAGCTGCTTGGGAATTAAACTGTGATGGACAGCAGTTTATCAGACATGAGTCTGTGAAGACCTTGCAAGTATTCTTTCCAAGAGGAACATCTCTTTCTTAGCACGCCCCACAATCCACCATCACTGAGCTGACAGAACTCACAGCGGTGATTCTATGAAGATAGAGTACAGGTTCCCTGTGGGGTTTCCAATGCTGGAATATTTGTATAAACAGACTGCCAGGCCTGCCTGGAAAGTAGCATCAAGTCAGTTCTGCTCTTCGACCTTCTGGATAGCATCTGAACACTTTAACCACGATACCACCAGGATTCATTATTCGTGTCACACATGGTTGAAATCAACAGTAAGAACGACATTTGCCAATCATTCCCATCTATCTTCACTTTCCTTGCAAAGCATCCTAACTAGGGTGATTTTTATTAAGTAAACATATCCCTAAATCTTCTGCAGCCAAAGGTTATAAAACCCCTGCAAACATATTTTTACATTGGCAAGAGATAAAAAATGTCATTCAAGTAAACTTAAGATTGTTCATACGCATCTATCATGGCCAGAATATATTATTTAAAAAAACAAAAGGAGAAGAAAAAAATGATAATCACTCACAGTCTAAATTGCTCTAGACATTTTTCTACTGTTCAAGTGACCCATATGGTTTTAATAATGATTCAGTCTATCAAAAAAGGAGTCAACATGTTTTTGTGGTCTGTCCGAGAGCAACAAATTCTGGTTAAATAAACAGGCAGACAACCATATCTTAACTAGGAAATGGATATGCTGGAAGCTGTGATTGTTAAATACATTTTGAAGAAGTTTGGAAAAGAGTTATAAAAAGAGAAAAACATTCCACTTTGACTCTATTATAGTGAATGATATTCTTTAGAGATAGAGACAAAAATAAAGATTTCTGAATCAGGTACATTTCCCCCATATCAGAACGCAAAGCGGATGTATTATGAAATGAGTCTCTAATCCTCGAGATTACATTACTACCATCTAATCTGTGTGGATCACAAGCTATGGCTGACTCTGAGAAGAATGGGAATCCCAGAACATTTCATTTTGCTTATATGAAACCTGTACTTGGACCAAGGGACAGTTGTCAGAACAGAGCAAGGAGACACGGCATCATTCAAAATTGGAAAGGGCACCTGCCAGGGATGTATTCTGTCTCCATACCTTTTCAATCTGTATGCAGAACAGATCATCCAGGACACTGGACTGTACGAGGAGGAAATGCGGCATCAAGATCATCGACAACCTACGTTATGCAGATGACACAATCCTGCTTGCTGAAACTGAGGAGGACCTGAAGCACTTACTGCAGAAGGTCAAGGACTGCAGCCTTCAAAACAATTGAAGCTCAACATCAAGAAAACAAAGATTCTCACCACTGGGCCAATTGGCAGCATCAGTATAGATGATAAAGAGATCGAGATAGTTAACAGTTTTAGTTTGTTTGGCTCCACAGTCAACTCTCTTGGTACCAGCAGCCAGGAAATCAAGAGATGAATTGCATTGGGAAAGTCAGTTGTCAGGGGCCTCTCCAGAGTACTGAATAGCAACAACTTCAGGCTGGAGACTAAAGTGCGCCCGATTCGGGCTATAGTCTTCACAATTGCATGCTATGCATCAGGAAGTTGGACAGTGACTAGGGATGATAGAAAAAGAACTGATGCCTTTGAGCTGTGGTGCTGAAGAAGAGTGTTGAATATACCATGGACTGCTAGGAGAACAAACTGGTTTGTCCTGGAGAGAGTGAAGTCAGGCTGGCTCCTTGGAGTCAAGGATTCTGACAATTCATCTGACATACTTTGGTCATGGTGCAAGGAAGGACATTATGTTTGGGAGAGTGGAGGGACAGCGCAGGAGAGGAAGACCTTCGATGAGATGGATCGATTCAGGGATTGGGGTAGTAGGAGTAGGTATGTCAGAGATAATGAGGTTGACACAGGATGGAGCAGGGTTTACGACTTTTGTACTTAGGGTCACTATGAGGTGCAAGTGCCTCGACAGCACATAACAATAACAACAAAAACAACAACAATCTAGCATGATGATTTGTTCAAAGCCCCCTGTCAGCAGGGGATGGACACCATTTATCATAAGGATGCCAACCAAGTTTTAAAGTTACAGACATATAAACAAATGTGTAACAAAGAACTCTACTCATTCTCTGTAAAACAAAGCAAAATGTAGGAAAATAAAACAAAACAATTCCTAAAATCATAAGTCTACACTTTTCTGTATTCATTAAATTCTAAATATTGACATTAATTAAGGAAATCAGCTTAGTTGTTAACCAAAAACTATATAACAAGATCTCCTCATGTCCTCAAAAGGTATGCACTCCAAACATTGTCAAAGTATAAGTATTTTTATCTGAATAATCAAATAGTACATTACTAAAGAATTAAGAAGTAACAACATTTCACCAATTCACAGAAAAATTATGCACAAGCACACACATATATGCATTCTGTGAGCTAGCTAAATCACATTTAAGACTGATATTTAAATAGGTGGAGAACTATTGAGGGAAATTAATTTCATGTTACAATAACATAAAAAATATCTATTTACCAGGCTCTAAAATAAATGGCTAAGTATAAATAAATTTTGCAAAGTATCTATAACTGACTGAAGAATAGAAAAAGATTTAATTTTTTATAACACTTACCTGTTCTTAGCAAAATTTGAATAGTTAATGAAGATTCTACTGAGATCATTTTTTATAGTAATTTAAAGTATTCTTTGTCTGAAGTATGACATAATATAATATGAACTGTGCCTTTGACAATTTTAAGAGTAGGGTGAAAATATTTTTGAAGAAACCATAATCTTCACTTCTGGTTTGGATAGTTAACTGTATTATTTTAAAACTCATTAGATATTTCTAATGAAGTCTAAAAATACCTTCTTGTGGCCTGTATCTAATCATCTTACAGAAAGTTCTGTGCTTTTCAGTTGCTATAAGTTTTCCCCATATACATATTTGACATAGTATATTTAAAATTTCATCTATCAGCAAATATTCCTCATGTATCCAAATATAACATCTAAAGATTTACTTTCTGTTAACTGTAAGAACAATTTACAACCAATTTTTTAAAAATATAGCCTTATATAATAAGAGCAAAATCAGAATCTGCTTTCTAAAGACTTATGTCTACAAAGTACAATAGACTATGCATTTGGAAGTATTTGCACTGTGTTTATAAAAATTTTATTGCCAAAGAAATTTTGTTTTTGTTTGTTTTAACTACAGTGCACTTGATTTATAGTAGACTTGGGGAGAGGGGGAGAATAAAACTTAAATTCTCAAAATCCAAAGCATCTTATATTTTCCAATTTCAAAGTAACAACATTCACATGCCAACTTAGACACCAAGAAAGTAATATTTTTCAAATCAATATGTTTGCATTTTCTCATGTTTTCTTGAATTAATAATGTCACAAAAGCCATCACTTTCAATAGTGTAAATTAATGGGACTGAGTGATATTTGGAGTTTCATCTCTTCATGTATAGAAATACAACTCATCTAGATGACAGACATTTAAAAAACTTACACTGTCAGACTGTTTGCTCTGGTGACAGCCCCACACCCTCGCATGCTGTCTGGAACTCTCCATGGTGCTGAAGAGTTACTCCTGCCCATTTGATGGAGAACAGTTGTTTATTCAAGCTGGCTTTGAATGAAATCCATTAGAAGGCTGCCTCGGTTACCAAATAAAGTTATCTGAAGAATTTGTAACACACACTACAAAGGTGTTATTTTTTGCCCTTCAGTTATCAACCACAGTGCTCAGGCAGCTCAAAGAAGATTTTGGTGAAGAAATCTTCAAGTATTGACACAAAATAGAGGGTGACCTCTTTGGGAGATGGAGTTTGTAGATTTTCATTAGTAGTCTTCACAAACGAAGGAGAAAACAGAAGAGCGCAAAAACCATCCATGCATGAAACAGAGCTTTATAGACAACGAGCATTCCAGAAAAGTTCTTGATCTTATTGCAGAAAAATTCCTTAATGGAATTTTTGAACTAATGTTCAAAAGCAGCCAATCCACTTCCTCCCATCCACTGCATCCACTTTTCCACCAGACACTTCACACACTATGAGAACAGGTACACCTCCTAGCTCCAGCTTGCTTGCAGAACATGCTCACAGCAGAAAACTGGCTCTTGTGCCTTTCACAGATTATCTCCTTCTGGGGCTGAAACATTTAAAGAGCCGCATAACACCCAGTGATGTCATCTCTAAAGCAGGTCACAGTGGCTGCTGTATGCAGATGAAGTCCTTCCAGTGAAGTGTTTAGCAAAGTGATTTTCTTGAAAATCTATTTGCATTAAATAGTTTGATCTTCTACCAATACATTTAACCCTATCAGTACAGTATCATGAAAAGAAAATCAGTTTACTGTTCCCATACGAAAGAGTTATTTAAAGCTAAGATTAACTTCAGACTCTGCTTTCGGAAATGAATATTTGCAATTAATTTGTGGTGAATACAGTGAGATGGATCTTACACACTTGACCTGAGTGGTGGTAGAATCAAAGGTCTGTACACTCAGAGACTCTACTTCTAAAATATGATTAAGAAATTTTAGCAAGTTAAAAAGAAAGAAAAAGACTTATCAATCTTTTACAAATCAGTCCACAAAATTTAGATAGAAAGTTGTAAGGCAACTGTATTCAATTCCTATCAGTATTTAATTTAATGGGAGAGAGAGAAAAAAAATAAAGATGTGAAAAAAACTTACTAACCTATCCCTGAATGTAACTGAGTGTTTCCAATACTGACAGGAAAATTTTTTAAACTCATTATTTTTAGATGCTTTCTAACTCTAAATAAAGTAATAATTAAAATTTTAACCTATATTAGAATTAGTCTATGTAACAACAACATATTAGAATTACTCTATGCAAGTAACTGGTAATAACTTATAAATAGAAGTATTTTAAAAGGTGTACAATGAGAAATTATCATTTCTATTCTGTGGAATATTTTTTGGAACTATTTAGTCACTTTTGGAACTTTTAGTCAGAGTTAACATTCTTATCAGTTAATAGTTAAATTATGCAATTTCCTTTCATGCCAACTTTTTACTCTTCACAATGTGAAGAATTACCCAGGACAAATCTAATCAGGGCTTACAACCAACAAAATAAAATTCAGGATACTTTTGTACAATGCTAAAATATCCAAATGGAAATTGGAAGAAATAATCTCCTGAATGTTCTGGTACCAAGAAGATAAAGTCATGAAAGTTTTCTAAATAAAATCCATCCACTCATTCATTGCTATATCCTCCATTCAGTATTTTCTATATGTTAACAATAATAGTACTTTCCTAAGGTCTTTGTTTAAAATATCGATTTCCAGGTTCCCCTCCCCATCCTGCTAGGCTGATATCAATCAGAATTGAGGATAGATTCTAGGATCTAGAATATGTAATTTTTTTTACAAAAGTGCCAAGGTGATTCTTTTTTGGTAAATGCTGCATATAATCATATAAAATAAGAACATAAGTAAGACATATTTCTCATTATAAAAAACTAAATTACTGCTGCATAAAGTGCTGAGTGTTGGAAAACTCAAAAGGAATATATGATTAGGTATTATTGTCATGACAGGAGTCCAAAAGGAACACTGCATAGTGGAGTGGACTCGTGGGGAGGGATTGTATAACAAAGAAATAAGTTTCCCTTTGCTTTTCAAAGGAAAGAGTGAACTGGAGGGGAGAGCTGGGCAGGGAGAAAAGTACAACGATGAATCAATGGAAATCCAAAGTCTTTGTAAACTTTCATTAAAATTAATAATAATAATAAAAACAAATGAGCATAGGAAGCCAAAAATCATCTTCTGTCCATTCTTCTGTAGGCTCCACTTTGCTATAGAATAAGTATTCTGTTCTTACCCAAGGGTGAGTCTGGGGATTTTCTGTGCTACCTGTGACTATGTAGGTCTTCTTGATTCCACAGTTCAGTGGTTGTGCTGTTGTTGTTGTGTACTTTGGGGCTGGAACCGATCCAAAGCTGACTTTTCAGTGGGTTTTCACAGGCAATTAATTACATGGAAGAAAGAATATTGCCCATCTTTCTCCCATTTGGACAATTTACCTTTGAGTTGCCATGCAACTCAGAGTTATGTTCTCAGATTCAGATTCTATTGGAAATAAATTTTAATTTATTGGAAATAGATTTTAATTTCCTCTCTAAGTTCTCATAAAATTTCTTAAGTGATAATGTCATTAGGAGGTATTCATTGATTCTCTAAAATTCCCCCTTTTTTCTCTCCCATTCTAACCTAATCCTAAATGTAAAATATCTTAATAAAATTTGCATATGCATAATCTAGCCCTAACAAGATGGTGAATAAAAATAAGATGTAAAAAGATGTATTGTTATTGTTATGTGCTGTCAAGTTGCTTGTGACTCACAGTGACCCTGTGTACAATAGCTCTGAGCCATATTCTATCCTGAGACAATCTCATTGTCTTTGACAAACCTATTTCCATTACTCAGTTGCTGTATCAATTCTTCTCATCCAGGGTCATCTTCTCCTGCAATTGTCCCTTCACCCTTCCAAACATGATGTCCTTTTCCAAGGACTGGTGCTTCCAGGTGACATGCCCAAAGAATGTGAGATGGAATTTCAAAATCCTTGTCCCCAGAGAGCAACTTGTTTTTTACTCTCTCCAGGATGTTGTTGTTGTTAAGTGCCATCAAGTTAAGCACAACTCGTAGTGACCCTATGAGCAAAAGATCTGAACCCTGTTCTATAACTATAGTCATTTCTCTGATGTCTATAGAATTCCCAAAGACATATTGTTTAAGAAGTAGATGCCAATCCCGCTTCCAAACCTGTCTTAATCTAGAAATTCTACCAAACCCTGTCTACTATAAACATGTTTATTCTCTTGGCAGTCAATGGAATGTTCAATATTCTTCTCCAGTACCACAACTCAAAGGCATCAGTTCTGTATTTAGCTGATATTAAAGCATTATTGGATCATTTAGAGAGAAATTCCAGATTTGGGGAATTTTGTTTCAATAAGTACTGATTATAGAATGCTGTTTCCTGAAGAGCGCTCCATGGATCAACAGTCCAATAAGATCTTATATGGGGGGGGGGGCGTGAAAGGAGGATTTCCTAGTCAAAGAAGTTTGAAAAATATAAAAATATAAAATCAGAATGTTTCCCTGTTTCTGCAATAGGGATATAAATATATATATAGTCCTGAATATTCACCTATTTGGCAATTAATATCTATCCTATAAAACTGCCAAGAAAACAAACAGATTCATCTTAGAGAGGATTAAACCAGGCTGCTCCTTGGAGGCAAGGATTCTGGGGCTTCGTCTGACATACTTTGGACATGTTGTAAGGAGAGACAGATCCTTAGAGAGGGACATCATGCTGGGGAGAGTAGAGGGACAGCGCAGGAGGGGAAGACCCTCTATGAGGTGGATTGATTCAGTGACTGGGGTCTCAGGATGGGTGTGTCAGAGGCAATGAGATTGGCACAGGATAGAGCACGGTTTAGGGCTGTTGTACATAGGGTTGCTATGAGTCGCAAACGACTCGACGGCACATAACAACAACAACAACACAAAACTAACATTCTGAAAAAAAAATCTTTTCTGAAAGATGTTCCAGCAGCCATATTTAGAGTAAATCTCACATATGTAAAATAACCAAATTTTCTATATAGCTTATCTGTGAATTGTTATTATCACCTATAAGTTATTGGGACATCTGTTACAAGAACTTACATATGTGGGGAATTATCTAAGTTTTGCAAGGATAAGGGTTGTGGTTCATCATTTTTATCAGAGATGTGACACACAGTAGACACTCAGATATCTATTGAAATGGAGAGCAATCCTCATCTTCTCTTCCCGGACCCCCCAAAAGTGTCTAATTTATAAAGGGACAATCCAAAAGAGCTCCAGACCAGTGAGTCTTCCACATAAAAAGGTATACTGTAGGTGGCACATGCTCCATCACATCCACCTTCTCCTGAGTTCCTAAACTGTCTTTGCGATTCATCTTCCAGCAAAAGATGACTTGTGATAATGTAATAAGAGGTGCCTTCTAGATATGAATTATCTCACTTTGATTTTATCTCATCCAACTGCAAGAAGTTCAAGTAGGATTTGAAGAGGCTGTGGCACCAGGGATATCACTGCTGATGTCAGATGGATTTTGACTGAAAGTAAAGAATACCAGAAGAATGTCTATTTGTGCTATATTGTCTATGCAAAAGCATTTGATTGTGTGGATCATAATAAGTTGTGGGGGACATTGAGAAGAATGGGAATCTCAGAACACTTGATTGTGCTCATGTGAAACGTGGGCCAAGAGGTTGTGCAAACAGAGCAGGGGGACACGGAATGGTTTAGAATTGAGAAGAGAGTGTGGCAGGGTTGTATTCTCTCTCCATACCTATTCAATATATATGCTGATTAAGTTATACAATAAGCTGGACTCTATGAAGAAGAATGTAGCACCAGGATTGGAAGGACACTCATCAATAACCTGCATTATTCAGATGACGTAAGTTTGCTTGCTGAAAGTGAAGAGGACTTGAAGCACTTGTTGCAGATCAAGGAATGCAGCCTTCAGTATGGATTGCACCCCAATGTCAAGAAAAGAAATATTCTTACTACTGGACCAATAGGCAAAAACATGATAGATCGAGGGGAAATTGAAACTGTCAACAGTTTCATCTTGCTGAGATCCATAATTAACATATAATTGACACAAATAACATAAATAGCAACTTCGGTACCAGCAGTCAGGAAATAATGAGACGCATTGCACTCAGAAAATGTGCAGTTAGGGACCTTTTCAAATTATTGAGGAGCGGTGATGTCAGTTTGAGGATTAAGGTGCTTCTGATACAGGTCATGGTCCTTCAGATTACTTGCTATGCATCTGAGAGCTGGACAGTGAATCAGCATGACAGAAAAAGAATTGACACCTTTAAGCTGTGGTGTTGCAAAAGAGCACTGAACAAACATCCCATGGATGGCCAAGGGAACAAACAGCTTTGTATTGGAGAGGTCGCAGCCAGAGTGCTCTTTGGAGGAAAGAATGATGAGGCTTCACCTCACATACTTTGGACATGTTGCTAGGAGGTGCTATTCCTTGGAGAAGGACATGATGCTGGGAAGAGTGGGGTTGGTAAAGGAGAGGAAGATCCTGAACTGGGTGGATTGGTATGGTGACTGTCGCAATGGGCTCTTGTGTGTCAGAAGTGTGAGGATGGCACCAGATAGAACAGAGTTCAGATCTTTTGTTCATAGGGTCACTATGAATCATACTCAATAGCACCTAACAACAACAACAGGTGGGATCAGGAGACAATGGCTCTGAAAACCAGACTTGAGGTAAACTGCAAGGATAATATGATTTTCCTCAGCTGTCTTTATCAAAAGGAGATATTTAATGTCTTGTTGTACTTTTTTAGAATTAGTTTTCATTTAATCATTCATATGCATTTGTTTTACAATCTTATTTATAATATATGACTTTTTTTACATCTTATCAAGTATTCACTATACTTTGCCTGTCTTTTCACTCCACCCACCCTTCCTCTAAATTCTGCTTCCCTAGTAATTTTTCCTTCCTCCCTTTATTCCCTTACTCCCTCCTTTTTTTCTTTGTCTCATTCTATATCCACTTTTGGACAGCTATGGATGTTTAATTTTTTTTTATACTTATTGGTCAATACCTGTGGAAGCAGATGAATGAGTAAATGCTCACTGAATCGTCTGATTTTTATGCCATTCTGAAGACAAGCAATGTTTAATACTAACAGTCCCAGAAAATGTATTTTTTAAAAAAATTCAGTAATGAATAACATACTTGTTTTAAATTCTGTGAAAGAAAACAAAATTTTAGGTATGTTGTTAGGAGATGCCGTCCTTGGAAAAAGATTTTGTGTCATGTCAGTGAAAGAGAGGAAAACCCTCAATGAGATGGGCTGGCACAGTGACTAAAACAGGCTCAAGTATATCAGAGATGGTAAGGACGGCACAGGATAAGACAGGGTTCTAATTTGTTGTTCATATGACCTCTATGAGTGGTGATCCATGTGATAGTTACCTAATAACAACAATAATATGTAATCAACTGATATCCAATGACATATAAAAGAAGTTATGTCTATAGAATAAAGATATTTTACTTTAAAATGTTTCTTTTTATGCACACTGTCAAATAAGATTATTTTGCTACTATTTTAGGCACTACTGAGTCAATTCTAACTTGTAGTGATCTTTTCTAACAGGATGAAACACAACTAGCTCCAAGAATATCCTCCAAACCATTACCAATTATGAACTCATTGTTGTAACCAGTCTGTTAATTCATTTCATTGAGAGTCTTCCTCTACTTCACAGACCCTCTACACTAAGTATTATGTCCTCCCTAAAGGTTTGGACCCTCCCAATACCATGCCCCAAGTATGTGAGACAAAGTCTTGCCACTCTTGCTTCTAAGAAGCATTCTGGTTATTCTGCTTCCAAAACAGATTTGCTTGTTCTTCTGGAAGTCCAAAGCACGTTTAATATTCTCAGTCAAGACCATCATTCACACCAAATACCCAGTTGTTCTGTCCTAAGAACTGCACCTTGGTCTATGTATAGGGTCTACATGAGTGCTACTAAGTGTTTTGAAATTCCCAATTTATTATGATCTATACAGTCAGATGTCTTTGCATAGTCAATAAAAGGAAATAAACCTTTTTCTTAATATTCTTCACCTTTAGTCAAGATCCACCTGACATCAACAAGATCTTGTTCCACAGTCTCTGCTAAATCTGGATAAATACAACTTCTAAAAGTGAGTAAGAAAAACATCCTCAAAGACATTAGTTTGAAGAGATGAGATACATATTTGGTTTAATGTAAATACCAAGAAGTCTTCTCATTTTTATATATAGCGACTCAATTCTCTGAAACAAAATTTGAGACAAATAGAATGACATAGAGTGATGAATTGTGTTAGTTGGGATCTAAGAGGATGCAAGTCAGTTTCGATGCTGAAACCACTCATAAACAGTCTGCCATAATAGGGTAAATTGTCCCTGACCTAGACCCTGTCTAGGATATTAAATTACTAAGTACCACACAGGCTTTGCTTTCATATAATTTCACAGCCCTCAGGACTATATTGAAAGGGGTTCCAGGAAATCCTCATTTGGGATCTAAGTCTCTTCACCAATAATCATCCATGACTTTGTAACAAGACTTTCTTTCTTGAGTCATTAGAATTTTCTAAAATATTTGAAGTTAGAGATTGCAAATCTAAAGAAGGTTGAGAAACTTTAGGTGTAAGGAACCTTAGAATCTCAGTAAAAATGTCCCATTTGAATGGCAGGGTGGGACTGACTTTGGTGTATGATTTGAAAAATCTGGTAGGTTATTTAGCCATCCACTGCTGAATGTCCAACCGCTGTTACCAAAAGCCAGCTCTGTCCAAGCAAGGCTCCATGAACATGAGGACTTCACAACCTTCTCTCAGGGAAACCTGGGGTAATGATTTTGGCTGGCCCTGGCCCCAGCTCTGGAGCCTACTTAGAACTTTCCTTCCTCCTGTGGGGAGCAAAGCAAGGGCGATTTGCATGGGTTTGTGAAGCTGCTGCTCTGGGACTTTGCATACCTTCCTGGAGAGATAATGTGCTCCCCTAAATATGTTCTGGAATGTCCTGTTCTCACGACTGTGGAAAGAAGGAAAGTGACTTGGGTTTGCTCTAACGGCCGATTGTGGATGTGGGTTCTCAAAAGAGTCCTTTTCACTCAGAAGAAAAAGGACATATACTTGGCTCTCCCTTTGAAACTTGAAAACTGGTTTTCAATTGTTGCTGTTGGGTGCCCTCAAGTCAGAACTGATTGATAGCTAATCCTCCAACAGATTGTTAGAGGCAGTAAGTAACAAGAAGAGATTTCCCTTTCTTCCCTCTAAGAGCAATGGTGGGTGCAAGCTATGTGCCTTTGAAATTGCAGCAAGACTGAGTTTCTTACTACTAGGCCACCAGAGATCAGTATCAGGGAGCTCTGGTGGTTTAGTAAGGAAGGAGTAGGGTGCTACAAACCCAAAGGCAGGGGATTTGAATCCATCCAGTACTCCACAGGAGAAAGATGGGCAGCTTCCTCCAGTGCAAGTTATCACCTCTGAAAACCAACTGAAGGGTTAGCTAAACATCAATCTGGCAGCAACGAGTGTAAGATTTTGAGTGAAAGTGTTAGTTTACTCCACACTCAAAGTAAAACAAAACTAAACAAAATAACAACAACAACAAACCAAACCATGCAGGCTTACTTGTGATTATTTAGTAATCTTATATCTACTAAAATTGTAAATATTAACAATTTTACATTTTCCACCTATATAAAAATTCTATTTATACCTTTGACTAGAATCTGTCACTTTCCCAAACCCAGTGTAAAATTCTACAGAATCTAAGCTTCTTTTCACATTTTACAATCTCAGACAAGGATGACATAACCAGTAAACAAGGTTAGCATAGAATCATTTGTGGATTTTTTTGGTCCATTATTTTCTAATAATCTGTAGTAACCACATGACCAGAATAAAAATAAACTTGATTATACTTACTCACTAATCTCCTGTCTGTGGAAGATCATATAGAGATAAAATCTGGATGATTATGAGTAGATAGTTTTGTCCGTAATCTAGTTCCAATTTCCTAAAATGTGTATGCATGTGTGTATGTGCAAGTTTCTCATTTGATTCTAATGGATTCATTTGGTGAATCACAAATAGGGCTTGCATTTTCTGATCAGTTTGTTGTTGTTGTTAGGTGCCGCTGTGCCGAGTATTACCGATAGCGATCCTTTGAACAGCAGATCCGAGCCCTGTCCTAGCCTGTGCCATCCTCACACTTCCTGAGCCCATTGCTGCAGTCACTGTGTCAATCCATCCGGTTGAGGGTCTTCCTCTCTTACACTGTCCCTTCACCTTTCCAAGCACAATCTCCCTCCCCATGGAACAGCCTCTCAGTCAGATAGTAAGTCTAAATGTTCACTTCTCCTCTGGGAGCATTTTCTGCAGCACTGGAACACAGCTCAGCACAAGCCTTTAAGAGCAGATTTACACGGGGAGAGTTCTCACTGTTTACGGTTGCTGTTGTTATGTACTGTCAAGTTGGAACCAACTCATACTTGACCTCCAGCAGGGTTTCAGAGGCTGTAAATAGTGGAGGAGAACATTGCCCATCTTTATCCAGCAGAGCAGCTGGTGGATTCAAACTGCCTGCCTTTGGGTTGGCAGCACAACTCCTTACCACTAGGCCACTAGAGCCTCCTAATTGTTCTTAATTGTTCACTATAGATTAGTAAATAAACACAAGCAAGCCTATACTAATCTAGCTCCCAGTGTACTCCACTAAGAACTACACATTTGAAAAAAGGCTTTGGTTCTGAATGAAGGTACTTTGAGGTTGGGAGACAATCAGGTATCAACCATAACCAGTAACAAGGTTTGACGTGACAAAAAAATGTGAAATTGTTTACTACACATGCATAAATTAGTCTATGCTTATCTTGCTTATTAGATAATCCCACAGTCTGGAAGCCAAAGAGACTTGGACTAAGTCAGAGGCACAGCTGGTACACTAGGTCGGGATTGCTAGTCAAGCTCAACCTCATTTCAGGAGCCACACTGCCCCCTGTAGGCCAGATCAGGGCACTCTAGGAAGCAATGGGGGACAGAGGGTGAGGTAACTAAAGAGGGAGATGGAATCAATAACAGATATCTGTAAGACTGTCTTCCAAAAAGAGCAAAAACCTACCTGGATTTGTCTGCAAAGATGCACCAGTTGTCTGTGAAAAGGTGACCTGATCAATCTGGTAGTTTAGAATATACCATTGTAAAGGTTCTTTTTGCATACGGTATCTCTTCTGACAACTTAGATGTATCAATGCAAAAAATCTAAATATAGTAAGTATCTGATCAGATGAAATTGATTAATAAAAACATACAAAGCAGTTTCTATTATTGCCTTCTCTGTAATAACCAATATTTCTAAAAAAAAAAAAAAAGAAAAAAAAACTTTTCTCCCTTTCAGATCCAAAAGGACAGTTTTCCAATAACAGTAGGGGGCTCCAGTGGCTTAGTGGTAAGGAGTTGTACTATCAACCTGAAGGTACACATTTCAAATCCACCAGTTGCTCTTCTGGAGAAAGATGGGCAATCTCCTCCATGCTTGTTACGGCCTCTGAAACCCCACTGGGCGGTCAGCTATGAGTCAGGTGTGACTTGAGAGTATATGACAACAACATTGAAAATTACTCTTCCTAAAACAAATGTTTCTGAGATCACATGATGCATTTGGTATCAGGGTACTTAGTATGCAAATTACTAACCTAACTACTTAATATTATCTTCCCTCCTGTTGCTTTTTACCTTGGAATTGAGCAGCTAAGTCTTGAGGTTTTAATCAAAGAACATTGAATAAGGCAATCTATACAAATAAATGAGGATGACTTTTTCCCCTTTTCAATTATCTTGCTTCATGTTTATAGCTAGAAAATCAGAAAACATTCTTAGAATGCCTGAGCTGATGGTGTTCTCTACAATTTGACCATGTCTAAAAATTCACTCAAAGCTCGTTGGCTTTGGGTCATTGCAGACGCTTCCTGGAGGTCTCACAGGATATTCATTATGTAGGAGAAGATTGCCCATATTTTTCCTACAGAGCAGCTAGCAGATTTGAACCCATACCGTCGAGTTGGCAGTAAAACTCCCTATCCACCAGGCCACCAGAGGATAGATTTACTTCCACAGTACACTGAGACAGTGAAGCATTCAAGTGTCAGTCCAGTGAGTAGCAAGGACAGGTTAGTTATCTTTTTAAGGTTCACTTTTATAATCTGTAAAATGGAAATAGTAGTAATACCTCCTTTATATGGTCATTGAGAGGATTAAATGAGATAATCCACAGAAAGCTGACAAAGTGTCCCGCTCTTATTAGGACGATGACTCTGAGAGCTGGTACAAGCGCATGACTGTGGTCAAATACTTTCAAGTGGGGCTACTCTGAGAGCTGTAGTCACCAGTATGTTCGAAAGAGTCCAAGAAACACATGTGGGAGTGTCACTCAGCACACGGCACAGGGACCCACTCAATTAGGGGAACCGACAGCTGGTGCCTGTGGAATTTACCGCTGTTATAGGAAAGCAGGCAGGCAAGCCTCTGGCCAAGCCTAGTAGATGGAACTTAGGGACTTTGGAAGAGATGAGTAGCTTATATGATTAGAGAAGACAGATCATTATCTCAGCAGAAGAGTAGACTGCGGAGCCCCAGCCCAGACACCCAGCTCTGCCATCTTCAGGACCAAAGTCAGGCAGGACCCTGGCCTGGTGGCCAGCTCCTGGGAGTCACCTTATGGACAGCATTGGACTTAACTAAGGACTTGTAACACTGCAGGCCTAAACAGAGCCACTAATTGTTGGAGAAAGCTCATCTGTGTATGACAGACTTAGGCAATGTGATTTCCGTATTCCTCGTGCCCAGACTGGAAGTTCACACCGAGAGGTTGCCAAGTCTTCCCACCCAGTAGTGTGAACTCAATGAGCCCTCAGGGTATTCAAGGTGGGACAGCGTCACCTTCCTTTTATCTGGTGGCTCACCCCCACGTGAATTTTCATCCCTGGAAAATGTGAAGATAAATGCTATACAACGTCGCAGACAAAGTGATGGCCATGCGAGATGAAGTGACCTTAGCGATTCCGAACAACCGAAGAGAATGTTTTTAACGATCATGACCTTGTATTTCATGCATCTGCCAAGCCTGAGACTTGGACACTTTCCAACATCATTAATGTACATGTTTCATTTTGTACATTTAGGGCCGTGTTTCTGCCACCATCAATACCAAAGTCGTTATATTATCTGACCAATAACCTCTCCTGGGATGTTGGGTGGAGTTCCCCTGTGCTTTAACAGCTGATTCTGATGGTGCTCTTTGAGGATCTGTTTTACACCTCCTTTCCCCTCCTTTCCCCTGGCAGTCAGGAGCAGAGCTGTCCTCACCCTCTGAAAGGGCCTGTGATGGTGCAGGAGGCCCAGATGACATTCCCAATTCACTTGTAGGATTTTTTTTAAATCATATTTCTAGGGACACTTGAGAGGAAACAGCAGCTAAAATGGCTAAAGGACGTGGAGGCTAGCCTAAATTAAATAAATGAGATGATCCCTTAGGAAGGGATAGTATGTGTTTATGCATGGGGCGTGGGGGGGGGAGATGCTAGACTCAAAGAAGTACAACGACAAACTAGGATAAACTCTTCTAAGTTCTCAATAGGCTCAAAACTTCGACCACCACAAACCCACCCTGACATCATTCGCAATCTCTGGCCTCAGCAGCCCTAGGTATCGTCTGAATCAGGACTGCGAGAAAGCTCCTAGTAAATCCACCCTTTTGAATCCCAGTCAGGTATTTCGTTTCCACCACTCAAATAAAATCATCAAACTCATAATTTGCACCTTCTCCTCACTGCAAAGCATCCTAAGCACTTGATTTTCACGTTTGTACTCACAAATCACAAGTTTAGGCCAACTTGGTCCTTTTTCCAACATGGTTCCCCTACGCCCTCTAGCGATATTAAGGCTCATTACAAGAGCCATCCCACCACCGCAATCTCAAAAGCACAGATTCACTGAGCGTTCAATTTCCATTGTTAGCTAAAAAGACACTGTTAAAACCCACCATTACTATGTGCGCAGCTATCAAGTCAACTTGTTACCCTCTCTTTAGAGTCCATAACTAGGTAAACCTGTTGATTATATGTATAACATAATTGCCTGAAAGCATTGCAAACAAGGTAACATAGACTTGACCCCATTAAGACATTATATTGAAAGTTAATAAATCTTTACATGACTGAAAAGACATAGCCAATCAATAAAGGAAAATTTAACATTTTGAAAATAATATACTTGTATACTTACTTTCTCTTCCTGTTTTCAGCAATCCAGTAGCTGAATATAAAAGATCACAATCTCTAACTCCACAAAAACGTGTTTTACAGTAGCCTTATCATTACTTTCTCTCCATATTGTCTATTTTTATAACACAGAGGCTCTCAGCAGGTCCATTAATTCCTTAAGCCCAAACACAGCAGACTTTAAAAAAATGTAAAATTTATTTGCCAAGATTGAAAATTTTGTTTCTGGAATCTTCTAAAGAAAGAAAATCACACGTGGCAATGTCTGCCTCACATGCCAACATGGTAACACATTTCCATGAGATGAGCGAGCTGTCCCATCAGAGGGCATTTATATTCTCAGTACAGCCACCATCACATCCCATTCCCTGTCTGTCCCTGGGGTAACATACCTGACTCCATCAACACCTCAGCTACACTCCTGAATGTGAACACTTCCAATTCTCCCTGTAAAAGTCCTCATTCCAAGTCATCTTCACAACCAAGCTAATCTTCTGTCGTGTTAGCATTACTAAAAGGCCAGCGGGCACATAAAAGCAGCAGTCTGTCATTTCGTTTTTTTAAGGAAGGGAGGATCATCATTAATACAGGAATGAAAAGCCACCAAAAAAACCAGTTAATTTCAAAACCAATCTATTCCGTCCAGATTCAACACATTTCTCTTTGTGTTTCTGAGTTGTGCCTTTGTTTTGAGAAGACGCATTTCCCACCCCAGTGACACGGGTATGGAATAAGTATCCCAGCCCATCACCATCACAAACACCTGCACACAGCCTGCCTGTCCTCTCTGGGAACAAGTGTGCAAGGGGCATGTGGACTCACGGGTGTGCTGCTGGTGGAGAAGGTGTTCATGCTGACCGAGCTGCTCAGCTTGTCTGAGGACACGGATGGGGGCGATGGGCTCCACTTCTCCAGGGGGTCCTGCCGCTGCAGGTACTCCCTCCATGCTCGCTGGATACTGGAAAAAGAGCCAGCACACACAGGGTCACTCCTGGGACATCACAGATCTGGCCCAACATGGCCAGCGCTGGAGACAGAGAAAGTGTCATAGAAGATGACGCAAGGACTTAGACCATTTGGGTCCCTAATGAGGGATCTCTGTTTTTCTGGTTTAACTTTAACACACTTGACTGGGATAAATCAGTTGAAAAGAATCTCAGCTTAGTCAGGAAAACTCATCAGTCAAAGTCACACTAGTTCACACATGTAAATGTACTTTGATTTATGGGACATACAACTCTTTCAATTTCTCATCCCATATTTCAAAGGAGAATAAGAAATAGGCTGAGATGTTACTTATTCACTGATTCAGGACATGGTTCCTGAGGGACCTCTCTGCATCAGGGTAGCCACAGGCTCTGGACTGGGATTCTGAACTGTACAAGTCCAGGGGCACCATCTTCAAAGACATCAAGAACCAGGAGACCCTATGGTGTTGAGCCCAGTCTATTTGGCTAGGTTTAATGGCTTTGCTTTACGAGGGACAAGGTACTCAAGAGCCCTGTACTTGTGAATTTTGCATGCAGTGGAAGAGAAAAGGTAATGTATAATGCATAATGACCAGAGAAGAAAAAATATTGGAAAGTGTTAAACACTATCTAGATAGTTAAAGTAGTATATGATTAGGTGGTGACTTGATATATGATCCACGGCAAGTCTTTATTTCCTAAAATTTATATCAGCCCAGATATCTTGTTCTTAAGATAATGGAAACTTTTTTTTTTAAGTGAAAGGAGTGTTTTTCCTCCCATGACCTAGCCTCTAATCTCATTTTGGAAATTAACACTTCAGTTTCCCCAGGTGGTCAGTGAGCACAATCTAATGTCTCCTGGGGTTTAGCCAGACTTGCAGATCAATTGTTAGAAGTCAGCCTTATAGTTTAAAATAATTTCATTAATTTTACTAGCATCTCTTCCAGACACCTGAAAGCGTCAAATCTACTCTAATTCATCCACATACAAACTAAACATTAAAGTTGTTCCTATAAGAACAAGCCAATCTGCTAAAGTATCTGAGGCCCTTACTTTTGAAGAGTCAGAACACAAACATGCTACACAGCATGGAAGCTGCGTGTTTCCCCTGATTCATTAACTGCTCATGGCCTTAGCACTAGAGTCATTGCCTCACCTTCTTCCTTGAAGCCGATGGTGGATTCCAACAGCCTGCCTTTGGGTTGGCAGCATAATTATTTAACCACAAGGCCACCAGAGCTCTTTAATTTATTAAGAATTCATGAGACTTAAGGCAAAAGTGCAGAAACGGTAATGAAACAATACCTTTGGGTCAAAGGCCAGTGTATTGTGAATCTCTGGAATTAAGAGAGATTAAGGAGTTTAGACACTCACTCAAAACGCTCCAAGTGACTCTTCAAGGTTTGTGTAATATGTACAAAAAGAAGCTATGTTTTAGGTTTTATTCTTGAACTAAACTATATATATTCAGGCCCCATAAAAGCAGGGTCTGGCTCTACGTTGCTATGATCAGCCAATGTTTCATACACAATTCCTGCTCAAATTTATGTTGGATTTTGGGTTGTTGTTGTTTTCCTTTCATTAAAAAAAAATTAAGCAGTATCCTAAGGAAAGTCAGCTTGATAGTTGCTGCTGCTTCCCCCTGAGACAGCTTTACTAGGCAGGAACTAACTTTTGGGCACTGTCATTTCTACACGGTCAGAGGCACGTGGGGCTCTCCCACTTGCCTGCTCATTAAAAAGGGTCCTCTGATGGCATAACCCTAGGGAGCTGTGCACTCACCTCCTAGTAGGATGTAACTCACCAATGATTGATTCCAAGCGAGAATGACGGACAATCTTGTCCCATATAATTTACAGTCTAACTAAATTTACTAAAATTATTTATGATGCACTGCAATCCCAAAGACACGCAGCTGCTACATGGGGGGAAAAGATGGACATCTGCCACCACGTGATTTATTGCCCCTGTAAACCTGGTAGAGGGTAAGCTATGAGTTGGTTCCAACCAATGAAGTTGTGGCTTTTTCTTACAGAAAATACAGAAAAGTAACCATCGTTAGATTGGTTGAATTTTAACGTGTTGACCACACGGGGGCAGTATGACACCTTTAAAGGATCAAACTAAATTGGCAAACTTGAAGCGTCAAGGTGTGCAAAGGTGAATTTGAATTAAGTATCCTTTTCTGTAAGGACATATCAATTTTTTTCTTAATTCAGAAGCAACATATTTACTTCCAAGGAGATAAGAAACTATGATAACGTTGTTGTGTACCATGAGTTGGAACCAACCCATAGCTGACCCTCCAGCAGGTTTTCAGAGGCAGTTGATCGCACAGGAGGAGATTGTCCATCCTTCTACAGGACAATATTATATAACTTTAAAGTGAAAATCACCTCTTAGCCTACTCACTTCTTTAATATAAGAAACACTTTGTTTTAAACATTTACTTTACTGTGCTTATCCACACATACAGAATTAGTTATACTTCATTGAAAACATTACACTATGCTTGAACCTTTTAAAAATTTATTTTTATATGTTACGACATGTATGTCATCCGTGCTCGGAGAGTTGGAACCCACTCTTAGCTGACCCCCCAGCAGGTCTTCAGAAGTCCGTTAGACTTTCTATGGTAGAGCCTCTGGTGGATTTGAACTGCCAGAGAAGTATGGTTTTTTGGGTTTGATCGCCCACACTATGTCACCAGTCTTTAAATGAGTGCTAGAGTTATAACATGGCAAGCCCACAGTGAGTGTTTTATGGAACTCATGGGCTTGTGTCAAGAAGCTATGCTGCCAAGTCAAAGGAAATAATTTGCATCTAGTAGTTGCTCTGTGGGTGAAAGATTGGCAAGCTCCTTCTATGTAATGTACTGCCTCTGAGAACCTGCTGTAGAGTCAGTTAGGAGTAATTTCCAACTCTCTGGCTGTGGCGTCAGAACACCCCAAAAAACCTGGCTTGGAAATTGGCTTTTCTAGCCGTTGTGTTAGCCCTTGTTGGGGGGCATGATGTCTAGCTACCTTAATGGCAGACACATGGTCTTGCAAATCATCAATAGATGTGGGGCCAATATAATGATTCTTTGAACACTGTGTGAGAAACGGTGGTGGAGAGACTCTGGCACTGCTGTGAAATAACCACGGCAAGATGTAATCAGAGGAACCATGGAGATAGAACTACAGTTAAAGGTCTTGCTTGCTGAATGACTGAAGGAAAAGCTAGCTTGTAGCTGCTCTGAGATAAAGTTTGCTGGATGATTGAGGAAACCAGAGGCTTCTTTCATCTGTGCTGCTGAACTGAACCTGACCTTTCACTAATTGAGAAATTGGGTCTTGCTGTTAATCTGGCTTGGGACTGCTGAACTAAACCGGAACTTGCATTGTGTTATTCTTTGCCTCCCCGACTCCCAACCTATTTGCTAATAAACTTCATAACTGTGAGTAAAGTCTGTGAATCATGTTGCAATGAACATCAAATCCAATGATTGGTGCCAGGAGCATGTAGAGTGCCATATCTGACCATGTAGCTATTTTATGATACTATTGATGTTATTGATAGGGACAGTTCCCCTTTATGAAGTGGGCAGAGGCTAGACTCAGCCACTCCCATATAACAACAATAACTAAGCTGTCACACTACATTGATAAATGGTGGCACCAGGATATTATTACTTCCATATCATAAAGAAGTGTGTCCATCACATACCATTTACTCTCCTTATACCACTTGGCCTTGGGAGATTAAAGTATTTTCATAAGGAGCTCTCTGAATACCATCTCCAGATGCTATTTTACTGTAAAAGAAAATTAGGAAGAAACATGCAAAAACCTATGGTCACAAGGAATTACAGCTCTTACGCTTTCCATAGGTTTGCTGCAGTTCCTGCTAGCAGGTCTCCTTTGGAGCTGTGGGACAAATCCATCTCACCAGCTACTCTAAGACATTTTTTTAAATTAAACAATGCTCTTGATACAATTATTTAAGAAATTGTAAGAGAGCATATTTTACATGTTTCCAGATTTTGAACATGGAGCTCTGGTGACCTATCTGGAGGGAGTTGCACTATCGACCAAAAAATAGTTAGAGTTTACCAGCATCAAAGTGAGAGAGGGATGGGCAGTCTCCTCCCCTGCAATGTACAGCCTCGAACACCCAATGGAGGGCAGCTCTGAGTTGATTCCTACTTTATGCAATAAGATAATAACAATATTTTCTTTTTCCCCCAGTGATAATGAATTATTTTTTTTTAATTTTAATGAAGTTTACAGAGACTTTGGATTTCTATTCATTCATTGCCCGTTTCTCCCTGTCCACGCCTCCCCCCAATTTGCTCTTCTCTTTAAAAAGTAAAAGAAAAATTTCTTTCATTGCTATACAATCTCTCCCCACAAGTTCACTCCACTATGCAGCTATTCTGGACCCCTGTCATGACAATAATCCTAATCACATATCCCTTTTAAACAGTTCTCTCCCTCATCTGTTTCAATACAGTATACATTATTTATCCTATCTTTCTCAGTTTCCCCCTACCCCGATGTCAGTCCCACTTTACAATAGGGGCACTATGCAGTATTTCTCCTTTTGTGACTGAAATATTTCACTCAGCATAATGTCCTCCAGGGTCACCCATTTTGAATCTTTCCTGAGTTCCTTGGTTTTCAATGCAGGGTAGTATTCCATTGTGCGACTATACCAGAGCGTCTCCATCCATTCGTTTTTTTGATGGGCACTTGGGTTGCTTCCAACTCTTTGCTATTGTGAACAAAGCATCAATAAACCTGGGTGTGCATGTATCTTTTTGAGTGGCGGTTATGGTTTATTTAGGGTAGATTCCCAGTGAATATTTTAAGGTTTGTGTAACCTTACTGTTCAGTCTTTCTCCTGCAGAGCTGCTGAACAGGTTTGAACTGCCAACCTTTCAGTCACCAGCTGAGCACAGAAGCTTTGGGCAATCAGTACTCTTTGAATTCTTACTATTATGCATAATATTTTCATTCTTTAATGCAATAAACATCATTTTAATTTAATGCTTTCCAAAGTTATGTTAAGGAATAACAATATTTTGAAATAAAATAAAATACAGGGGTTTACTTTGAAAGTGAAACATCTTCGGTACTTTTCCCCTCACTACATCAATTTCTATTTATTTTCTCCCACACAATGGTAGGAGTTTGACAGTCTTTCACCTGCTGAGCAGCTGGTGAGCTCTGACTGCCTTTGGTTTGGCAGCAAAGCTCCTTACTGCCAAATGGTTGTATGAAATACAACATAAATGAAAGGTGATATAAAGCAATGTATATGAATAAAATATACCATAAAGGTATTAGTGTATGAAAATCAATAAAAATAGGGGGGAAAAATAAAGTCCTGGAAAGGGAAGGAAAAAACAAACACTCACTGTTCAAATCCATCACCTGCTCCATGAGAGAAAGATTGGTAAGCTCCCCCTGAGATTTGCTGCCTCTGGAATCCCACTGAAGGGCTAGCTATGAGTAGATTCCAACTCTATGGTACACAACCATAACCTGTAGCAGGGATGGTGTATCTTGCCTGCCTCTGCTCTCTCCCTTCCTCTCTGTCTCTCCCTCCCTTCTTTCCTATCTCTTGGCTTTAGCTGTCCTCACATAACACAAGACAACCTATGCAGTACTAGTTTCTTGCAAGCACAGAGTACAAGTTGTACAAGCTTGTAGATATTGTACGGTTTGATGATATGTTCTACTTGATTGTTTTCTTCAAGTGTCTTTTTAAGTCTGTGAGGGCAGCTGCATAAACTTTAGGTGCCCTCAAGTGGCAAAACTTCACTTTTTTCAGATGAGTTCTTTTGAGAGCTGCCTGCTTTGGGAAGACTTGAAAGAGTCCACTGTTTTAATTAGGCCTTGGAGACAGGTTAGGGTCAACTATGAGTCAGTTTCCACTGAAGTTATTAAGTGATTAAGATTTGTTAGTTGAATTGTTTATGTGTAGCTAAGATCCTACTGCCATCACGTGGGTTCTGACTCACCAGGGACCCTCTATTGGATTTCTGAGGCTGTAAATCCTCATGCTCACTGCCATCATGTTGGTTCTGACATATGAGGACCCTCCATCAGGTTTCTGAGGCTGTAAACCCCAAGATCCCACTGCCGTCACGTTGGTTCTGACTCACGGAGACCCTCCATCAGGTTTCTGAGGCTGTAAATCTGTATGGAAGCTCTTGTCTCATCTTTCTTCCGATGGCGGATTCAAACCACTGACCTTTTGGTCAATACCTTGACATGTATTCAGTTCAATTTTGTATCTTGACAAAAACATAGCCAAATTCCAACAAGAAGGAGCTACATGCAGTTGGCAGTTTCCCCCAGAAATCACCATGTCTCCAACATGCTCTAGTTTTTGCAGACCTTCTAACCCTTGACTTCAGTTCTCTACTCATTGGATTTGGGATTGCTTTTGTGAGATGTCACCGAATACTCATAGCAACCCTATGAACAATAGATTTGAACCCTGCACTGTCCTGGGGTACCCTTGCCATCACTCATCTTAATAAATAATGGTCTTTCTCTTCCTCTGACTCTGTCCACCTTTCCTAGCACGAATCCTTTTCCCAAGGACTGGTCACTCCTGATAACCTGTCCAAAGTATGTGAGATGAAGTTTTACCATCTTGCCTCTATAGAGCATCTGATCGCACTTCCTCCACGAGAGATGCATTTCTTCTTTTGGCAGTACCATTCAGTACTCTTCTCCACACCACAATATAAAGGTACTGATTCTTCTTCTGCTATCCTATTCATTAGCTAACTTTCAGATGCACAGGAAGTACTTGGAAAAGACCCATGGCTTGTACCAGGCACACCTTAGTCTAAACTCACATCATCGCTCTTTAGCACTTTGGAGAGGTCCTTGACAGAAGATTTTTCTCAACACATCTTTTGATTTTTTTTAACTACTGTTACAATTGATGTTGACTGTGGATCTGAGTAAAATGAAAAGGTTGGCACCTTCAATCTTTTCTTTATCTCTCTCTATCATGATGGTTATTGGTCCAGTGATGAGGGCTTTTGTATTCTTGATGTTGAGATGTAACCCATATTACAGGCTATTGTCTTTGATCATCTGTAGCAAGTACTTCAAATCCTCTTAACGTTAAAACACACACACAAGGTTGTGTCATCTATATAATACAGTTTTTTTGATGAGTCTTCCTCTAATCCTGATGCTGCATTTTTCTTCACAGAGTCCAGTTTCTTGAATGATTGCTCAGTATCCAGATTTAATAGGAACTGTGAAAGGGTATAACCCTGACCCACAATTTTCTTGATTTCTAACCATTGTGTTCCCTTGTTCTGTTTGGACAATTGCTTCTTGGTCTATGGTTTTGCAGGAACATAATTAACTGTTCTGGGATTCCCATTCTTCTCAATGTTAGCTATAGTTTGTTATGATTTACACATCAAAACAATCAATAAAAGTATTTTATTTTTACGCATATTGCATGGAAACAGATGAGGGAGAGAACAGTTTAAACACGATACATGATTGCGTAGAATGGTTACGACAAGAGTCCAGAATGAAGGCTGCATAGTGGAGTGTACTCGGGGGTGGGTGGGATTATATACCAGTGAAAGGATTTTTCTTTTACTTTTCAAGAGAAGATGGAACTGAGGGGGGGGGCAGGAGCAAGGAGAAAAATGCAACAATGAATGAATGAAAATTTAAAAGCTATGTAAACGTTCATTAAAATTAATTTAAAAAAGAAAAAAATGTTTTATTTATTTTATTGACTCGCTGTGTTGCAAGTTGGTATTGGGGATCCTGTGCTTTCATTTTTGACACATGTGTAAGAATCATGAATTCACGCTCCCCTGGATCGTTCAACATGTTCTCCCACCACCAATCATGACATACTTCTCTATCAACAACCTCTAACTCCCTTCCAGGTGGGGATTTGAACAGTAAGAGTCGTGGTTCTGTAACCTTCTTTTCTTTGAGATATCTGGGAAGGAACTTTCAAAATAAAACAAATGAAAGACTATTGAACCTGAAGAAGAAAATAGCAGCCCTTTTCTCCTATTACTGCGGAGTCAAAACCAGCTCACGATCTGCCTTCGGGCGGGTCTGAAGTTTTAAATTGCATGAGAGGAGATTGCTCATCTGCCCATGGAGCCACTGGCAGATTAGAACCAGCAGAGGGCTGCTTTGGGTTATCAGAGCAATTCTACAGATTACAAAACCTACAGATTACACTACCAGCAGACCTGGGACAGTACAAAACTGTGCAAAAAGAAGAAAAATTAGTTTAGACAACGACGAACACCTCTTTTCCAGGTTGTCCTTTTCTCTCACTAAATTATAAAATCCTTGAGGGAAATGATCATGTATCTGCATCACTATTGTGATGCATAGCGTTCTGGGAAGCAGGTGATTAACAAATGCGTTCTTCTAACATTTGTATCTCAGGCAGTCTCCTAAGTGTTCAAAGAAAATGTGTTAATTCCTGGGAGAATATCTAGGAATTGAACTTGCTTTGAGCAATAGAAGAATTTGGCCAGAACTCTCTCTCATACAGTGAGATACATACTCATAGGCCTGTACTTGGCTTATGCACAAAATGAGGGTAAAACAACTTTTCAAGGAATAGAGAATATAATATTTCAGTCACTAAACACTATGCTTAAAAAGAATAGAAGTCCTTACTTATGTACTTAGAGAAAAAAAATGTGTCCCATCCAAGTACTAACCAGGCCCATCCTGAGGTGATCAGATGAGATCGAGCACATTCTGAGAAGATGGATGGGGTCACGGTGGGCATAGTTCAGTGGTGATTATTTTTATAAAACACAGTGTAGGATAATATAAAAAGCAATGCGAATGAAGGAAAGTGGGAAGCATGTATACAAACTTTGTATGCATCCCAATACAAAAGAAAATTTTTTTTAAAAAGAAAAAGATGTGTCTCTCAAACATTCTCAAAGTAGAAATCTAATAGATAAACTATCCTGGATTCCTAAGGCTCCTTCCTACACATATTTTTACTAGCCCAATTTGGCATACAAATGTATTTGGGGGGAATAATTAGACAGTGTGAGTAATTAAGTGGCATGCACTTCCTAAGCAACATGCCTCGGAAACTCTATGAACTTTGAGAAATGACGATAGTTACAGAAAGGTCTTTTTCTCTTAGTGTCTCTAAGAATTGTGCTTGACTCCACAACAATGAACAAAAACAAAAGCAACATTAATAAATTAGATTGACATAGTTATATAATAATGCACTTGTTGTTATAAACCAAAATGGATATTAATGATCAAATGATATTGAAAGTATGCTGTAATAAAGCAAAATGAGTATTATTGGTCTAATGTCATTGCAATTATAATGTTTTGTGGTTTATTTTGTATTTTCTTTTATTTGATTTGTTTTTCATTGGTTTTCATGTAATCATTTGATATATGTTGCATTGCATTCATGTACATTGTGTTTTGTACAATCATTAATACACATCGCACTTTATATCACTAAATCAATGCCTTTTTATCACTCCATCTCACCAAATTCCCATTGCCTGTAATTATGTTACAAAACAAAATGTGCATGAATTATTGAATGAAAATCAATAAATAGGCAGATATTATGAAAACTCAATGAAGTTGTACAACTCAAGGCTCCCCTTATTAGTGTGATTTTATTCTAAGGAGATACTTGGTTTGAGCTTTCTTTTTAAAATAACGAATGACTGCAGATAAACTCAGATATATGGGTTTGTACATGTGTGTGACTGTGTGTGTAGACAGTCTCCCTGACAATTTCCTGTAAATCTGCAGGGAAGGAAAAGTAGACGTGAAAGAAGCGCAGACGGCAGCCACATGAGTTCTAAGGTGATTCTGACCCGCCCCTGACCTGCTTCAGTTGCATCCCGTCTCATTCTAGGTCTTATCGGTTCCATTTTTCTTATTGTTGATATTTGGTTAGCATTATTTTTATGCATCCAACATTTGTACTGCTTGAAGGCAGTTTACATTTTGTGAGTCAAAGAAAGAAAAAGAACAAGATAAAGAAATGCTTGTCTTTCAAGAGAAGTTGACAATGGAAATAGGGAGGAAATGAATAGAAAGAATATGTGCGTCATAAAGAGATGTCCCTGGGTATGACTAGCCAAGCCAGTAAAATAAAAGAGAGTGAAAACGCTATAGGATTTTGAAAGACCACAGTTTACCTGAAATGGGAAAAATCAGAAGCTGTGAAAAGATGGTGATCACACAGTTCCCTACACTGCACGGTAGATGGTGCTGTCTGCCCAGAGAGCCTGTCTTACTGCCTGGAACAGGGAGTCTGTCATGGACAGCCGGTAATGCACACTCAAGAAACGCACTTAGATATGACAGGGAGAAGTTCCACGTTCATAGAACTCTGAAACGGAAGAACTGATGTCTTTATGTCAATGCTGAAATAACTTACATTTTCACTTTTGATTCCAAGGGCTGTAGATTGAGATGGTAGTTGTCAATATTATTCTCCACATCCATGGCCAGCTGGTGACTAGAAAAAAAAAAGAGTGAAAACTAGTTAAGAGGCTAGTAATGAAAACTACTATTGTGGTGATGTCATTGTTGTATATCACCGAGTAGAAACTGACCCACAGCTGACCCTCCAGCAGGTTTTCAGATTCAGTAAATGACACGGGAGGAGATTGCCCATTCTTCCACAGAGAATCTGGTGGATTCCAACGATGACCCTTTGGTATTGCCTCACCGTTTCTTGCCACTAGGCTACCCAAACTCCCAGTAAAGGGGCGGGGGGGGGGGAGGAGAGGAATGTGTTGGACATGTCATTAGGATAACAGGCATCATTTTCCCTTGTTCGTTTTTTTGTTCTGTACCACTGAGCCGAAACTGACCTATAGCAGAACCTCCACCGGATTTTCAGAGGCAGTTAATCTCACAGGTGAGTATCCTTTCTCCTGCTTCTCTTTAGAAAGAATGAAAACCAAATGACAGGCACGAGATGAAAGAAATTCACGGTTGGCCACTAGGTGTTGCCATCAGCCCCAGACTTCCAGGGCCCACCCAGCGTGCTGATGGGCCAGGGGACACGTGTGTTTCCTCTGTGCCTCTGGGATTTCAACATTCATTATTTCCTCGTTAGTTAGTCTTTTGTTCTGTAATTATGTCTATTCTGTTTACTAAATGATGAAAGGCATGAGAATACAGTGATGAAATTGTTAGACATGGTTCTCACACTTATGCACACATACAGTTAAACAAGTTCTTAAAAAGGTGGTGGATATTATTAGAGAGTAACACAGAAGAAGTAGGTAGGTAGGCACAGGTAGGCAGACATGAAAAGTCTCCTTTTTCTAACCTAACAAACCCTAATTCACTGCCCCCGAGCTGGAGCCGACTGGCAGCTTGGTTGCAGTCTCTGGCGTCGAACCCCACCCAGCGGGCTTGTGGCAGCTGTGAGGCTGTTCACCGTCGCCCGCCCTTGGGTTAGCAGGGCAGCTCCCCAGAGACAGTGTCACCAGCGTTCAGAGTTGGCCCTGACTAGTGACCTCAGGCTTGAAGGAAGGAAATGCTGCCTGCTTCTGACCATCCGCATGGCATGGCCCATAGGGGTTTTCACCAGACCCTTCCTAGCTTGTCTTGTCTGCAAGCTGTGGCTGAAACTTCTTCACTGCCAAAGCATCACACAAAGCTCCTCTGATAAACTGGTGACAACAGCTCATAGGTTTATTTGCTGAAAATCAAACCCGGGATTCCCGTAAGGGAAGCAAGGACTGTACCCTCAACCACCACTGCCTTTTATAGAACTAGCCCTAGTGGTGCTGTGGTTAAATGGTTGGCTGCTAATCAGAATGTTAATAGAGCCCTCTAATCGAACCCACTAGGTTTCCATTCCACAGAAGAAGGGTGTGGAAGTCAGCACCCACAATAAAGATTACAGCCTTGCACCTCTGAGCGCAGTTAGTGCCACCCTGCATAAAGGGCCACCCCAAATTAGAGTTGCCTAGGTTTTAGATTTGAATTATAATAAGATTATTTTAATAGCTCATTAATTTAATGACAAATTAGCAAACAGGGTCACAGAGATACACAGGAGTGGGGAAGTGATTGTAAATGTGCAACAAGTAACAAACAATGCTGAAGTTTTCATAAAGAAAAACATTTTTATATTATTAACCAACTTTCTACTTTGAATTTATACTTGCTTAATAAAGTACAGATAGATTACAACTATGTTAACCAAACAACAATGCCTGTGAGTAATAAAGTGCCCCTCTTCAAAACCATTTAACCACTGCACCACCGGGGCTAGTCCTATAAGTTTTCTCAATTACTTGTTATGCTTCAGAGAGCTGGACTAAGGATGACAGAAGGAGAAGAGATGCCTTCGAGGTGTGATGCTGGAGAAGAGTTTTGAACATTCTATGGACTGCCAAGAAAACAAATTGGTCTGTCTTGGAGAGGGTGAAACTAAGTCTCTCCTTGGAGGCTAGGATTTTGGAGCTCCGCCTCACTTGCTCTGGGCACATGGCCAAGAGAGACCAGTCCTTGGAGAAGGACATCATGCCATTTGGGTGGAGGGACAGTGCAGGAGAGGAAGACCTCAGATGAGATGGATTGATACAGTAACCTGGGAAGTGGGGGTTGGTGTGTTGCACATCGAAGGAGACTCAATGGCACATAACAATAACATACTACATTGGTTGGGTTGTTTTTATTTAAGCCTCTTGTTTAGAGTCAACAAGACCTCAGGGAAAGCCTTTGTATTTAAAGTTGGTTGTTATTATATTTTGGAGGAACATTCTTCTAAGTGGTACAGCACTCTTCTAACAATATGCTGTACTGAGGTAACCTGGGCTTGCTGTGATGCTGAACCTTGTGCCATTGAGGTGTCCAATGCCATAACGGTTGGTGGAGCTCCCAGTTTAAAACAGGTTTGGAACCAGGAGTAGCATCCAACTCCTAAACATTCCTCTGAGAACTCTGAACTTTGATAAATGTCAATGGTTATAAAAAGTCTTCAGGTCTTTTGTTCACAGGATTGCTGAGTCATGCTTGACTCAATAGCAATCAACAACCACCACCACAATGTACTACAGTAGAATGAATGCATCACACATTTCCTGTCAGTGGCACAGTCCCAGTGGAATTTCCAAATAGTCACAGTCAGCCTACAACCTTGCTTACCTTAACAACAAATTCAACAATTTAACAGCAAATTAAAGTGAGAGTCGTAAGTGACCTCCTAAGATAGAATTACCAGTGGTCCCTCTGTGTTTATAGACAGGAGTCCAACACCACTGAATGAGTTTATGCGCAAATACATTTCAATGATCTTGCATATGGTGTCAAGTCTGGAGTTGCCGCCCCCCGACCCCCCGCACAGTCCAACAGTCCGCCACAACACCCAGTTGAGTGTTCAGAGTACATGTAATGCTCTGAGGGGGATAACTGATCAACGTATGTGACTGTACTCTCACTTAACTTATGGTCATTTCAAGTTGCGGGTATGATTTACATCAGCACCTGCGTCAGCTGCCGGTTATAATGAAATGCCTAATCTGTTCTCTCAAAGCACACTAATTTCTCAATCAAATTTGACAGCTTTCAAGGTCATAGCCCTGCCTTGGCGTGCCAGGAGAACCCCAGAATTTCTGAAATGAGCACGGTTTTGAGGGCTGGTGGCCTTTACTGTTTTCTTTCTGTCCTGGGAAAACAGAACAGAAAGGGGGACCCTGTAGACCATATGCTCTGAGGGAAGATTTCAATTCCCATCCTGGAATGCCTCAGCCATGATTGGAAGAAATGAGCACACAAAGCACACCGGCTATTTGGAAAAGCTTTTTGTTTCCCAGATCTCGAGAAAATGAGAAAAAAGGGGGAGTGTGGAAGCCCACATGTGTGCCATCAATCTTGACACATCTTCACATGTCTTCCTGAGCTCTAGGAGCTGGGAAGGATGCATGCAGGTGTTCGTGCGAGGTTTAATATAGACTTGTGGTCAATTAGCTGGGGGAAAACAACCCTTTGAAGTTAATTTCCTACATTAAAACTAATACTGAAACCCCAGCATTGCCAAGCTTGATAAATAAATGGGTGAACCTTACAAAGTATCTTCAGAAAAATAAGTTGCACGAGAGGGTTAGTGAACACAGAGAGGAGCCTACAATGCATCTAGGCTGCTCATTCTCCACCCCGTCTCCACAACAGAACACATGATGGAAGCTTTTAACAAATGTCGATCCCAGGGCCATAACCCCAGGGATTCAGCTCCGGGATGTTTGCGTTGAGACATAAACCAGGGCATTTTCTTCCAAGCTCCCTAGGTGATTCTAAGTGCAGTCAGAGAAAAGAACCATTGATCTAGACCTAATAGTATTACAGCGCTAACATCTGTAGAAGAGAACTATTCTTTCTAAATTCAACAAAACCTCCTTTGGTTGTTACTCTTTGCATATAGGTAAAAATAATAGTGAATGGGCAAATAATATCTAACGATTTTATTCCTATTTATTCTTATGACTAGGAAGAACAAGTGAAATAAGGATAAATTAAATCCATAGATAACCTAGAAACTAGTGGTGACCAAGGGGCTGAAATTTTCTTTTCAAATGATACGATATAATCTTAGAACCACAGAGATGAGATGAGCCTGGGGTATTATCTAGGGCAAACCCAACCCAACAGAAAGCACAGGGAGTCACTATGGAGGCACCATGCTGCTCCATGGAGCCTCATCTACTGTGCTGAGCGAGAAAGTAAAGTTGATACATGTATTCTCAGTTTAAAGATAAAGAAAGTAGGGACAAGTGTGGTTAGATGATTTCTCCATAATCACAAAGCTAGGTAAAAACAGAAACCAAAGTTTCCTCTTTTCAGGAATGTTTTCAATAGTATCTCAGATGGACCGTCATCTCCACTCTCGTTGAGCATTTCCAATATATACTGGCTCACCGTTTCATAAAGAAGTTTATTCTTTCCTTTGGAAGGCTGTTTTTTTTTGTCCCAAAAACTTACCCTATTTATGAACCACAAATCTGTTTTGCCATAAACTCTTACTCATTGATAACTGTTCTTTTTTCTGGGGTAGAAGGTCAATTTAGTTTCTCTTTTGTAGTTCCTTCAAATGTTTAAGGATAACTGTTATGTCCTCTTTTCCTTAACTCTTTGCATCAAAACTGCCATCAGTGGTTCCAGAACTCCCTCAATCCACTGGTACTCTTGGGGACATCAATGTGCTTTCTAAAATGTGGTGTTCAGAGTCAAGTAGCACGTAGCTCTAATTAGTCCAACGTACACTGGGATTTAGTGATTGGCTGAATAAGTGATTAGCTTCCCTTTTCTTCTCTTGTTTTAACAAAGTATGCCTTTTAATCAGCCTTACAGTACGCCAGTAGATTTAGAAGGTGTATATTATTATGGACTCATACTTAGGTCAAATAAAACCTCAAAGCTTAAGCCACAGATTGAAATCCATGTATATCCTTCACATGCTTTAGTTGTTCCTTTTTAAAAAGTTTTGTGAAAGGCCAGTCCTTGGAAAAGGATCTCATGCTTGGAAATGCAGAGGGTCAGTGTAAGAGATTAAGACGGGATGACACCATGACTTTAACAACGGCTGCAGCACACCAGAGATGGTGTGGGTGGCCAGCTGTTGTTTATGTGGTTACTGAGTCACCGTCAGCCTGATGACACACACCACGTACCTCTGTTCCCATCTTTCTTCGTCCCTCTTCTTCTCTCCCTCCCTCCTTGCTCGATTCTGCAATGTTATTTTGAACTTTCATTATTCCTGTCAGCTTTGTACTTTTTGCAAATGTTATGCTTGTCTCTTCTCCACCACTGCTTGTCAGGCTCAGTCAGGGCATTGGTACCTTTCACACCCTTAGATGTACCACTGGAGATGTCTTCTTAGGATCCTATCATTCCATTAATCAGTAAAATCTGTAGCATCATTAAACTAACTATAAATTTATAGAATTAGCCAGATTTCTGTCCCCTGATCATAATGGCATCATAAGTAATGGTCAAATCTACTTATTCATTTTTTCTTACCAAATTTTTCCACCCAAGCTTCTCTATCTTTCAAATAATGTAGCTTCCATTAGTAATATGTACTTACTTTTCAAGCAAATATTTTCCATCATTAACGTGTTCTAAAGGGTTCTGTAATCTTTTCAGTTCTTCCTGTGAAAAAGAAAAGAAATATCTTACAAATAGGCCCATATGTTTGTGGACAGTCATACTGGAAGATGATTGTTGGGCAATGTTGAGAAGACACCTTTTAAATGTTTCAGATTTTCTTAATGGAAAGTATTTTAAATATAAAATACAATTTGGTCCTTGATCAAACAAGAAAATAATGCTGCTCAAATTATTTTTGTCACTGATGTTAATGTTTCCTATTATTTCCCTAGACTGGCAATATGTTTTTATGGATCTAGCCACACTCTTCTCAAGTTTCCTTTGGCAATAGCTCATATATTCATAGGTTGCTGAGCGAGGGGCATGTGCTGGGTTTGGCAAGTCAGCAAGCATTTTCTCATCTTGATTCTCATGTCTCTTCTCTGTAACCCAAGTGCTTAGGGACGAACGCACACACAGACACACACACTCTTTCGCTGATTTCAGCCATAAACATACCTAGTCTCCGGAATCACAGCATTTGGTGTCAGTGTGGCATGATATAAGTTGCTCCACTATTTTTATAAGAATGTTTGGTTCTAGTCTTAAGAAAGGTGACCCACAGAATGTTCCTGGGACAGCACATTGCCTGAGGTGCTGCTACTTGCCTCACCATCACAAACTGCTAAAACAACTAGTCCCAGGTAGCCTCAATTACAACAAATCACTCATTTGTCTCTTACAGAACATCAAAAAGAATTCCTATGTACTTATAATCCACCAGATGCCCACACCTCCTTCACACTGTGTCTTTAACGGCTCCCTGCGCTGAGCATCCCAGAACTTGTCCAATTCTCAGCCCCTCCTTTCTTTCTCAGCGAACACTCTGGAATTCACAGAGATCATCAGTTAAATCCTACAACCTTCAACTTCTGAAAACACTCCCTTCATTGTCTTGTTCTAACAAAACTCTGGCAGCCATGTGTTTTCTTAGAACAAGATCAGAGAAACACATAGAAAAGAGGCTTAGGATCTAGAGGATTCTGCTGGCAACGAACATGCCGAGCCCCAAACACAGCTCCACCACTGCAATTCTCTTCACCTTCCCCATACGCTCCTTCTGAGAAGTTGGTGGGGGCATAGGAACACTCCAGGCCTCTTACCTCTGCGTTCAGATCCTGGCCACTCTCTACAAGACCTCATTTCCTCTGAGAACATCCCAACATTCTGCCCCACCCACCATCCTCCATGGAAAACCTTACCCTTCTCTTGGTCACTTCCTTTGCTCTTTGAGCCCCTGGCTCCTGGCTTTCTGCTTCTTCCACCACCACTTATAATGACATCAACTGTCACGTGGTTGACCCCATCAACCCCTGGCCTCTAGCAAGGACCTCTGAGAATGTGTGATCTGTCTGTTATCTAATCCCAGTGTCCAAGGCTAGATTTTACCACTAATAGTGAGGGAACCTCCAAAGTCCAGGTTTCAAACCACACTCTGACCTCCCTTCTCATCCTGTACATCCATCCAACAATCCTCAGATCCCACTAGGGCCTTCAATCCAGGACCTAATCACTCCCCTACTGTCCCTCGCCTTTCTCCTATCTCACAGTCTCTCCTACACAGCTTAGGCTTGGCAGTCCTTCCACGTAACTGTCCCAGTTCATGCATGCTCTTGCGTACCCTCAACTCTCCTGCCTGCATGCCTTGCCGTTATTCTAGCCTGGAACAATCTTGAACTCAGTTTCCTGCTCTACTGCACTTATGTCCAATAAATGCAGCAAAACACAAAAACCAAACAGAAAACAACTCATGCTTACATGTCTTATTTTCAACTTATCATGCTTTCTTTTTTTCCTTTTAACTTCTATCTTCTGACTAAACATCTTACTACCTTTGTATAGTCCATTTACTCCCAGACTTTCTGACACTATATTTAACATTTCTTATGTTTCTTGAAACTTCCAATGCTCCCTCCAGTCTTCTCACTTTCTGGTAAGAACTGTGCCTCCTATCATGTCAGATGTTGTTGTTAGTGCCATCGACTCAAGTATAACTCATAGTGACCCTATGAACAAAAGATCTGAACCCTGTTCTGTCCTGTGCCATCCTCACACAAGAGCCCATTGCAGCAGTCACTGTGTCAATCTTCCTGACTGAGGGTCTTCCTCTCCTTCACCAACACTCCACTCTTCCCAGCTTCATGTCTCTTTCCAAGGAATAGCCCCTCCTAGAAACATGCCCAAAGCATGTGAAGTCTCATCTTTCTTGCCTCCAAAGAGAGCTCCTGCTGCACCCTCTCCAAGACAGTTCTGTTTGTTCTCTTGGCCATCCATGGGATGTTCGGTGCTCTTCTCCAATACCACAGCTCAAAGGTGTCAATTCTTTTTCTGTCATCCCTACTCATTGTCCAGCTCTCAGATGCATAGCAAGTGATCAGAAAGACCATGCCCTGAATCTTCAAACTGACACCATTATTACTCAATAATTTGGAGAAGTCCCTAACTGCAGACTTTCCCAGTGCTTGGGCATTTTCAAATATATCAACATTTCATTTATATTTTGTAAATCATATCAGAAGAGAGCTTTTTTATCTTTTGCCCTCAAACTTACAAACACATTTGCTTCAGTGCATACTTCCTTTTCTTCTTCCCTGTCAAAATTGGTACACTGTCCCTGTTTCTTTCAACCCTCAGCTTATAGACTTATCCTCATTCTTGCTTGCTTAGTCAGGGAAATGAACTCTGAAAACTTTCTCCCCTGCCTTATCTATTTTCCTTTCTTTTCCAGATTATATGCATCAAAACAACCAGTAATAACTCACATTCTCAAATCCTCAAAAGAATTAGAGTCGACCACTACCTTTCTCAGACCGTGCTCTTCTACTGAAATTCAGAATGCCTCCTCTAGCTTCCCCTTCTCTCTTTGTGAAGCTCCTTCAGTCTTTTCTACTGGTTCTATTGTCATTTCCCAGTAGCTAAAAGTTGGCATGCTTCACAGCTCTGTCCTCATCTAATCTCTGTCTATCCTCACTCAGGAGATCTCATCCAGTTTCATGACTGTGAATTCTTATTTAAAATCTGATCTATCTTCTAATCTCCAGTCTTGTACATTCACTTGTTAACCCAAAAGGTCCATGTACATGACTAAAGAGCTTCTCAAGCTTAAACCCAAAAGCTGTGTTTCATTAGCTGTGTCTTCTGTCTGAAGCTTGCTTCTTCCTCACTTCTTGGTCATTTTAGAAAATGTAGACCTAAAACCTGCTAGCCAATCTTCCTCTCACAATCCATATCAATCAGCTCATTTGTTGGCTCCATTTTCAAAATATATCCTGAAAATGAGCATTCTCCAGTATAGGGCAAGACACCTGTGTCAACCTGTTATCCTCCAATGCTTCCGAGACCTAGTGCTTAATTCACTTCAGTCATGTCACCTTACACCAGCCAGGATGGTCTGATCTTTCTACTCAGCACTTTATATTGACATTTCATTAACATCCTTGCCTGTACCAGTAGTTTATTTGTTTTTATTCCTGAGCGACAGTTCACTATATAAATACACCACATTTTACTAACTCATTCTCTTGTTGACTGCTTGAGTTACTTCCAGAATTTCACTTCCAGAAATATGAACAAAGGCCCCATGCAATTTCCAGTGGAAAGATTTTTTAAAATACGTATTTCCATTTATTTTCAGTGTATATCTAAGAGTGTAATGGCCAGATCATAGGATAAACATGCATTTCTTTTCTTCCTGTGTTCTAAAGTGGCTGTACAGTTATGTTCTCCTCAGTAATGTCGGAGAAGTCTAGTGGCCCTGTGCCTTTATCAATATCTAATTTCTCCAGTCTCCTTAGTTGTAGTCATTCTAGAGGATATGTTGTATTTTATTGAAGTTTTAATTTGCATCATTCAGATGATTAATGATGTTAATCACTTCTTCGTATGCTTATTGGACATTCATTTATCTTCTTTTGTGAAGTGTCTGTTTAAATATTTTGCTCATCTTGAAAAGCTGGGTTGCATGTACTTTATTTATTGAGTTGTAGGATATTTTAATAAATTTTTCTTATAAGTCTTTTCTCAAATATTTGTATTTTTAATATTTTCCCTTATCAATAGTTTTCTATTCTCTTTTTATACAGTCTTATTTAATGAGGAAGTTTTCATTTTGATAAAATGCAATGTATTACTTTATTTGTTTTGCTACTTGGTGTTTTCTATGTCCTGCTTTGAAATTTTTGCCTCTCCTAGTGTTACAAAGATAAAACCCAGCTACCATTGAGCTGAATCCAAATTACGGTGACTCATGTTAAGAGTATAACTTTGTTCCAAATGGTATTTTTTTAAAAAAATTATTTTTTATTAGTTTGTTTATAAAGTTTGTACATATTGTGTTTCATACTGTCTTTCTTTCACATTGTGTTTTATGTAATCATTCCCATGCATTATGTTCTATAAAATTAATCACTATTGGACTATGCCCATCATTACCTTAGTTTTTCATGTTCCTCCCTAATCTTTCACATTTCCTTTTCACCTTCCCTTCGCCCACCAAGTTGTGCAACCCCATGGTTTCGCCCTTAGCCTTCCTCACTTGTCTGCTCCCACCTCTTCCCGCCTACATGCTTTAGTAGCTACCTTTCTATTTTTACAATAATGGTCTTATTCAATATTTGCCCTTATAAAACCAAGTTAAGTCACTCAGCATAATAGTCTCTAGTCTCTTCCAAGTTATGTAGTATTTTTCAAAATTGTTGCTCCTGAGTGCTGTATAGTATTCCATGGTGTGAATGTACCACAATTTGTCAATCCATTTAATTATGGACACTTGGGCTATTTTCATGTTCTTGCAATGGTGAATAATATGGCTAAGAACGTTGGTGTACAAATCTCTGTATCTTAGTTCTAATTTCCTTGGGGTATATTCCTAGTAGTATGGTCATATGGAGTTTCTATGTTCAGCTTTTTGAAAAAAAAAAAATCCTAAACTGCCTTCCAGAGTAGTTGTAGCATTTTAGATTTGACCAGCAGTGTATGGGAGTTCCTATCTGTCTCCACCCTCTCCAACATTTGTTGCTTGCTGTCCTGATAAGCTTTGCCACTGCTACTGGGGTGAGATGGTTATCTCATTGTGGTTTTGATTTACATCTCTCTTATTGCCAGGGATTTTGAGCATTTCTTCATATGTCTTCATATACCATCTGAATGTGAAAAGTCTTTCCATGTCTTTTGTCCAATCTGTAATTGGGTTATCAGTCTTTTTCTTCTGGAGGCTAGGTAGTATTTTGCAAACTTGATTTTAAATAAAAAAATTCATTTTTTTTAAAAAATCATTCATTTCATACAAAATTTCCTCCCCGTCCTAGTCTCTGGCTCCAGTTTTCTTTGTAAAAATATTAAGTATTATATACATAGTCTCTAATTGTCCATGATCATCAGGGTTTCTTCCAAGGCCCTTTTGGGAAGACCTAAGGTAATGAGTTTTATGTTAGCAGTTGACCATGTTAATTCTTTATGTCACCCAAGAAGAAAGTCTTCTTATTTTCTTCTATTAGTATGACAGCTTTATCATTTTAAAGGTAATTTCAGATGTATGTAATGGAATAAAAATCCATTTTTCTCCAAATCAATATGGAAGTTTAAGTCTACTGAATGAGACTTCTGTAAAATTTGTTGGTTTTCTTTTACAAAGGAAAACATTCAACTGGCATGTAGTTTATATTCATTCATCTGATTTTCTCTCCTTGGACTATAGACATTTTCTTGCATTTATAAGTAGAAAGTTATACACTAACACTAGCAAAATAGGAAACAAGAAGGAGTCTGTGGCTTTCATGAAATTACGGAACTGTAGTACCAACTATGACCTGCCAACACCTGAGTATTTTGTCACATAAGATAATCTCACCATTCCTTTATGTCATTGTAGGTAGAAAATGTGTTTCTACTTATTAGCAATGTACAAGTGGTTCACACTTTGCTGTTCATATATTTCTAACAACTCTTTATCGCTCTTAGAATAAAATCCAAACTCATCACTGTGACATAGCTGTTGTTGGATACCTTGAAGTTGGCTACCACTGATAGCAATTTTGATAATCAGAGACTGCAACTTTATCCTCCTCTAAATCATCCTCACAATTTCTGCCATGCTCCAACCCATTGTTGCAATCACTGTGTCTAACCATCTCATTGAGAAGTTTCTTCTCTTGCTGAACCTTTACTGTTCTCAACATAAAGTGTGCATAAAGTATGAGAGATGGAATTTCTCCAGGCTTGCCTCTAAAAATGAATCCTGGTTGCACATCCAGCAACACAGATTTGTTTATTTTTTTAGCAGTCTATGCCAAGTCTATGCTAATATATCCAATATTATTTTCCAGTACCACAATTCAAAGACACAAATTCCTCTTCAGTTGTTTTTATTCATTGTCTAACTTTCATAGTCATATGACACTATAGAAAATACCCAAGTTACATAACATAGAACCTCCATCTCTCTTTGTGACCTCATCTCCTTCCCTCACAAACTGATTCTATTCTAAAAGTACCTTGTTGTTATGGCCCCTTGAGTCAGAACCAACCCATTAGCTTACCCTTCGGGTATGTTTTCAGAGGCAGTAAATCACACAGGAGGAGACTGTCCATCCTTCTCCCATTCTAACAATACCAGCCTATGGTATTTTAGAATCTTCTGCTTACTCCAGCTTCAGACCATTTATCTTTACTGTCACCTCTGCACAGATTCTCATTCTCCATAACTTCACATGGCTCATATCCTCATACCATTCAGATCTCTGCTTAAATGAGGCCTCTCAAGACAGCTAAGCTATTCAAATGTCATATATCTGGTCAAGTAATTTGGAAAAGGGTAGTGTAACTGGTTGTACAATATGATGCATATAATGTCACCGAATTATACGTGGAATAATTGTTGGATTGGCAAATGTTTTATCAGATATAGCTTTACCTTAAAATAAAAACTCAATTATTTTCCAACAGAATAGAAAGAAAACTTACTGAATAGAAAAAAAAATTGACAATACCATCTCAGACAAGGATTTTATAAAAAACGTCCACAGAATACTACTGGGCTTCCAGGAGAAAAAGACTGATAACCCAATTAAAAAATGGACAAAAGACATGGAAATACTTTACGCAGAAGAAGAATTCAGGTGGCCAAGAGGCACATGAAGAAATGCTCAAAATCACTGGCAATAAGAGAGAGGCAAATCAAACCCACAATGAGATACCATCTCAGCCCAGCAGCAGTGGCAGTTTAGCAGGGCAGCAAGCAACAAATGTTGGGGAGGATGTAGGAAGTTAGGAACTCTCATCCACTATTGGTCAAATTGTAAACTGGTACACCACTCTGAAAAGCAGTTTGAGGTTTCCTCAAAAAAGATGACCATAGAAACTCCATATGAGCCAGCTATTCCACTACTAGGTATATGTTGTTCTCGTCATGTGCCATTGAGTTGCTTGCGACTCATAGCGACCCTATGTATAACAGCCCTAAACCCTGCTCTATCCTGTGCCAATCACACTGTGTCCAACACACCCATCCCGATTACCTCAGTCACTGAATCAATCCACCTCATAGAGAGTCTTCCCCTCCTGCGCTGTCCTTCCACCCTCCCAAGCATGATGTCCCTCTCCAAGGACCAGTCTCTCCTTATAAAATGTCCAAAATATGTCAGACGAAGCCCCAGAATCGTTCCCTCCAGGGAAGAGCTTGGATTAACCCTCTCCAGGATGAATCTATTTGTTTCTTGGCAGTCCATGGTACATTCAATACTCTTCTCTAGCATGACAGCTCAAAGGTATCAATTCTCCTGCTATCCTCCCTAGTCACTGTCTAACTTTCTGATGCATAGCAAGTGATTGCAAAGACAATGGCCTGTATCAGACGCACCTTAGTCTCCAGAGACACACCATTGCTCTTGAGTACTTTAGAGAGGTCCCTAACAGCAGACTTTCCCAACGCAATATGTTTTTTCATTTCCTGGCTGCTGATGCCAAGATGTTGACCGTGGAGCCAAGCAAACTGAAGCTGTGAACAATCTCAATCTCTTCACCATCCATCCTGATGCTGCCAATTGGTCCAGTGGTGAGAATCTTTGTCTTCTTGACATTGAGCCTCAGTCTATACTGAAGAGTGCAGTCCTTGACCCCCTGCAACAATTGTATGGGGTCCTCCTGCATAACGTGTCATCTGCATAACGCAGATTGTTAATAGATCTTCCACCAATCCTGATACCACACTTCTCCTCATAGAGCCCAGCCTCCCGGATAATCTGCTCTGCATACAGGTTGAAAAGGTATGGAGATAGGACATATCCCTGGTGTACATCCTTCCCAATTTTGAACCATGCAGTGTTACCCTGCTCTGTTCTGATTACTGCCTCTTGGTCCAAGTATAGGTTTCGCATCAGCATGATTAAATGTTCAGGGATTCCCATTCTTCTCAGAGTCAACCACAGTTTGTTGTGACCCACACAGTCAAATGCCTTTGCATAATCAATGAAACACAGACAGACATTCTTCTGGTATTCCCTGCTTTCAGCTAAGATCCATCTAACATCAGCAACAATATCCCTACTATCATGATCCCTTCTAAACCCAGCCTGGACTTCTGGCAGTTCTCTGCTGATGTGCTGTTCCAGTCGTTTTTGGATAATCTTCAGTAGGATCTTGCTTGCATGTGAAATCAATGATATTGTTCTGTACTTTCCACTCTGTTGGGTCACCCTTCTTTGGAATGGGACCAAATATAGACCTCTTCCAGTCAGTTGGCCAAGTGGGTGTTCTCCAGATTTCTTGGCACAACTTGGTGAGCACATCCAGGGCAACATCTGTTATCTGAAATACTTCAATTGGTATACCATCTATTCCTGGGGCCTTATTTTTTGCTATTTCCTTCAAAGCAGCTTGAACTTCTTCCTTTATCACCATAGGCTTTTGCTCAAATATTATTTCATTAAATTGTCCTGTATCTGCCAATTCCTTTCTACACAATGTCTCAGTATATTCCTTCCATCTTCTTTTTAATACTTCCTGGATCATTTAATATTCTGCCTAAGGCATCCTTGATTATAGCAACTCAAGGTTTGAATTTGTTCTTCAGTTCCTTGAGCTTAAGAAACACTGAACGAGTTCGGCCCTTTTGATTTTCCAACTCTAGCTCCTTGCACGTTTCATTGTAATATTTTGCTTTGTCATCCCGTGCTGCCTTTCGGAATCTTCTGTTCAGCTCTCTTCAGTATCTTGAATTCTTCCTTGTGCTTTGGCTTCTCTACGCCCAGTGTAATCTTCAGAGTTTCTTCTGACACCCAAGGAAATTAGAACTGATACATAAATGAAGATTTGTAGACCAACTTTCATAGCAGCATTATTCACTATTGCAAGAACACAGAAACAGGACAAATGTCCACAACTGAATGGACTGAGAAATTATGGCACATTCACACAATGGAATACATGCAGTACTCAGGAGCAAAAATTTCAAAAAGTATTACATAACTTGGGAGAGTGTAGAGAGCATTATGCTGATTGAATTAACTCAGTTTCTTAAGAACAAATGCTGCATAAGACCATTGTTGTAAAAATAGAATAATAACTAGTAAAACATGTATGAGACATCAAAGGAGGAAAAGTTGGCAGCAGAAGTTTGAGGATGGGTAGGGCAAAAGCACAGGGTTACACAATTTGGTGGGTGGATGGAGGGGATAAAGAAACATGGGAAAGATCCACAGGAAAATGAAAAGTTAGGGTAATGATGTGCATAGTCCAATGGTAATTAATTTTAATGCATGGGAATGACTGCATGAAACACAGTATGAATGAAGAAAAGTGTGAAACACATGTATACAAACTTTAAGCAAACAAATATAAAATTAATTTTTTGAAAATGTGATCCAAATAAAACAACACCCCAAAATCAATCATCACTATTTACTTAGCTTGTTTATCAACTCTCAATATCCTGCATTTGTATTATTTCTAGGAGGTTGTAAATCAGGAAAAGGGTCCATCAGAGTTTTATTCTTTTTTTTTTTTAATTTAGGTTGTTTCTTTTTCATTTCAATGAACATCTACAGAGATTTTGGGATTCGATTCATTCATTGTTGCACCCTTCTCCCCGCACAAACCCCTCCCCCCTCCCCCCCCCATTTGCTCCTCTCCTTGAAAAGCAAAAGAAAAACTCCCTCATTGGTACACAATCCCCCCCTGCACCTCCCCAAACAGAGTTTTATTCTTTCTTGCATGTTCAAATGTATGCTGAGCAAATAATTTGGGAATGTAGATTATATGGAGAAAACAATGATTATATCAGAATTGGAGGAAGACTTATCAACAATCTGTGTCATATAGATGGCAATGCCCTGCTTACAGAAAGTCAAGAAGTCTTGAAGTACTTGTTGTAGAAGATCAAAGACTACACTCTTAAATATGGATTATATTTCAATGTAAAGAAAACAAAAGACTTCACCACTGAACCAACAGACAACTTTATGAAGGACAGAGAAAATAATGAAGTTACCAAAGGCGTTTTTGTTTAGATTTTCAACCCACAAGGCAGTAGCAGTCAAGAAATCAAAAGATGTGTTTTATTGGGAAAATCTGCTGTTGAGGACTTCTCCAAAATGCTAAAGAGCAACTGTGTTAGTTTAAGGACTAGTAGGCCTGATCGAAGCCATTATATTTCCAATTGTTTCCTATGCATTTGAAAATTGGACAGTGAGTAAGGAAAATAAAAGAAGAATTGATTTCTTTGAGCTGAGATGAAGAGTATTGAATATACAAGATGAAAAATTTCCTCCCATGCAATTTAGTGCCTTTACAAATACACTGGAGAATCAGATGAGTCATTTCTGACATGATGTCACATACCAACAATGTAGACTGCTTAAAGAACAAACAAATCTGTTTTGCAGGAAATGCAAACAGGCTATTCCTTCGAGGTAAGAACAATGACATTTTATCTCACATACTTTTGGGCATGGTATCAGGAGGGACCAATCTTCATAAAAAGATACCATGCTGCGAAAGTTAGAGAGAGAGGGTTAGCAAAAGAGGAGATAACATGTGGCTTGGGACTGATGGACTAAATCTGGACTTATATTGCATGATATTCTTTGCCTCCCCCACTGTCCAATCTATTTCCCTTATCAATCCTAGAACTGTGAATAAAGTCTGGGAGTCAACTATGAACTCTAACTCAACTAATTGGTAGAAAGAGATGCAGTAGCCTTGGAGGTGGCGTGTCTGACCAAGCAGCTGTTAGCTGCTATGAATACTACTGACGGGGACAGCTTCCCTTTATGAAGCCTGTAGAAGTCAGTCAGCCCACCTCCTTGTTGCAGCTTCTCCTTTTACACTGATGTATCACGTATCGGGTGAACAGTTGACTCCATGGTGCCTAGAAACAACAACAGTTAGGTTTTAAGGGAGCTCTGATGTGTTGTCCGTAGTGAGTCACGTTTCTTTTACAGTTTTTACAGCTATTCTGAAGGGAAAAGATGTACAGTCTTCTCCCACAGAATTTATAGACTTGAAAGTCTGCTGGAGGGCCATGGTGGAATAGATTCGATAGCATTGATAAAAAGAGACATTAGGTTGTAAGGTTTATAAAAGTAAGTTTCTGTCATGTAGGTATTTATAGGTATTACTGTGCTTTCAGCACAGTAAGAAGAGCTTAGAGCACATAGTGATCAAAGCAATGTTTGATGCTTAAACTTTAGTTCTGTAGTTGAAGATGTGAAGATGCGAATACCGGAACTGCTATATAAGTATTTTTTGAAGTGAAAGAATTTAAGTAAGACAAAAAAGATAATAAGCTAAAGTAAAAAGAGTGGCAGGATACAAGATCAAAAACCAAAATATCAGAAATCCTTTATCGAGTTTCTGAGGCTGTGGATCTTAATGAGAGAATATTGTCCATCTTTCTTCTGTGGAGCAGCTGATGGATTCAAACTGCTGATCTTATAGATAAAAGCACCACTGACAGTGTAGTAAACCTCCAGGACTCTTATATGAGTCATTGAATTTTAAAAGATCGGAACTAAAGAGTTGGTTTGTATTGCATCATTAGATTTTGTATGTTTTATTTAGTCAGAAGACTAATGGATTAAGCAGGCTAACAGTATCAGGGATTTTTAAAGTAAAAGCTGCTGGATTTATATTGAACATTGAACATGATGTAATAAATCTCATATGAAGAACATTACTGCATCTTCTGCTAAATTGTTATATAAGACACTGTCCATTTTGCTACTGCCTCTTGCCTATATACAAGAGTTGGAGTGAAATTCATTTTAGAATGTAATACCAGGGAGACATTTGTTCCCTTTGATGCAATAGTACACTTCTATTCATCAACAATCATAGCCCATAAATCTTACTGAAGTCATTTATTTTGTCCTAGCTGCCAAGTAGCTTAGGTTAAATTGACTATTCAGTTGCCATAACTATTCTCTCCACATTGTTAGTACAATTATTCTCTCTCTTTCATTGCATGATGTGTGAGCATCTTTATTTTAACTATTTTATTGCATGCATGATTTTAACAATAAATCAGAAGGAATGCTATCGCCAGAGCGTACATGATAAATGCATAGGAGGAAAGAGAGACAAACGGAATCTCATTTATTGTGACAGTGTATTTTCAGGGTGAGACCTATTCTTCAACCTTGTAGACCTAGTTCCTTTTTCAAAGAACGATTTCCACATCTACCTTCTCTTTCCCCTCTTGCTTCCTACCTAATCGTGCATTACATCCTACCCGTATACTGGCATAATCAGTAAGTGCAGGTCATACAAAGGGTCATGTTTAAAGCCACTTTAAACAAAAGAAGTAGGTCAAATGAAATTTCTAAGCTATTCTTGAAAAGCTAAGTGAATTTTTAGGTCATATACTCTTTCTTTTTTATCCCTTGCATTGTGATTGGGAAAGGAATTGAGCTGTTGGGAGTCCTGGCATTTTTGTCTTTAAGATACACTCGTGTTCCAGTTCTTTCTTTTCTTTTCCCCTGGGGTTTTAGGTGACAAGAAGGACAAGATTTTTGCCCTGCATGCCAGCCACTTTCTTTTCCTTGGTTCTTTCACTGCAGGGAGCTTGATGGGTGGGGAGGGCTTTGATGCAGCACTTTATTCAATTCAATGCTCCACATTCTAGGAAATCATATTAAACATAAGGTCAATGACTAACAAGAGCTTTCTGAACAGCTGTTCTTCTGACAATTTGGAGGATTGATTTCATCATTTGGTTATTTAAGCTAACTATACAAAAACATTTCAATTCAATTGGCCTAGAAGTTTCACACAACGTTCTCATTTTCCAGGAGATAGATTAAGGAAATTGGCTTGTTCAACAGGCTTTTACTCCCAGTTTCACTCTCTGAGAAAGTTTTGTTTTAATTTATCATTAAAAACATATATAATGCCAACTCCTATTACTACTTGTCCCCAATGGTACCGTTTATCTCTGATTTCAAATCTATCAATACAATTTCCATACTAAAAATGTCAATAGCTCCTTCAGGGGACAAATTCCAAACCCTACATTCAAGTTGTGTGATAAGCTCACCTTGTCATTCCTTGCTCCCTCTCTCCATTTATCTCTGGTCAGACAAAACTTCATAAAGCCCAGAACTCTCATGCTGTCTGAATGGACATCCAAACCCAAACAAAACATTTGTAACTTTTCTACTTGTCCACTACCATTCTACCAGGAAGCTCTCCAACTCTACCCTTCCCACCATACTGGTTTTCTTAACACAACAGATGAGCTGAATGCACTGCCCTCCCCTGCTCCTTGACAGTCTGCAGTGACAGCTACTATAGCATGACCTCTTTGTCTGCCTCCTTCATAGAGCTTAATGGTGATTCATTCCCTACGAGGTCTCTACTCCTAAAAGAAGTCACTTGGGTAATGTCTGAAAAATTATTTTTTTGCTGAAGAAATTAATTGAACGCACTGTTCTGATGGAGATGAAAAGAAATACCAATAGCTTAGTGGCTTCCCCAAATAGGAGAAATTTTATTACGCTCTTTGCTGATAATTCTCTTTCCCTCCTGTTGAGATTTTTTTTCTTCTCCTTTGCACCTTAGGAAGCTGGTGATTTGGCCCTTTGCTCTGTTTTCTGGGACTCTTGCAGTGGGAGGCCTGGGATAAGATAAGGGAAGAGAGAAATTGGAGCATATTCTCTCTTTGCTCCTTTCTCTCTGGGGCAGACTGGCAGTAACTGAGTCTCTTTCATTGACACATCTGTAGCTTTCACACTTGTATTTCTTGCCTTATTCCTTTAACTGTTCCCTTCTTCCACCCCCTTCAGGTCTTTCTTTCTCCTCTTTCCTTTACCCCTTCCAAAAACTGCTCTTCCCAGATGCTTCACCATCTCCAGTGGCTTTCCTTACATCCTCAGTACATCTTTGTGACTAGTCACTTCCTTAAACTCTTTTCAATCACCCTCTTAACTGGGTGGTCTGTCTCCTGTTATACCCTAACTGTCATGCCTCAGGATTTGCCACCTTTCCCCCCCTTTCCCCCAAATCATTGTGATTGCTTTTCTGTAATTTGAGCTAGGTTAATGGTATTAAATCATTAGTACTCATGTGAAGTAATAGAAGAATATTTCTTCTTTGATGGCTGATCACTACAGGAGGGAGATCCTGACCTGAGGAAAGCCAACTTCCTGAGTCAGTGTGATTCAATAGATAAGGAGACAATGTCTACCCTGCTCTATTTAGCATCTGTCGTTATTGAAATATGGACTAATCCTCTCTGCAAAGTCTGGGCACAAGCCTGGCACACAGCAGTCCATATTCCTTAATGCAATTTCTCCCAATGAAATCTGTACTATGAGCAGCAAAGAAATGGAAGCTAGGTCTTTCTTGAAGAGGGTGAAACCAAATTTCTCCTTGGAGGCTAGGATTTTGAAGCTCTGTTTCACATACTTTGAGCACATCGCTAGGAGGGACCAGTCCTTGGAAAAGGACATTATGCTTGGAAGGATGGAAGGACAGCACAGAAGAAGATCCCGGATGAGATGGATTGACATATCAGAAGACAGTGAAATTGGCTCAGGATAGGGCAGTGTTCAGAGCTGTTGTACATAGGATCGCTATGAGTTGCAGATGACTCAATGGCACATAACAACAACAACAACAAAAACAACAATTGTTAAAGTAAATAATTGATTTGCTTGCCACAGCCCATGTTACCCACAGATAGAGAAGTCATTCTAAACTTGGACACAGACCTTTAGACAGGATGGTGAATACGTTTTTGGTTTTTGTTTTGTTTATGCTAGTTTATTTACAAAATTCGAATACATTGTTTTCCAGACCAGATTCTTCCAAGCTGTTTGTTTTGTTTATTTGGGTTTTTTTTTTTTTGTTTTTTTGTTTTTTTTTTGGTTTTTTTTTTTGGTGTCCAACTATCCCTCCTACCCTAATCCTGGGGGATTTGCCCCTGTCATGAATGGTGGAATGCAGCTCAGAGGTTAGATGTGCTCAGCTCTGCTGCCACTTTTACTCAGCCATTTGACCTGCCCAGGTATAAAACACCATCCTTGGATCTTTTCCTTTCTTTAACACTCCTGCTGTCTAAACAATCAGGGTCTGTTCTTTTGACAGGTTTAAAATCAGAAATCCATTCAAAATTGCTTTTTTACTCTAAAGTGCACTTGAGTCTAAATGCTGCCCTTTTAACTTTCTGGTTTATTCCCTGGTCATTTCATTGCCAGCAAATTCATGATCATTTATTTAAGGTAACAAAGTGTGAAAACAATTGTCAGTTTACCTGGCTTCATGCTATTGATAATAAAACCTGGGCCATTCACAAACATCATTCATCATTTTCTTCCTGCACTGGGAAGAACGTCATATTAACCAAGGGTTACTAGCAAAAGTAGAACTAAAATTACTCTTGACACTTGATCATTCAATTATCTCATTAGTTATCACCAAGCTTCCTAATTTCCCTCCATTGGCTCCTCCCTTTTTAATGGGAGTGTAATAAGACCACTAAAATGGGGAATACTAATGTTTGCATAATTTAGAAAAGTGTATGACATAAAATCTGTACTAATTTTAGCTTTGCATCATTAAATATGAAATATTGATTATTGTTCTTTGCAGCAAAATTTATGAAGCTAGCTAGGTTGCTGTGTCCACATAAAGTGACTGTGATGTTTGCCCTTGGACCTCTGTGGCTGTAAATGATGCTCTGTGGTGACAGCCAGTATGGCAGCCTTCTGATCCAGGGCGGTAAGAGATGCATTTCCCAGATTAGACCAGGAGCGACCCAGCTGCACAGCCCAACTTCAGAAAATTAAATTGGAGGGTGTCCAAGCCTCTGTTGAAATAACTGCGTGAATTACAATGCTTCCATGGGCCTTGTTATAATGTAAATGTGCTTTACAATTTACAGCCTTTCCCCTCCTACCCCTGCTGTGAATATGGGCATTAATAGTCATCTCATATATTTAAAGCCAAAAAGGCGTCAAAAAGGAAAATGCAAGATTCATGTTTTCTCCCTTTGGAAAGTAAAAGCTAAATTATTTTCTTTTGCCATTATTTTGTGGGCTTTTCCCCTCAAGAAGAGTATAGATTTGTTTATGTATTATGCATTAATTTTTTTGTGGGTTTGTTTTTTGTTTTTTTTAATAGCTGACAGATCTGTAAATTTCACACTGTGAAGTTACCTTTTAGCTGAACATGAATTTCAGCTCTTTTAAAGAATTCATTTGGATGAATTATGGGCACATGAGACACATATGATGGAGCAGACTTAAGAGATTTGCCTGTTTTGAGTAGGCTAAGGGTATTTTGAATGAGCATTAGGGGCTATGGTTTTATGACTATAATAACAGAGCAAGGTGTTCCCGGGCTTTACTATGCTGTTTTACAGTGGCATTATTATTTGCTGCCTTATACATACAGAGACTTCCAAATATAAGGTATAATGATGGGGCAAGTCATTGTGACAGATCATTCTCAACTCTAGTTTGACTGGCAAGGTTATGCTCATAGGCGTTAGGGCATAAAAGCTCTGACTGCCAGCTGTGTGAGTACCAGACATTTGAATTCATTTGAACAGATTCCAAATGGAAACATGCTCAAATAAAAACCCAGTTATGCTATTATTAAGTCATTGTCCCTGGTCACCTTGATGATCTGAGATTATTTCAATGCCTAAGATTTGCCTGAAGCAGATCAGCATTTCTGGAAAACTACACTTACTACTAGATCACTTTCTGGTGGAGGTTGGTCAGATCACAATCTTAAGGTAAGTTAAGAAAAGACAGTCCTAAATTTAAAAAGAAAAGACAGTCTTAACTGGATTCACAGTTTGCTATTTTTAAAAGTACAAGATGAGGCAGAGCTGAAAGAGTCTGTTTCTTCTCATATCTCTCTTTTCTCTCTCTGTATCTCTCTGCAACTCTCTCTGTCTCTGTGATTCATGACCCTCTTTCTGTGACTATCATCTATCTATCTATCTATCTATCTATCTATCTATCTTCTATCTTTTATCATCTCTCGGCTCCTGTGTGTCTGAGTAGTACCATTAGTCATGGAGTTTTCAGTAGCTGTCACCTTGCAGAAGTAGATTATCAACATTTTCTTCTGAGGCTCCTCTGGGTTTATTTTACCCTTTACTTTTAGCATCCTAGGGCTTCATTGGTAGGGTCTCCACGAGCCTCAAGACATGCTCACAAACTCCTAACCAAGAAGCCTGGTGTATCTAAGACTGTCAGACCGAATGAACAAACTCATTTTTATTTTGCTACTTTGAAGAACACCTTTCATGTTTAAATATCCTTCCTTTTTCTCTTGAGATTGTGCATAATCAAGAGAACCCTTACTAGTTTTAAAACATAGACATTCTATCATTGTAGAATGAACTCTAATTACTGCTATTAAATTGAGGAAATAAGATATTAAGGTCCTATCAGTAATATTTTGGAAACAGGAGTGGCATCCATTTCCTAAATAACATGCTTCTGGAAACCCTATAAACTTTGATAAATGTCGATAGTTGTAGAAGAGCTTTAGGCCTTTTGGTCATAGGGTTGCTATGAGTTGTGCCCAACTTGAAGTCAATCATCAACAACATCAGTAATATGCTCAAAATGGTCACCTTACTCAAAAGTTAAGATAGCTTGACAGGACAACTATTAAAACCAAGCCTTAAATGTTTAGATACAGCCATAAAGGTGTACACACATTTACATCTTAAATATTTCTGTTGTATGTCAAAAAAGGTTAGAGACCAAGCATCATACTGAGAACTTAAGCATCAATAAGCATTCAAGTCTAGTATATAGACACCTCTCACAATGCAGACAGAATTGCAAATATGGGAAAATTAATTCACAAATCTGTTCTTTGTAGTTATGTCTGGTATTAGAATGCATTTTTTTGCAGTATTCAAAATACTGCTTCATTCAGATGAGATCTTTTCCTGAGTCCAACTAGAAAATGAATTTGTATTTTGCACATACTTGTCAAGGGAGATCATAGCAATAAGAACATTCCCTGCAGCATCAGCACCTCGTACCTGTCTATTTCTTCTTTCTCATACCCAACCCTACTATCCTTATTGAAGACCTTGTTAATTCTCATCTAACCAATTGTACTTTGCTGCATAATTGCTTTCCTTGAAGTTCTTTTCAATAGTTTATGTAAAATTGCATTGTTGTTTTTGTGAAGTGCATAAAAGCACTGCATCTGCTCTAACTTATGCCTATTTCATCATCTCGGATACACCTATGAACATTATTCCAGTCACTGTCAATTAATCTCATACAGGGTCTTCCTCTCCTGAGCTGTCCCTCCACCCTTCCAAGCATGAAGTCACTCTCCAAGGACTGATCCCTCCTTGCAACCTGCCCAATGTCAGATGGAGCTTGAAAATCCTTCTCGGAGGTACAGTGTGGTTTTATCCTCTCTATATGACCTGTTTGTTCTCTTAGCAGCCTATGTAGATCCAATATTCTTCTCCAGTACCACAGCTCAAAGGTATCGAGTCTTTTTCTGCCACCCTTAATCATTGTCCAGCTCACAATTAAATAGAAAGTAATTGCAAAGACCATGGCATGGATCAGGCTCATCTTAGTCTCTAGACTGACATCATTGCTCTTTGGTACTCTGAAGAGATCCCTGACAGCAGATTTTCCCAAAGCAATTGGTCTTATTTTTTTTTAAACTATTGTGATTTATTTACAAAGTTTGAATATATTTTTTTCACAAAAGATCCTTTCCATTTCCTTCACCCCATCCAACAACCCTATGATTAAACCCCTAACACCTCATTCAAACCCCTTTATTTCCACCTCCCCCTCACCCATGCATTGGATCTGAATATTCGTTCTACAATAATGGTTTTATACAGTATTTACCCTTGTGGGTCTGAGTTAGTTCATTCAGCATAATGCTCTTCAGTCCCTTCCAAGTTAGGTAGTGACTTACAAAATCATTTCTCCTGCATGCTGTGCAGTTCTCCATTGTGTGAACATACCACAACTTCTCAATCGATTCATTTATGACATCTAGGCTGTTTTCATGTTCTTGTGATGGTAAATAATGGTAAACAATGCTGCTATGAACATTGGTGAACAAGTTTCTGTGTGAACCTCCGTTCTCATTTTCTTTGGGTATATGCCAAGAAATGGAGTAGCTGGGTCATATGGCATTTCTATTTTCAGGCTCTTTTAATTGAGATTTTAATACAAATTTATAAAGAACTTGGATTTCCATTCATTCATTCATTGTTGCATACTTTTCATCCTGCTGCCCTCCCAGTTCTCTTTCTTCTTTGGAAAAAAAAACCAAACAACAATTCTTTGTTATACAGTTCCTCTCTCCTAAGTCCACTTTGTTATGCAGCTCTTATTCTGGATTTTTGTCACGCCAATAATACCTAATCATATATTCCTTTCATACAGTTCTCTCTCATCTGCTTCAATGCCGTGTACATTATTTATCTCCTTTTTTCTTAGTTTACCTCCAACCCCAATGTCAGTCCTGTTTTATAACAGTGGCATTATGAAGTATTTGTCT
>NW_006399810.1:1311836-1313352 GCF_000299155.1 Elephantulus edwardii
CATTCATTTGTTGATGGACACTTGGGTTGTTTCCAAGTCTTTGCTGTTGTGAACAAAGCAACAATACACATGGCTGAGCATATATTTGCTTGGGTGGCAGTCCTGGTTTCTCTAGGGTATCTTCCCAGTAGTGAAATTGCTAGGTAAAATGATATTTCTATTTCTAACTTTTTGAGAAAGTGCCATATTGCCATCCACAGTGGTTGCACCATTTTACTCTCCCACCAACACAGAATAAGGGTTCCATTTTCTCCACATCCTCAGCAACATTTGCTGTTTGCTGCTCTGTTGGATTTTGCTATTTTTACTGGATGATACCTCATAGTTGTTCTGATTTACATCTCTCTTAGAGCTAGGGATTATGAACATTTTTTTCATGTACTTGTTCGCCATCTAAATGTCTTCTTTGGTGAAGTGTCTATTCATATCCTATGCCCATTTTTCTTTTCTTTTTTTGTGCCCATTTTTTAATTGGGTTGTTTACCTTTATCTTCTTGAGCACTCGAGTATTCTTATCAGACAAGTCATTACCATTTTTCCCCCTAATCTGTGGCCTCCCTTTTTACCCTATTGGAGAGAAAATTCCAAATTGCCTTTAGAGTAGTTGTACCATTGAACAATCCCACCAAAAATGTAAAAGAGTTCCTATATTACCACATCCTCTCCAACATTTATTACTTGCTGTTCTGTTAAACATTGCCACTGCTACTGGAATGAGATGGTATCTCATTGTGGTTTTGATTTGCACCCCGTTTATTGCCAGTGATTTGGAGCATTTCTTCATATGTCTGTAGGTCATTTGATCATTTTCCTCTGTGAAAATTCTCTCCATGTCTTTTGCCCATTTTGTAATCAAGTTATCAGTCTTTTTCTTGTGGAGGCTCATGGTACCTCCAAATGTTTGTTCCCAGTCAGTAGTTTTTCTTTCCACTCTGTTGAAGAAAGTTTTTGTTGTGCATAGGGATTTAATCTTTAGAAGGTCCCATTCAACGAAAGACCTATACAAAGAAAACTGCAGAGCATTTCTGCAAGACACAATAAAAGATGTAAAGAAATGGGAAAATGTGCCCTGTTTATGGATAGGAAGACTAGTGTTCTTACCTACCATAAGCAATCTACATATTCAATGCAATACCAATACAGGTATCAAATTCATTTTTCAAGGAGATCAAAAGAGTAATTGTCAAATTTATTTGGAGAAGAAAGAGACACCAAATAAGCAAAACATTTCTGAGAAACAAAAATTAAGTAGGAGGTATAGCACTCCCTGACCCCAAAACCTACTACACAGAGAAAAAATGACCGGCACATACATCAGTGGAACAGAATTGAGAAGCCAGAAATAGATCCAATTATCTATGGTCAACTGATATTTGATAAGGAAATAAAATCTGTCCAATGGGAAAAGGACAACCTCTTCAACAAATGGTGCTGACAAAACTGGACTGCTACCTGCAGGAAGCTGAAACAGGATCCATACAATATCATACACAAAAATAACCTCAAGGTGGATATA
>NW_006399810.1:1322959-1330262 GCF_000299155.1 Elephantulus edwardii
TTGTTTTCACACTATAGCTTCAGACAATTTCCAAAGTTCACCCTAAATATGATCTATATATTTTAATCTTCTCTCACAGTTAATAGTTACCTAAACTAGCTGAACTGCAACCCCTAAGGCATGCATCCACTAGCTGCTCTACGGGAGAAAAACCGTGTGATTAACTACTTCTGAAAACCCTCCAGAGGGTCAGCTATGGGTCAGTTTCAATTCAATGATACACAAAACCAAACTATTATTTCTGAAGTTTATTACATTTATGAGGTGTCAGGTACTTTTTTCTTTTTACGTTTTAATGGTCCACCTAATTTGGGGGGTGGTATATATTTTTTCTTTTGTACCAGTTTTTTACTTAAAAAGTTTGAATACATTGTTTTTCACATTGGATCTTTCCTATTTCCTTAAACCACCCCTCTCTCCACTCACCAAATTGTGCAATCTAAGGATTACCACTCTCTGACCATCCTAACCTCTCTACTCCTACCCTCTTCCCCATTAGATCCTCATACACATTTTACTACTTATCTATTTCTACAATAATGGTCTTATACAGTATTTGTCTTTATGGGCCTGAGTTAGCATAATCATCTCCAGTCCCTCCTAAGTTAGGTAGTCTTTTACAGAATCATTTCTCCTGCATTTTGCATAGTATGTGAATGTACTATAATTTCTCAATCCTGCGTGTTGCATAGTATTGCATTGTGTGAATGTACTACAATTTCTCAATTCATTCAGTTGTGATTGGACATTTGGACTGTATCCATGTTTCATGATGGTGAATAATACTACTATGAGCATTGGTGTACAAGTCTCCATTTGTACCTCAGTTCTCTTTCTTTTGGGGTATATTCCAAGTGGTGGAATATCTGGGTCATATGGAATTTCTATGTTCAGCTTTCTGAGGAAAAGTCAAAATGCCTTTCAGAGTGGTTATACAATCCCGACAATGGTGTATAAGAATTCCTTCCTCATCACATCCTCTCCAACATTTATTACTTGCTATTCTGTTAAACTTTGCCACTGCTAGTGTGGTGAGATGGTGTCTAATTATGGTGTTTATTTGTATCTGTCTTATTGCCAGTGATTTTGATAATTTATGTTTGTTGGGCATCTGAATATCTTCCTCTGTGAAAACTCTTTCCATGTTTTTTGCCCATATAGTAATTGTGTTATGAGTATTTTTCTTGTGGAGGACCTGTAAGATTATGTAAACTTTTGATATAAGATCTTTGTCTGAAATGGTATTGCCAAATGTTTTTTCCCTAATCAGTAGGTTTTCTCTTCTCTTTGTTGGAAAAAGTTTTTGATGTGCACAGGGATCCAATCTTTAGGAGGTCCCATTCATAAATTTTATCCTCTTCAGATTGTGCATTTCTGGCTGTATTTAGCAGTCTCTTTCTACTTAGACTAGGCCATCTAAACTTGATTCCAGTTTGTCTCTAATTAACTTTATGGGTATGGGCTTTACTCCCAGGTTTCTAATCCACCTTGATTTCTTGGGGTTTTGTTGTTGTTGTTGTTGTTTGTTTGTTTGTTTTTAGTATGGTGTGATATGTGGATCCTGTTTCAGATTTCTCCAGGTAGCAGTCCAGTTCTGCCAGCACCATGGGGAGGTCAGAGACAATTCAGGCAGGCAGATGGAAAAGACAGTATTTACAAACCTGTCTTGTCATGTAATGAGGAAACCTACCAACACAAAGAAGAATGTCATGTACTCACTGCATAAAATGATCTATGAATGACAATTGAACATCATATTACACATAATGACATAAGACAAACCATGCAGAAGATAAAAAAATTTTCCATTTGGTGAAATCAGCTCCATAGTAGTACTTTGGGATTGTATTTGTTTTTAAAATAGACTTATCCATTTTAGTTCATGTGTTACCATTTGTAGTGAAGAAAAATACATATGGAAGGAAAATAATATTCAGCTCATATAAACAAACCAACACTTTTCAAAATCAAAGTGTGTCCTAATAAGGTGACTTTATCTGCTACATGTGTGAAATTTCTCATTAATATACTATGATATTCCATAGAAACTAATGTAAACTGTTTTATAGCAAGAAAGTAGACTTTCTTGACAAGAAGCACATTATTCTGTACTGAGGTATTTCAGAGCTGGTGTTTTTGCTTCAGGACAGCTATACCATGATGCTAAGAAAGAAAAGCAAAGTCACCATGAGGAAACTAAAACCTCATCTGAGGTGTGTGCTATTAAAGCAGCTGCATGCTTTGTTACCTCTATGTGTCTTAAATACATGTCTCATCTAAAAACTAAATGGAAATTACACAGGGGTAGAGGAATTGTGGAATTATTATTTTTTTTAAGAAGAAGGTGACTAGACAGAGACTGACACACAAAAAGTGAGCAGGACAGTAGGAATGTGGATGAGAACTATTATGAAAATAGTAAACTTGGGAGCCACAGGAGCAGTGAACCACAAGCCCCAACTGGAGCTGCCAGCCGAGTCTTGACAGAAGTCACCAATCAAACCCCAGTGGGAATTGCCACCCAAGTCATTGTGGGACCTACCTGGCAGGAGCAAGTAGGACAGCAGGAATTTGGCCAAGTTTTCTTAAGCCCTGCTGGGCACAGAGCCCCACCAGATCAAATGCTTTGCTGGGCAAGAGCCTCTGTGTGAGAACCAGACAGTTGGAATTTGAATGAAGACCCCATGCAAGCTGGAAACTGAGTGAGGCCCCTGCGTGTGCCCTTCCCACCCTCATGCCCATCCAGTGCCCATTCCTCCCTGAACCTATGCCTCCCCATCCAGTCAACTAGCTTGCCTTTTATCTGGAGTGCCTTGATCTGACTTGGCAGCAACAAGAGGCTGCATTCACAGGCATTGAACTGAAACTCCCCTTGGGTTAAAGTTCAGAGAGAAACACAGGCAGGGTAGCTGCCACACCCTCTTCTAGACCAGTGACTTCAGCTCAAAAACCTATCATCACCTCAGGCATAAAAAAACTCTACCACAGCAATGTCACATAAGGCTACATCACACCCTACACAAACCCAAAGCAAGATGTCACCTCCAAAAGGTGACACAGTATCAATGAATTTTCTGAGGTCAGAAAGTCTGATGGCACTTTCTGACACAGAATTTAAAAGAACAGTGATTGAATATATTTAATAGGTGAAAAACAAACTTGAAGAACTATAGGACACTTCAAGTAAAAATCAGGAGGAGCTTAAAAAAAAGACCAAAATAATGCAGATAAAACAAATAAGACATTAGAGCATATGTAAAAACAAGAAACCATGATCCAGAATATGAGGTCCAATGTTTCAGATACTATCAACATGATGGAGGGACACAAGAACAGAACTGAAGAGATGGAACACAGAACCAGTGAAATAGGAGATAGAATTGTCACCACTGATCTGCTAGAGCAAAAAGCAGAATCAAAAAAGGAAGGAAAAAGACGAAAACCTAAGAATAATGTGGGCACCATCAAGAGAAATAACATGTGCATCATCAGAATCCCAGAACAGGAAGAAGTAAAGGCACAAAAAAAGTGATGGAGGAATTACTAGAGGAAATCTTTCCAGGAAAAATGGAGAATGAGGGAATATATATTCAAGAAGCTGAGCGAACACCATATAGAATAGACACAAAAAGAAAAACACCAAGGCATATCATAGTCAAATTTGCCAGAACTAAGAAAAGGAGAGAATTCTGAAAGCAGCAAGGGAGAAACAAAGAGTAACTTATAAGAGAGAGCAGATAAGGTGCTGGTGATTTCTCAGTAGAAACCATGCAAGAAGACTGTGGAATGACATATAGTCAAAACTCAAAGAACACAACTGTCAACCTAGAATATTGTACCCAGAAAAATTGTTCATCAAATATGAAGGAAAGATCAAGATATTCCCAGAAAAACAGAACCTGAGGAAATTTGTACAAGCAAGACAAGAATTGCAGGAAAAACTAAGCGATATCCTTCTTACAGAGGTGCCACAGAAAGCAGGATGGACCAAAGTAACTAGCAGCAATATCAAAAAGAGCTCAACAAAATGATAGCAATAAAACCTTGCCTCTCAGTAATCACACTGAATTTTAATGGTTTGAACGCACCACTGAAGAGAAAAAGAGTATCAGACTGGATAAAAAAAAATAAAAAAAATCATCAATATGCTCTCTATAAGACACACACACACACAATGAAGATCAAGAAAGACTAAAAATAAAAGGGTGGGGGAAAAGACACCAAGCAAAAGTCAGCAAAGAAAAAGCAGGAGTAGTGACATTAATTTCTGATAAAATAAATTTCTATGTCAAAACCATCACAAAGGACAAGGATGGTCACTACATAATGATTAAAGGTTTAATAGAACAATAGGACATAAGAATAATTATCTATGCACCAAATAAAAGACCTGCAAACTATATAAAACAAACATTAACAAAACTGAAAAAGGAAATAGACAACACTACTATAGTAGTTGGTGACTTCAATATACTACTCTCAAGAAAAGAGATAGAACTACCAGAAAGAAGCTCAACAAAGATGCTGAAAAAATTAAACTACATAATAAACCAATTTGACCTCATAGATATTTATAGTCTAATGCACCCTCAAAAAACACAGTATACCATTTTCTCCAATGTACATGGAACATTCTCCAAAACAGATCACATTTTAGGTCACAAGGCAAGCATCAATAATTCAAAGACATAGAAGTAATACAAAGCATCTTCTCAGACCACAGTAATACAAAATTAGAAATTAAAAAGAAGATAAAAAAGGAAAAAACCCATTCATTTGGAAGCTGAACAATACCTTGCTTGAACACGAGTGGGTACTAGAAGAAATAAAAACAAAAATTAAAGATTTCTTGAAATAAACGGCAATGAAAACACCACTTACTGAAACCTCTGAGAAACAGACAAAACAATGATAAGAGATCAATTTATAGAAATAAGCAAACACAACAAAATGCAGGAAAAAATGACTATTGACTTTCTAACCCATATCTCCAACAAGTTGGGGGTGGGGGAAGGCAAGAAAACTTGACACCCTCTAAAAGAACTGAAATTATAAAACTCAGAACAGATAGAAATGAAACAGAAAACAGAAAAACTATTGAAACCATCAACAAAACTAGGATCTGGTCCCTTGAAAAGAACAATAAAATTGACAAGCCACTAACAAAGGAAAAGACACAATCTGAATAAAAGATGAAATGAGCAATGTCACAACAGAATCAACTAAAATAAAAAGGTTAACATTTGAATATTATGGAGAAATTATACTCAAATAAATATGGAAACCTAGAGGAAATGGACAAATACTTAGAAGTTCATAACCTACCTAAACTGACACAGACTGAACAGACCCATTTCAAAAAAAGAAATTGAAAAGGTAATTAAAAAACTTCCAGCCAAAAAAAGCCCTGGGCCAGATGATTTTACAAGTTAATTTTATCAAACATTCAGAAAAGAACTGTTATCAATTCTACATAAATTATTTCAGAAAATAGAAAAAGATGGAATTCTCTCAGACTCATTTTATGAGGCAAATATATCCTTGATACCAAAGACAGGTAAGGACACCACCAAAATAGAAAACTGTGGGCCAATATCTCTCATGAACATAGAAGCAAAATTCCTGAATAAAATCTTGACCAATGGAAGCCAACAATACATCAAAGAAATAATTCATCATGACCAAGTGGGATTCATAGTAAGTATGCAAGGATGGTTCAACATAAGAAAAACAATTATTGTAATTCATCACATTAACAAAGCAAAGAACAAGAATCACATGATCCTATCAATTGATGCAGAAAAGGCCTTTGACAAAATCCAACACCCTTTCCTGATTAAAACACTCAACAAAATAGGATTAGAGGGGAATTTCTTCAACATAGTAAAAAGTATATACATAAACCAAGAGCCAACACTGCTCTCAGTAGAGAGAGATTAAAGCCATTCCCTTTGAGAACAGAAACTAGGCTAGGATGCCCACTATCACCTCTCCTATTCAATATTGTTTTGGAAGTCTTACGGATAGCAATAAGACAAGAGAAGGAAATAAGATGTATCCACATCGGCAAAGAGATGGTAAAATTATCTCTTTATGCAGATGATGTGATAGTATACTTAAAAGAACATACATAAAGACTCAGAAAGAAAACTACCGGATATAGTTGACCAATTTAGCAAAGTGGCAGGATAAAAGTTCAACATACAAAAATCAGTTGGATTTCTCTACAGTGACAAAGAGAATACAGAGCCTGCACTAAGAAAAACAAAACCCTTCACAATAGCTAATCACAGATTAAATGCTTGGGAGAATATCTAACCAGAAGCACAAAGGGTCTACTCAAGGAAAATTATAAAACATTAGTACGAGAAACAAAAAGAGACCTGGAGAAATGGCAGAATATACCATGCTCATGGATAGGAAGACTCAATATTGTGAAAATGACAATACTACCAAAGATAATTTACACATTCAATGTAATCCAATACAAATACCAATTCCATTCTTCAACATGGTGAAAAAGGCAATCTCCAATTTCATTTGGAATGGAAAGAGGTCCAAGTAAGAAAAGCAGTCCTTAAAAATAGAAACAAGGTAGGAGGCATCTCACTTCCTGATTTCAAATCCTACTATACCACCGTGGTGGTCAAGACAGCATAATACTGTTACAATGACAGACACATAGATCAATGTAATAGAATTGAGAATCCAGAAATGAGCCTATTTACCTATGGTAAATTGATTTTTGACAAGGAAATGTAATAATTTAAGTGGGGAAAGGACAGCCTTTTGAACAAAAGTTGATGGCCAAACTGGAAAACTATCTGAAGAAAACTCAAGCAAGATCCACACTTCACTCCATACACAAAAACCAACTCAAAGTGGATCAAGGACTTAGGGCTAAAACCAAGGACTATAAACTTCATTACAGAAAAGTGTGGAAGAATTTTATAAGTTCTAATCCACAACATAAACAGTTTTCCAAGCATCCTGAAAACCCTACAACCAGCAGAGGGTAAAATATATTAATGGAAAAAACCTTGATGAATGGGATATTCTAAGAATAAAATCACTATGCAATTCCAAAAATTTCTTCAACAGGGTAAAAAGGGAAGCCACATACTGGAAAAAGTATTTAGTAATGATATATCTGATTCCACATGATATTCCACTAGAGATATTGTAGCTGATGTTAGATGGATCTTGGCTGAAAGCAGGGAATACCAGAGGAATGTCTGTGTTTCATTGACTATGCCAAGGCATTTGACTGTGTGGATCATAACAAACTATGGCTGACTCTGAG
>NW_006399810.1:1331322-1334851 GCF_000299155.1 Elephantulus edwardii
TCAATTACCACAAGAAGATAAAGGTAAACAACTCAATTGAAAAATGGGCACAGGATATGAACAGACGCTTCTCCAAAGAAGGCATTCAGATGGCCAACAAACACATGAAGAAATGTTCAGAATCCCTAGTTCTAATAGAGATGTAAATCAGAACAACTATGAGATATCATCTCACCGCAGTAAGAATAGCAAAATTTAACAAAACAGCAAACAACAAATGCTGGTGAGGTTGTGGAGAAAATGAAACCCTTATTCTGTGTTGGTGGGAGTGTAAAATGTTGCAACCACTGTATAAAGACATTATGGTGCTTTCTCAAAATGTTGGAAATAGAAATACCATTTGACCCAGTAATTCCACTACTGGGAATATACCCTAAAGAAACCAGAACTGCCACCCAAGCAAATATATGCACTCATCATGTTTATTGCTTTGTTGTTCACAATAGCAAAGACTTACCAACAACCCAAGTGCCGATCAACAAAACAATGTATAGAGAAGTTCTGGTATATTCACACAATTAAATACTATGCTGCACTGAAAAACAAGGAACTCATGAATTATTATACAAAATGGGTGACCCTGGAGGATGTTATGCTGAGTGAAATATCTCAGTCACAAAAGGACAAATACTGCACAATGCCACTTTTGTAAAGCGGCACTGACATTGAGATGGGGGAAACTAAGAAAGAGGAAAAATAATGTACATGGCATTGAAACAGATGAGGGAGAGAACAGTTTAAAAGGGATATATGATTAGGTATGGGCATGAGAAGAGTCCAGAATGAACGCTGTATAGTGGAATGGATGTTCATGAGGTAAATGTGCAATAATGAATGAACAGAAATCCAAAGTCTCTGTAAACTTTCATTAAAATTAGTAAAAAAAGAAGATTACTAAAGAAAGTGGAGATATAATAAAATTATTTCAAGAAACCATTGGATAATATCTCTACTTAAGTCAAGACTGCTTAAATCTTTAAATGATTATAACCCAATGTACAAAATTCACTGAAACCCTGGCCCTAGGCTTGTGAACACTCATTCCCCTTTCTCTTTATCCATGATAAATTGGCTTACCTAACTACGCTTTAGTCCTTATTTAGTCAATATGGAACTGTCACTTTTTATATAACTAAGGTCTTTAAATTGAATACGCCTTCTGAATTCTTCAATGTCTGCGTTCTTACACTTTTAACATACTTGCTCAGTAACATCCATGAATGTTATTGGAAAATAGCTTCTTTGGTAAAATATCTACTTTGGATAAAGATTTCTCCTTTGCTACATAGAAAGCCAGCAGAATCTTCTTTGAGAAACGCTTCCAGACAGAATATTTAAGAGGATCCTGATGCACAGAGGAGTTGTGGTTTAGTCAATTGAATGTTTCTCTGCTAACCCAAATCCTGCCTCTCTGGCAGTTCAAATCCATCAGCAGCTGTGAAGGAGCACTATGGGCAGTCTCCATTCATTGTGAGTTACAGCTTTGGAAACACAATGAAGGGTTGTTATGAGTCAGAATTGACTCAACAGCCATGAGTTTGTGTTCGTTTGATGCAAAGACTAGGCCCCATTCAGTCTGTAATTTAGAGAAAATACTCTAGTTCTAGGCCATTCTCTTCCAGCAGCAGTTATGAAGTGCGAAGATGAGGAAAGAGTTGAGAATCCATAATGCCACATTTAGAGGTCATTATAATATTTTCAAGGCAACCCTAAGTGACACAAACACATAATGCTTTACCCACCCAGTAAGCAGTGGAAAAGTAGCTTGACTATTTGCTTCTGTGAAGATGACAGCAAAGAAAATCTGAGTGGGTGGTTATGCTCTGCAACACATGGGGTCAGATTCTGCTCAATGGCAACAGGTTTGGTTTGGTTTGGTTTGGTTTAAAATATTGTCCAGCATTTGCCCACATACAAGTTGAGTGAACTCAGCCTTCTGGACTAGTCACATAAAGGAAAGAATTATGATATTTCACTCCACACACAAAATAAAAAAGATGCTCATGCCAAGTAGGTATGTTTGAAAATATAGATACTGACCTTGGAATCCAATTAGCTATAGTTTCAGGGTGGCTTGATAATTTATGATAATTGCAAATTCATTAGATTATAATTCAACACAGCCAAACCTATGGGTTCCCTTAAAAAGCAAGCATTCTCAAGGTGAAACTTGGCCTTTTCTATGTTTGTTAGCGCCAAAATAGTGTGATTTTAACAATTCAGAAGCATTGCATTACTTAAACCTGGATCATTTGGAGGCTTTCCCTGTTAGTGCAAAGACATAAACCTAAGAGCGTATACTATCTCATTAAGCCTCCCGACTTGAGCAGTTGTCTGGTATTAACAGAATGCAATCTACTGTGTGCCTAAATGGCTCCAGTTGAGCTTCTCCTCTACTTCACAAATAAACACAAGCCCAGAGAATGTACACATACGTGTACGTGCACACCATGCACCCAATACTTACAACGCATAATACTCAAACAAAAAGATACAGCTTGATAAATTATCATAAATCAAGTGTTCTTTGAGCAACATTCAAATCAAGAAACAGATTCACATCAAATATATCAAAAATTCCCCACATGCCCCATTCCAATTAATCCTTTATTTTCCTTCCTTCAGAAGAAACCACTATCCTGACTTACTTTCTGATACTTCACTTACCTTTCACCTAATTGTGTGTACCTAATTACCACTGTTTAGTCTTGCCAATTTCTGGGAAGTTTTAATATCTAAATAATTATAAATTCAAAGGTAGTTGCAAAAATGTACAAGGAAATCTTATGTGCTTTTCGCTCCTCCTCACCTAATATTAGCTTTATCAAGACAATGAAATGAACTTTAATACAATTCACAGAAGTTATTCTGATTTAATCAGTTTCATATGTGCTTATTTTGTGTGTGCACGTGTATTTACTTATAATGTCATAACAATTCTATCAAGTATTAGCTTTGTTGCAACCAGCACTATCACTCTGAGGGTCCCTCATGTTTTCTGTTATTGTTAGTGCCACTCATAACAATCCTATGAACAGCAGACCAGAACCTTACCCTATCCTACACTATTTCCATGAGTTCCACTATGCATAAGCCAGTTGTTATAGTCACTGTATCAATCTACTTTGTTGTGGGTTTTACTCTCTTTTGCTGACTTCCTACTTTCCCCAGCATGATATATTTTTCCAATGACTCCTCCTAACAACACATACAAAGTATTTGAAACGAAATTTCACCATCCTTGCCACTAAGGAGCATCCTGGCTACACGTCCTCCAAGATGTATTTGTTGGGTTGAGGCAGTCGATGAGATATTTGGCACTCTTTGCCTGCACTCTTCAATGGCATAGATTCTTCTTCAGTTTTCCTTATTCATTGCTCTGCTTTCAGATGCATCCAAAGCAATCTAAAATAAGCTTGCTTGGATTAAGTGCACATTAGTCTTTAAACAGACTTCTTTTCTATGCAGCACTCTAAAGAGGTCCTTGACAATAGTGTCTCTCACCTGGTTCAAAATTGGGAAGGGTGTA
>NW_006399810.1:1335731-1337713 GCF_000299155.1 Elephantulus edwardii
GCACATAACAACAACAACAACAAGATTTTTTTTTCACTGTTGCTACCATGAATGTTGATTGTGGGTTCAAGTAAAATGAAATTGTTGACAATTTCAATCTTTCACAATCCATCGTGATATTGCCTATTGGTCCAGTAATGAGGATTTCTGTTTTCTTGATGTTTAGATGTAATCCATATTGAAATCTGTAGTCTTTATTCTTCTGCAATGTGTTCTTCAAGTCCTCTTCCCTTACTGCAAATAAGGTTGTGTCATATGCAGTTTGTTGGAGTCTTCCTCCAAGCTTGATGCTACATTTTTCTTCATATAGTCCATTTTCCCCCAAATCATTTGCTCAGCACACAGATTGAATAAGTATGGATAAGGGATAAAACCAGGATACACACCTTTCCTAATTTAAAAAATTTCTGTGTCCCCTTACTCTATTTAGCCAACTTCTATGTATAGGTTTCCCATGAACACAATTAACTGCTTTGAGATTCTAATTTTTTGTCAATGTTATCTATAGTTTGTTATAATATATGCAGTAAAATGTCTTTGAAAAGTCAATAAAACACATGTAATCATCTTTGTGATATTCTCCTTTCAGCCAAGATCCATATGATATCAGTAATTACGATATCTCTAGTTCCAGTGCCTCTGCTGAATCCAGCTTGAGTTTCCAGAAGTTCTCTATTTATATGGAATGTCTCTGCCTATGTAATGCTGTGTGGCTTGGGTCCATTCTCACAACATTTTCATAACCATCAGCATTATTTCATTTGTATATATTATTGTGAGTGACAGGATAATATCCATACACATACAAGGAAGTCCAGTGAATACCACTATCATTCAAATATATATGCTCCAACAACCAGAGCCAGAGAAGAGGAATTAGATGATTTCTACCAACTTTTGCAGTCAGAGATTGATCAAACATTCAATAAAGATGCATTAATAGTGATAGGTGACTGGAATGCAAAAGTTGGGAAAAGAGTAGAAGGATCAGTAGTTGGAAAGCATGGACTTGGTGACAGAAATGAAGCTGGAGATAGGATGACAGAATTTTGCAGTCAACAATTTATTTGTTGGGAATACATTTTACAAGAAACATAAATGCAGGCTATACACATGGATTTCACCTGATGGTGTGCATAGGAATCAGAATGATTACTCCTGTGGAAAGAACTGCTAGAGAAGCTCAACATCAGCTGTGAAAACTGGGCCTGGTGCTGATTGTGGAATGGGTCACAAACTACTCATATACAAGTTTAAGCTGAAGCTAAGGAAAGTGAAATCAAGCCCACAGCAACCAAAATATGACGTGAGTCTATTCCACCTGAATTTCAGAACCATCTCAAGAACAGGTTTGAGGCCTTGAACAGTAATGAGCAAAGACCAGATGACCAGGGAAGATATCAAGAATATCAACCAATAAGAGTAAAAAAAGTCATTGCAACGAAGGAGGAGGAAGAAAAGACCAAAATGGATGTCAGAAGAGACTCTGAATATTGCACTGGAGCACTGAGAAGCCAAAGTAGAAGGAAGAAATCAAGACATTAAGGAGATGAACAGGAGATTTCAAAAGGCTGCATGACAAAACAAAGTAAACTATTATATTGAAATGTGCAAGGAGCTGGAGTCAGAAAATCAAGTTGCAATACTTAAGGATGCTTTGGGCAGAATATTGAGTGATCCTGAAAGTATTAAAAGAAGATGGAACAAGTATACAGAAACACTGTACTGAAAGGATTGGCAGACACAGAAGAATTTAATGAAATATATGAGCAAGAGCTTATGGTAATGAAGGAAGAACTTCAGACTGCTTTCAAAGAATTGGCTAAGAATAAGGCCCCAGGAATTTATGGTATACCAATTGACATATTTCAGCTAACAGATGCTGCCCTAGATGTGTTCACCAAGTTGTGCCAAGAAATCTGGAGAACAACCACTTGGCCAACTGACTGGAAGAGATCTATATTTGTTTCCATTCCAAAGAA
>NW_006399810.1:1345188-1348394 GCF_000299155.1 Elephantulus edwardii
GGTCCTCTTGTGCATGCTGCCACTGTTAAGGTCATCAGGCTCACAGTGACTTTCAGCAATCCATTGCATAGGTAATTGTCCTCTTTGTCCTGTCCAATGCATAGGTAATTGTCCTCTTTGGCCTTTCTAATGCATAGGTAATCGTTTTCTTTGGCCTGTCCAAGGAAACCCAAACCTGCAGGTGGCAGGCATGCATCCCATCCCCCATCCCATCCTACACAGGGGGCCAGCAGGGTGTGCCCTTGGGGGCGTGCCTCCCCACCCCGCCGCATGGGCGCTCGGTGGGTGCGTGACCCGTCTTGTGCAGGTGGCCGGCTGGCACCCACATCCCCCACCACCGCCATCCTGGCTCCAAGAATTCTCTCCAGACCAAGTCCACCTTGCAGCAGTGTGGTGGCTTCACTGTACCAGTCTTGAGGAGGGCCGGTGCCCAGCATCCATCCTGGATGAGGGAATCCATTTGTTCTGGCTGTCGAAGCCTCATGGAACTGCAGCGGCTGTGCAGCGCAGTGTGGGCTCTGTGGGTGTGTGTGGGGGGGGTTTGGGAGCCACAAGACTCTCCCATTTCTCCTTGGGAATCCTTGAATTCCTGTTGTTGAGCCTCGATCTTCACTGAGGGCCAGTCATCAACTGTTTAAGTGTTCAATTATCAATAAGCCAAAGTCTGTGGAAGGCCATAATGGCCCTGCTTTAAGTGGTTCGCTGCTCCTGCAACTCACCACGCTGTCTCTGCCTCCACCACTATCTTGAATCTCTCAAGAAGATTCTTGAACATACCCTGGATAGCCAGGAAAACAAATACGTCTGTCTTGAAGAGATTGAAACTAAGTTTCTCCTTGGAGGCTAGGATTTTGAAGCTCTATCTTACATACTTTGGGCATGTGGCCAGGAGGGAAGCGTCCTTGGAGAAGGACATCATGCTTAGAAAGGTGGAGGGACAGTGCAGAAGAAGAGGACGAGAGGGATCGACACAATAAGTGGGGTTATGGGGGTATGTTTGTTGGAGTCAGTGAGACTGTTTCAGGACCGGGTAGGCTTCAGAGCTACTGTATATAGGGGTTGTCATGAGTTGCAGGCAACTCAATGGCACATAACACCAACAATATATAACTATGTGAATTATGTGAACCATTCCAGTGATTTAACGAACTCACAAGAGCAATTAGAGACAGAAGGAGCTGTTGCATTTTTGGCAATCAGAAAAACTAAATTCTTGTAACTCATGTAATTTGACTTAACCAAGGGTTGTCTGGGTTGATGCCCTAAAGGATGATGTTTCTCTAACTTTTGAGCTCAAATCCAGTTTCAGGTGGCTGGAGAGTAGAGAAAGAGTATATGCCACTTGGGAAACTGGCAGCAAGTCTTTAAAAGTGAGATGGTGAGGATTTAATCCATTTTTCAGGTGGGAATTGGATTCATGCTGATCTACCATGTTACTGCTAAGTGCTGTTGAGTCAGTTCCAACCAAAAATTTCCCAAGTAATCAAATTGTTTTTCCTTTCCTAAATTCAGCTGGTAACACTTGAAGAAGTATGGAAAGCTGCACACAATATACCTGCTTAACTAAACTTAAGGAGGGAAAGGCACAATTAACCGATCATGGGCAGTCAAGGACTTATCCAAGCATGACAATATGGTGAATAACAGAAAGATAAATGGCAAGATTTGAAGAGCCCTGTTGTGAAACAATTATAAAAGGGGAAAGGTCTAAAATGTTAAGCGGGATTTAAGTAGAAGAATGTTCACTCACTGAAGAAGGGTCAGTATATTTAAGGGGGAAATAGAGTATCCTGAAACCTTGAAAGATAAATTGTTTTCAACAGATTCTTAAAATCCAAGTTATTTTTCCCAAATGATATACTTAGAGTGAGAATCCATGCACCCGATTCTTACATGGGAGAATCTGTATCTCACAGCCTTTCAGGTCACTGTGATTAAGTCCAGTCAAGCATGTCATAAATGCTCAGGACATCATTCTAAAGAGAAAAATGCCTCAAAGGATCACCTTGAAATCTGGATAGCAACTCAGTCACAAGAGAGAATGAAAATCACAGTTTACTATTAAAAGTAAAGGATATTACAGAGCAAAATTTCTACAAAAGTTTTTTCCTTGATACTTGGCTTTTGTATCCTCATTGCCTTGTTTTTGTGTTTGTTTTGGACATTTTGTGTTATTAGATTTTATTGATAAATTATGAATGCTAACCATGGAAGTAGAAACTTTGAAAAATACAGAAAAAAATTTAAGAACAAAGACTTAAATCACTTAAATTATGCTTTTTGTGTATATTATTCTTTCATGGGGAAAAGAGGAAGGTTGGATAAAGAAAGGAAAATCCTCAACTGGATGAACTGATGCTGTGACTATCACAATGGGATGAGCTTGAGCATGATGTAGAGTAAGGCAAGCCTCAGTCTGTTGTTCATAGGATTGTTCTGAGTCGTGGTTGAAATGATGGAACCTAACAACAACAACATTCATTCTTCAAAACAATGGAAACTCAACTAGATACATTAAGTATAATTGGTGTATTCGAAGGGAGCTGTGTTGGTCTAGTGATAAGGACTTTTGCCGTCAACCCAAGACACATGATTTGAATCCACTAGCTACTCTGTGAGAGAAAGATAGGCAATCTCTTCACCTGAAACTTACAGTCTTTGAAATTCAAGTGAAGAGTGGGCTATGAGTTGCTTCTAACTGGATGACATATACCAACAGTGGTATATTTAGATATATTACCAATAAGAAGAATATATACCCCTCTGTTTATCATTTGAGAATATGATCATCAATTCCTTAAAGATAGGGAGTTGAGATTATGTTTCATTTAAGCAATGCTTTTATTTTCTCTGAAGACAAAATCATTAGGCATACTCCTTGCAGATAAAATTATAGAGATATATTTCAGTTTTATATTGGAAAAAAGTTGGTCAATTTTTTTATTGTAGTAAAATACATACATATATGTGTGTGTGTGTGTGTGTGTGTGTATACACATACACACACGCTTTCTGTCTTAATCATTGTTATGTGTGCAGTTCAGTCACATTAATTACACTCACCTTAACATACAATTATTTGTTTCTACAAATTTCATCACCCAAAATATGCATATTTTATAACTCTCAAAATCTGCATATTCTATAACTTTCATATGAGATGATGTAATATCTGTCCTTTAATATTTTAATTATTTCATTAATTA
>NW_006399810.1:1348494-1357724 GCF_000299155.1 Elephantulus edwardii
TCACCAAGTTGTGCCAAGAAATCTGGAGAACAAGCACTTGGCCAACTGACTGGAAGAGATCTATATTTGTTTCCATTCCAAAGAAAGGTGATCCCACAGAGTGTGGAAATTATCAAACAATATCATTAATATCACATACAAGCAAGATTCCACTGAAGATTATCCAAGAACGACTGGAACAGCACATAAAGTACAGTGACAGAATTATGCATTCAAAAATTACATCACACAAGAAATTATACATGTAGAATTGCTAATATTATTTTATAATGATTATTACAAAGTCATTGTTAAATATAACTGATTTTTTAAACTATGATATTGGCAACTATGATATTGACTATATCATGGACTGGTGAAAGAAAAGACAAATTTGCTTTGGCTGAAGAACAGCAATCTTGTTCCTTAGAAGCAAGGATGGTAAAAATTCATCTCACATTTTTTGGACATTGTATTTGGAGAGGCTCATTATGAAAAAAGACACCATGCTTGGAACAAGTAGTGAGGCAACAAAGGAGAGGACCACCTTCAATGAGATAGCTTGACAGTGATTACAACAATGATAGCTTGACAGACAATGGTCAGCAGAGGTGTGAAAATGGCACAGAATTGTATAAGATTTCCTTCTTTTGTACAGACGGTCACCATGAGTGGATGTAGATTTGGTGGCATTGATCAATAACTTTTTCATTGTAAAATGCTCTGATGTTGGGATACTAATCTAAGTGTCAACATTCAAATTCATCAGATGTTTCATGGAAGAAAAATGAACAGAATTCTATAAAGATTTACAGCCTCATAAATCCAATGGAGGGTTCTTCCGAGTCAGAATCAACTGGACCAATGCGAGTGGGTATTATCCCTTTTGTGAACTCTCGTGCTCATTGCCCAACTGTTAAACCAAAAGTCTGAAGTTTGAATTCACTAGTTGCTAAACAGAAGAAATTACCCCAAGATCTGTTCCCATTATGATTAAAGCCTGGGAAAATCTATGGTGCAATTCTACTTTGATCCATATTTTTACTATGAGTCAGAAATTACTCAATAACTGGTTTTTATGCTGTTCCGTAGGAGAAGGATGGACAATCTCCTCCCATGTGATTACCTCTGGAAACCAGTTAAAGGGTCTGCTATGGGTTGGTTCTGACTCTATGGTACACAAAAAAACCAACAAAAACATCAGTCTATTTTAAGTTACTGAGACAGCAATGGCTTGACTTAGAGTTTGGACCAAGGAGCGAAAAGTTAGAAAATTAAAAATTATATGGACTCATATTTAAATTTTGAGATGTTAAGCAAGGAAAGTGTTAAACGCCTTTTAAAGTCTAGAGTTTTGCTTCTACCTAAAGATTTAATTCTCTGCTAAAATACACTTGTTTACCATAGATTCATAACTGACTCACAGCTGACCCTCCAGCAGATTTTTCAGAGAGAGTTAATCGAGTTAATCACATGAGAAGAGATTAGCAATCCTTCTCCCACAGAGCAGTTGGTGGCCTCGAACAGCATGCCTTCGGAATTGCAGAGTAGCTTCTTGCCACCAGAGCTCTGAGTTGTGGTGCTGGAGAAAAGTCTTGAATATACCATGGACAGCTAAGAAAACAAACAGGTCTGTCTTGGAGAGGGTGAAACCTTGAAGGCTAGGATTCTGAAACTCCATCTCACACACTTTGAGCATGTGTTCAGGAGAGACCAGTCTTTGGAGAAGGACATCATGCTCGGAAGAGTGGCGGGACAGAGTAAGAGAGGAAGACCTTCAATGAGACGGATTGATAAAGTAACTGGGGCAATGGGGATTGGTGTGTCGGAATCAGTGAGACTGGCTCAGGACAGGGCAGGCTTCAGAGCTGCTGTGCATAGGGTCACTATGGTCAAAGGTGACTTGATGGCACATAACAACAACAACAACAACAACAACAACAAAATACCTTCTGAACCTCTTTCCACTTTTCTAGATCTTCAGCAATGACTATTTCAATAGTGGATTTTCAAAGATGTAGTATTTAACCCACAGCAAGCTCTTGTTAAGCATCTGTATCACAGGGGAACAGCTTGGGCCATATGGTCTGTACCAGGGATCTCATATTTGCTACAGTATTAAATTTGCCCCAAAGATTATGAGGATTCTTTCAGTCATCATCATGTTAAGGAGGAAGAAATGAAGACTTAAAGATGCATTATTGTGGTGATGTTGTTGTTATGTATTGACCCATAGCTGACCCTCCAGCAGGTTTTCAGAGGCAATTAATCACATGGGAGGAGATTGCCCATCCTTTTCCTACAGAGCAGCAGATGGATTCAAACTGTGTGCCTTCAGGATTGCAGCACAGCTTCTTGTCACTATGCCACTTCAGCCATAGTTCTCACACAAAGGAAGAAACTTTTAAAGCCAGGTCTGTTGTGATTCCAAAGTAATAAACCATTGTACCATCTGGCTGAAATATAAAACACACAGATCTGCTTTGTCTTCTTGACTTTCTATATTACCCTCTCTCTTATCCAGTAAGATATTTGGAAAGTAAGGTACTTTCCAAATGTTCATGACTATTATTGTTTCTATAACAAAATTTGTATCATTAGAATTTTTTCTTGAAATTGAAATCTTGAAACAATCAAATACAGTGTGGGTGCCACATGGTACAGTAGTGGAAACTTGAGACCAGGAGAAAGAAGTGTAAGCTTTCCCTTGGGCCTGAAAGCTGAGGTTATGTATCACCCCATTCTTTCCTAAAACCCAGCTCCAAAGTAGTAGACCACTTACAAGGGCCTATCCTAAGTAACAAGGAGTGACTGAATCAAGTGACATTTCCTGTTGACTGATGATTATTAAAACCCTGCCCTGACTTCTTTCTGTGCTGATGCTGTTTGAGGCCTCAGCCCTCCTCCACATATATGCCTGTGATACAGTGTGCTGCTACATGTAGCCTCCACTGTTGTCTGTTGGCATGTTCTCTGGGTTAGAACTAAACCTTTCTAGAAGACTTGGGTAAACAACCTGATCATGTTTGTTATGCAATTTGTAAGATGAAAATTAATTACAGCAATAGTCAACAGCTAGGGTATGCAGGCCTCAAGTCTTGAGTTTCTAAAACTACAAGATTCCTCTCCATTTGTGTAAATCACAGATCCAGTGACTGTTGTTTTGACACTGTGACCTAGGCCAGTGAATTGGTTGCCTTCCAGAGGGTGAGAAGTGCCCATAGCAGAGGGAAGAAGTGACCTGCACCACTATGCACTAGCTTCCTTCCCTACAACCTCTTCTAATTTTAACCTACTGTGAAAGCTTTCTTTTAAAGTACAAGGCGAGAACAACAACAACAAAAAAACACAACAAACCCCTAAATTCTCAAAGACTCTTAAGAAAGCAAATGTCATAGCAACTGAACTATATGAAGAATGGAAGCATACACAAGCTTGAGAACCCTCCTTTGTCCATTGCTGTTGTTATGTGCCGTTGAGCCACTTGTGACTCATAGCAACCCTATGTACAACAGTCTTAAACCCTTCTCTATGCTGTGCCAACTTTCTTGTCTGACACGCCACCCCCACCACTCCAATAACGGAATCAATCTAGCTCATCAAAAGTCTTCCTCTCTTACACTTTAGTTCTTGTTTCTTTTTTAATCCCCTGTGTCAGAACAGAGAAAAAATTTCCAAAACATAAATGACAAAAAGAAACCTACTTAAATTCTCCATAGGCACCTCTGAGTGCAGTATAAATATCCCCTGTAAGCAGACTTTCTCCTTGGCTCACAGAAGGCTTCATCCTGAGGAAACGTTACAGATGATTGCAGATTTAAACATGAAATGGAAGTTATGAAGACATTGCCTTAACCTGGACTAGACGTCGTTTCCCAACGTGTATGTATGTCATACTCAGACCAGCCCTCCAAAATATTTTTAAGAACTTACACAGTTTGAGGAAATATTAAAATCTGTAGCAAAGGAGAAACTTTTACCGAACAAATATTGGGAGCTTTCTGAAGTAGCGACCATTATCTTTCTTCTCAAACAACTTTAAAGTTTGCTAATTTAGGATTTGTTTATCTCTATCTCTCTAGTGTCTATAGATAGAGTTAAAGATATGCTAGTCCTAAATATATAATGGGCTTTGGTAGTCTAGAGGGTAAGGAGCTAGGCTGCCAATCCAAAGGCAGATGAATTGAATCCATAAGCCGTTCTTCAAGAGAAAGATAGGCAATCTACTTCAATGTGATTTACAGTCACTGAAAATGTACTGAAAGGTCAGTTATGAGTCAGTTACAAGTCAAGAAAATGTAACAACAACTATGAAAACATGTCTCTATTAAAGAAAGATGGGATGTCTCCTCATAAAAAAAATTATAGTTTCAGAAAGCCAATGTAGTGTGCTGGGAATTGGACTTAATTTGATGACAGTGGGCTTGTTGTTTTCATATGCATATGAGGTGATCTAGAAGATCTTGACTTGAGTGAGGTATTCTTTAGTTTTAAAGGTGACACCTTTGCTTCTTAACTCTTGAAAAAGGTTGTTTGCAGCAGATTTTGTAGCACATTTGTCCAATCCAATATCTGATCTCTTGAATGCTGTATCCATGGTGTTGATTGTGAATCAAAGTTAGATGAAGTTCTTGACAATTTAAATTTTATCCTCCATTTATCATAATGTTGTTTACTGGCCCAGTTGTGAGGCTTTTTGTTGTTTTGGTATCGAGGTGACTGTAGTCTTTGATCTTCATCAGTAGATGTTTTGAGTCCTCTTTACTTTGAACAAACAAGACTGTGTCATCTGCACACTCCTTCCACACCAGCAAGCCTGTTGTGACTCACAGTGATCCTCCATAGGTTTCCAAGGTTGCAAGTCTTTATGGAAGGAAATGGTTCATCTTTCTCCCAGGACATAGCTGGCCAATTTGAATCACTGACTTTTTGGTTAGCAGAAAAGAAGTAAGGTAGTATGCCACCAGAGCTCTTTCATCTGCTGCCACAGATTGTTAATGTCGCTGTGAGCCCTCAAGGCAGAATCAACCCATAGCTGACTGTCCAGAGATCTTTCACAGATAAATTACATGAGAGGAGATTGCTTATCTTTCTTCCCCAGAGGAGATAGTGGATTCAAACTATGTGACTTTGGGATTGCAGTACAGCTTCTTACCCCTAGGCCACCAGAGCTCCTTGCTTGTTAGTCTTTCTCAAATCCTAATGATGAATTCTTCATAATGTCTCGCTTCTCAGATCATTTGTTCAGCCTATAGCATCGAGCTATATACAGCCTCCAAATTGAGCTTGAAATAGAAAATTAGGTCAGTTTTATCTTTTCTCCCTAGATATTTCTTAGACTTCCTAACTCTTAAGTCTTCTTGCCTCATGCCAGATCACCTAAGGAGTTTCAAACAATCCACTTAAACCCAAAGTACAAAATAGCTATTTCTTGCCCACTTTTGTTTCTCATTAAAAAGCAAGTTTATCCAAAATATATATGATACTGTATTATATTTCTCTTTTTCTCCTCTGGTGCAACCTCTAGTTTTGTTGTTGTTGTTGTTGTTGTTGTTACGTGTCATTGAGTTGACGACAACTCATAGTCACCCTATGAACAACAGAGCTCATTTTTTTCTGCACGAGGCTCATCAACTCGGAGCCCATTATTGCAGTCACTGTTTTAATCTATCTCGTTGATTTCTCTGACTCATCTTTCTTAGCATGATGTCTTTTTCTGAGGACTGACCTCTCCTGACATGATCAAAAGATGTGAGAGAAAGGTTTTCTGGGGTTTTTTGTTTTTTTTAATTGAGATTTTAATGAAAGTTTATAAAGAACTTGTATTTCCATTCATTCATTCTTGTATATTTTCCTCTCTGCCCTCCCTTCCCCTCAGTTCCCTTTTATCTTTGGAAAAAAATCTTTTATTGTTATACAATGCCCCCCCTTCACCCACCCAGGTGCACATTACTATGCAGCTCTTATTCTGGACTCTTGTCATGCCAATAATACCTAATCATATATTCTTTAATACAGTTCTCTCCCTTATCTGTTTCAATGCCATGTACATTATATTCCCCCTCTTTGCTTAGTTCCTTTCCAATCACCATGTCAGTCCTGTTTTATAAAAGTGGCATTAGGCAGTATTTGTCTTTTTGTGACTGAGATATTTCACTCAGCATAATGTCATCCAGAGTCATCCATTTTGTATAATATTCATGAGTTCTTTGGTTTTTCAGTGTAGTATACTATTCCATAGTTGATTATATCAATTGTTTTCTCGGTGTAGTACACTATTCCATTGTGTGAATATACAAATGAATATATCTATTAACTTGTTTGGCACTTGGGTTGTTTCAACACTTTACTATTTTGAACAAAGCAGGGATAAACACAGGTGTGCATATATCTGCCTGGGTGGCAGTTCTGGTTTCTTTAGGGTATATTCCCAGTAGCGGAACTGCTGGGTCAAACGGTATTTCTAACTTTTTGAGAAAGTTCCATAATGCCTTCCATAGTGCTTACACCATTTTACACTCCCACCAACAGTGAATAAGGTTTCCAGTTTCTCAACAACATCACCAGCATTTGTTGTTTGCTGCTCTCTTGAATTTTGCTATCCTTACTGGGGTGAGGTGATATCTCATAGTTGTTCTGATTGGCATCTGTCTTAGAGCTAACTATTTTGAGCACTTCTTCAAGTGTTTGTTCACCATCTGAATGGCTTCTTTGGTGAAGTGTCTGGTTATATCCTATGCCCATTTTGAAACTGAGTTGTTTACCTTTATCTTGTTGTGGCACTTGAATGCTTTATAAATTCTAGATATTAGTCTCTTATCAGACATGTCACTACCAAATATTTTTTCCCCAGTCTGTGGATTCCCTTTTCCCACTATTGGTGAAGTTTTTGGATGTACATAGGGATTTGATTCTTAAAAGGTCCCATTCATCTATTTATCCTCTGCTATTTGTACAGTTTTTAGGATGCTTGGAAGACTGTTGATGTTGTAGATTAGTGCTTCTAGGGTTCTTCTAAGCTTTTCTCTAATGAAGTTTATAGTCCTTGGTTTTAATCCTAGGTTGTTGACCCACTCTGAGTTGGTTTTTGTGTATGGTGTGAGGTGTGGGTATTTTTTGAGTTTTCTGTAAGGTAGGAGGCATCTCATTACCTGATATCAAATCCTACTACACTGCCTTGGTGGTCAAGATGGCGTGGTACTGGTACAATGACAGACACAGGGATCAATGGAATAGAACTGAGAAAAAAGAAATCAACCAATCTAGCTAAGGTCAACTGAGTTTTGACAAGGAGATGAAATCTATTAAGTGGGGAAACTATAGCCTTTTTAGCAAATGGTGTTGGCAAAAGTGAGAGAAAGTTTTACCATACTTGCCTTTAAGGAGCATCCTAGCTGCAATACCTTCAAGTCAGACTTGTTTGTTTTATCAGTAGTTCATAGGATATTCAGTGTTCTTCTCCAACACCACAATTCAAAAGGCATTAATTCTACCTCTGTCCTCCTTATTCACTGTCTAAATTTCAGATGTATATGAACCATTTAAAAATATCACATCTTATAGCATGTCTACTTTAGTTCCACTTTAGTTTATAAACCGACATGATTTTTCTTTAGAACTTTGGAGAAATCTTTGACATCAGATTTTCAAAATGCAATCTGTCTTTGGATTTCTTGACTGCTGGCATCATGGTTATTGATTGTGAATCCAAGAAAAATGAAACTGTTGACAACTTCACTCTTTTCTCAATTGATCATGATATTGTCTATTGGCCGAGTGGTGAGGAGTATTGTTTTCTTAATGTTGAGATGCTATATATATATGTATGTATATATATATATGGTTTATTCTAAAGTTTTTTACTTTCTGCAAGCAAGGTTGAATCATGTACATAATGCAGGTTATTCATGAGTCTTCTTCCATCCTAATGCCACATTTTTCTTTTTTAGTCAAAATTCTCAAATTATTCACTCAGCATCCAGATTGAATAGGCATGGAGAAAGGATACAGTCCTTCCACATACTTTCCCCTGATTTTAAATCATTTGGTGCTTCCTTGTCTCATCCCAACATAAACTAGCTTGTCATAACTTTCGTTTTTCTGTCTTTCTGAAAATATGATCTGTGTGCATACACGTACCTCTTTGGAAACCTGAAAACTATTTCCATCATGGTTAAGTATGATCACTGAGCACACTACCTCATTAGTACCATGGTTACCATGTTCTGCAACTCTTACACACAAGTTTTCACACAGCAGATATTTACCAATAACTCAAGGTATCTAAAATTACACTACTCAATTTCAAATTCCAGCAACTCCCTTTGCTAGCTATGTGATTGTGAATACTCAAATTACTGACCTCTATTTGTCTCATTTAATCTTGAATAAAAGAATATAACAACAGTAAGTACAGCATCGGGTTGTTTATGAGACTTAAGTAAAACAAGTATTCCAAATAATATTTATCATGTAGGAAACATTACATAACTATGAGACAAAGGACTCAATTTGGCACTTATCTGTTGTTATTGTTGTTGTGTGTCATCGAGTTGACTATGCCTCATAGCCACCCTATGCACAATAGCTCTGAACCCTGCTCTATCCTGAGGCAATCTCATTGTCTGACATACCTATCCTCACTACCCCAGTTATTGTGCCAATCCATCTCTCCCGAGGTCTTCCTCTCTTGCACTGTCCTCTGACCATTCCAAGCATGATATCCTTCTCCAAAGACTGGTCTTTCCATGGGGACATTTGAAGTCTTGCATCAGGACCCTTTCCAAACATGAAGTTCCACAGTGCTTTGTTTTTACTATCTCTGGTTATAATAAATTGGTAACTGTAAGAAACGATGTCAGTCTAGAGACTAAGATGCACCTGATCCATGCCATAGCAATTACCTGCTATGCATCAGAGAGCTTGACATTGACTAAGAATGACAGAAGAAGAATCAATCAATGTCTTTGAGTTGTGATGCTGCAGAAGATTCTTTTTTTTTTTTTTTACATTTTTTGTTTGGTTTATTTTTTCTTGGGAAAAACATATTGGGGGTACAAGGAGGTGAGGGTTGGGGGCAGAAGGGTGAGGATGGGCCAGGATGCAGTTATACCAATTGACATATTTCAGTTAACAGATGCTGCCCTGGATGTGCTCACCAAGTTGTGCCAAGAAATCTGGAGAACGACCTCTTGGCCAACTGACTGGAAGAGATCGATATTTGTTCCTATCCCAAAAAAAGGTGACCCAAC
>NW_006399810.1:1362812-1369260 GCF_000299155.1 Elephantulus edwardii
TTCATTAATTATGATGATTTTTAAGGTTTGTCCATATTGTAATATGTATCAGAACTTAATTTCTCTCTATGGATTAATAATATTACATTGCATTAATATTTCACATTTTATTTAACCATTTATCCAGTAATGGATAGTTGTGTTGCTTCACCTTTGGCTGTTGTGAATAGAGTTGCCATGAGCATTGGTATACAAGCCTCTGTTAGAATCCCATCGGTCACAAATATACTGAAAAGTGGCATTTCTGAGTTACATGGTAATTTTATGTTTAATTTTTTTAAAGGAACCTCCAAACTGTTTACCACAATGGTTGCATCATTGTGCATGTATATTAGCAATGTGTGAGAATTCCAGTATCTCCACATCCTCTCCACCAGTTAGCTTCTAGTCAGTTTTTAAAATTTACCTGTGACGGGACAAATGCATGGACATATTTTAAAAGCTTCATGTGTGGTAGTAATAGGCAGCCAGGCAAGAAAATTACTGTTTTCTAACTATCTGTTAAGTTTTCAAGAGTTTTGGAATAACTTTTTTAAAATTAAAGGACATATTTCAATCTTGATTATCTTTTTAACCTAAGTTTCTTGAAGAAAGGATCTGGAAAAAGATGAATGAAACTCTTTAATTGAGTTAAGGATAGGTAAAAGGTAAAATGTAAGCTACCATTTCACTGAAGAGATTGTGAAATTGGAATTGTCCTTTATCTTCATGTACATTTACAATCAAAGTACAGACATATATTTTTATTATTTTCTTTTGTTTTTAAAGGTAAGTTGGGGGTTGTTTTGATAATGCCCTTCTGCAATTTATTGTATTGCAACACTGAAGAGAACATTAATGGGAAATTGGCTCTGTGCTTTTACGCCCTATTTAAAAATGCATGCATGCCCGTCAAGAAACAGTCACAGGCAAGAGAAAGATGTCCTGCTGAACAGAAAATTGGTCGCTGGGCAGAAAACAAAGGACACACTAATGGAAATCTTTCAAGCCTGAATTTGGTTACTGACTAATGAGAATCCTGCAGGGAACAGTGATAAGGGGACTAGATGTTTATTAAAGAACTGTTCATGCAAATAGCCTTATAGTGTTGTTGGCAAGGACCCTAAGATCCCCCTGATAAGGCAGGACCTAAGGGGCAACAGCCATTAAGTAATTTAGACTCAGAAGCTTCTGAAAAGAAGGTAATTAAGAATTTTCTTTAAATGTATTCCAGGAGAAGTACTAGTAGTGTTTATCAAAAGAAAGATACTTCTGCAAATATGTAAAAGAGATGAGACCTGGATGAGAGACAATTTAAAATGAATCACAACAATGATTAGTAGCTGGCCCACCAGTTAGCTGGTGTTAGCAGGAGAGCAGAGTGGGGGAACAGTAGACTTCTGAAGGACACCAAGATTTAAAGGACAGGTCAAAGTTTAGTCATGGAGGAAAAAGTTATATATCAGTTGTTGAAGAGTAAATTATCCTTTAACTAGAACACTTCTCCACAGAAGTTGTCTTAGCATTCTTCTCAGAGTATTATTCATTTCAAAGACTGGGACCTGGGGAGAATTACCTGCATTCATACAATCATGATTCCATTCAATGAGTATTTCTTAAGTACCTACTGCTGTGAATAATTCTGGTAGAGAGTGGGATGTAAAAATCTATGAGATCCAGTTGTTAGTGGGAGGAGGTTACATTGAGTGAAAATGAAACAAAATATAAAGCAACTAATTACAGTGTAAGGAAAATTGTACTCAGAGACTTATGAAAAAATACTTATAAAAGCCTGAAGGTAGAGTTGAGAGATTTGTCAAGAACTGATTTCTTGAACTAAGTGTTAAATAATATATAATATTTATGTAGTGCTTCTCAGTAGTCATGTTCCAGCCTAAGTACTAAATATTAACTAATTTTATCATCATACCCTTACAGAACAAATATTGCTAGTACTCTCATTCTGTGGATGAGGGGATGGAGATAGATCTTAAGTGACTTTCCTAGGATCATACAGCCAGAAAATGGCAATGCTGAGATTTGGAATCAGATATACTACTTCCAGAGTAGCCGAGTGGCAAAAAGGATTAATGTACCAAACCAAATTTTTGGAGCTTCAAGTTCACACGGAGTCATCATGAAAGAAAAACTTGACATTTACTTCTGGGGAAAAAGTCAGACATTGAATTCAGAGTCACAAGTTCTCCTCTCATGTGTTATTGTTGTTATGTACCATTGAATTGAATACATCTCATAGTGATCCTATGAAAAATAATTCTCAACCTTGCCCTATCTTGAGTCAATCTCATTTTCTCTGACACATCTGCCCCCATTGCCCAAGTCACTGTGTCAGTTTATCTCACCCAGGTTCTTCGTCTTCTGCATTGACCCTCCACCCTTCCAAGCATGATGTTGCTTTCCAAGGACTAGTCCCTCCTGGCAATATTTCCAAAGTAAAGCAAAGATTCACAATCCTTCCTTCTAAGGAGCAAACTGGTTTCATCATCTCCAGGGCAGAGATGTTTTCTTGGCAGTTCATGGTATGTTCTATACTTTTCTCCAGCACACAACTCAATGGCATTTATTATTCTTTTCTCATTCTTAGTGACTAATGCTTAGCTTTCAGATGCATAGCAGGAAATTGTGAAAACTATACTCTGGATCAGGCAGTCTCTAGACTGACATCACTGCTACTTAGCACTCTGGAGAGGTCCCTTACAGTACACTTTCCTAGTATAACTCATCTTTTGATTTCCTGACTGCTAGTGCCAGGTATGCTGATTGTGGATCTGAGCAAGCTGAGATTGTTAACAACCTCAATCTCTTCTTCATCTATCATGATACACCCGATTAGCTCGGCGGTGAGAGTCTTTGATTTCTTGACACTGAGATGTAATCTGTATTGGTGACTGCAGTCCTTGACTTTCTGCAGGAAATGCTTCAGATTCTCCTCAGTTTTGGCAAGCAAGATTGTGTTATCTGCATAACACAGGTTGCTGATGAGTCTTCCTCCAATTCTAATTTCATTTTCCTCTTCATAATGTCATGCCTCACAAATGATCTGAATATAGACTGAATATATTCTGAATATAGACTGAAAAAGTTTGGAGAAAGGATACACCCCTGACACACTCCTTTCTTTATTTTGAACAATGCAGTGTTTCCTTATTCTGTTCATACTACTGCTTCCTGATCTAAGTATAAATTTCACATGAGCACAATCAAGAGTTCTAGGATTTCTAGTCTTCTCAAGGTTAGCCATAGTTTGTTGTGATCCAAACAGTCACACAAATATACATTCTTTTGCTACTCTTTGCTTTCAGCCAAGATCTATCTTACTTGTCAATGACTTCCCTAGTGCTATGGCCTCTTCTAAACCCAGTTCATATTTCCAATAGTTTTCTGTCAATCTCTTCATCATCCACCATGATGCTGCCAATCGGCTCAGTGGCAAGAGTCTTTGTTTTCTTGATATTGAGCCTCCATCTATACTGAAGGCTGCAGTCCCTGACCTTCCACTGCAAGCGCGTCAGGTTCTCCTCAGTTTCAGCAAGCAGAGTTGCTAGAGAGTAATTATATCAATTTAGAGACTAAGGTGTGCCTGATCCAGGCCATGGTCTTCACAATTACTTATTTACCATCAGAGAGCTGAATATTGACTAAAGGTGATAGAAGAACTGATGCCTTTGACTTGTGGGGCTAGAGAAGAGTATTGAACATAACATGGACTGTCAGCAGAACAAATAGATTTGTCTTAGAGAGAGGGTGAAAGCAAATTTCTTCTTGGAGGCAATAATTTTGAAGCTCCATCTCATAGGAAAGGTAGACCCCAGATGACATGGATTGACACAGTAACTGGGACAATGGGATGAACTGTGTTGGAGTCAGTGAGACTGCCTCAGGACAGGGCAGGGTTCAGAGCTATGGTGCAGGGTCGCTATGAGTTGCGGACAACTCAATGGCATCTAACCACCACCACCACCACCACATGATACCAAGGATATTATTGCTGATGTCACATGGATCTTGACTGAAAACAGAGAATACTAGAAATAGATATATGCTTTTGTAACTATACAAAGGCATTTAACTGTGTGGACCACAACAAATTGTGGCTAGCATTGGGAATAATGGGAATTCCAGAACACTTAATTGTGCTTATGTGAAACCTAAACTTAGACCAACAAGTTGTTATCTGAACAATGCAAGGGAACACTGCATGGTTTAAAATTTTTAAAAAAGAATGCATTGAGGGCCATCTCCTTTCTCCATACCTGTTCAATGTATATGTTGAACAAATAACTTGAATAGCTGCACTATATGAAGAATTTGTCATCATGACTGGAGGAAGGCTTGTTAACAACATGGGTTATACAGACACAAACGTTACCTTATTTTAAGAAAGTGAAGAGGGCTTGAAACACTTGTTGTAGAAGAACAAACATTAGAGCCTTCAATACAGATTATATCTTAACATAAAAAAAAATAAATAAACTTTTCACCACTGGCCCAATAGACGCCATCACAGTTGATGGAGAAAAGATTGAAGTTGTCAATAATTTCACCTTACTTGGATCCACAATCAATAGCCTTGGTAGCAGCATTCAAGAAATCAAAATGTGTTGCATTGAGAAAAAGTTACTGTCAAGGGCCTCTCCAAAGTATTAAAAGGTAATAGTGTTAGCCTGAAGACTAAGTTGTGGTCTTTTCAATTGCTTGCTATGTAACTGAAAGTATATAAGGATAATGAATCTTAAGAAGAACCAATACCTTTGAATTGTGTTATTGATGCAGAGTATAGAATATCCAATGGAATACCAGAAAACAAACAAATATGCCATGAAGAAAGTGAAGGCAGAGTGCTCCTTAGAGGTTAGAATGGTGAAATTTCTCACATATTTAGGGTATGTTGTTAGGAGAGGCACTTCTTTGAGAAAGACATCATGTCTGGAAAGCTGAAAGGTGAGAGAATAAGACGCTCAAGAATATGGATTGACACAGTAACTCTATCAATCAAAGCTGGAAGGTCAGAGAGTAAGACCCTCAAGGATATGGATGGACACAGTGACTCTATCAATGGGCTCAGGTCTATCAGACATGGTGAGGATGGTACAGGATAGGAAAATATACGGATCTGTTATTTATAGGCTTACTTTGAGTCATAGCTGAGTCGTTAACATCCAACAACAATATACTGCCTTTTAAAAGAGTATAATTCTCAGCGGATTGGGTAGGGCTGGACGTTTTTCACTCAAGAGAGAAAAAAGAGATGGAGGAATATGGTGTAGGTAAGCTGGATTTTATTTACAATTTCTATGGGGAAAAATATTCTTTTCTGGTTTATATTAGTCTAATCTTATCTAATTCAGATTATTGTTGTTATGTGTCATTGAGGTGACTAAGACTCATAGCAATCCTGTGTCCAATGGATCTGAACCTTGTCCTGTCCTGAACCAACATTTCCATCTTTGATACACCTCCCATCATTTGACAGTCATTGAGTCAATCCATCTCATCCAGAGTCTTCCTCTCATGTGCTGACCCTCTCCCTTCCAAGCTTGATGTCTTTCTCCAAGGATTAGTCCCTTCTAGCAACATGCCCAAAGGCTTGAGACAGAGTTTCAGAATCTTTGTCTCCAAAGGAGCAATATAACTTTACCTTCTGCAGGACAGACCTGATTGTTCTCTTGCCAGTCCATGCAGCTTGTGTTTTAAACATAGGTTACAGATTTTTCATGATCACATTCTTATGGTGAACACCAGAAGAACAATCTACAACATGAACCTCTTTGCCTTTTCAAACACCACCTTTAACACTTTGTAATGCCTTTCCTTCCATTCTAGTTTGTTTGACTGCAGGCCCAACAATTTAAAAACTTTACCCTAAAAGCTCTCTTCTTCCTAGATTGTCAGCCACCATGCTAGTTAGTGCTCCCTAAATTACTCATGTGCATATGCAACGTATGAAAAGAGTTGCCGTTTATTGCCATTTAAACTGACTTGCAATGACTCTTCACACTTCACTGGTTACTCGATATTATAGTCCAAGGATGGCAGCAATTTTCTAATTCCTACTCTTACTAACAGATGGTCTTTAATGTACATTTATTGAGAAATAAAAGAAATATTTCCGGTTCTAAAATTTGTTATGATTAGGCACAACTTGATTCTTTTTTTAATTCTATTTTATTAATTTTAATGAACATTTACAGAGATTTCGGATTTCCATTCATTCATTGTTTTACTTTTCTCCCTGCTCACCCCTCCCTCCCAGTTTGCTCCTCTCTTTGAAAAGTAAAACAAAAATTCCTTCATTGGTATACAATCCTCCTGCCCCCACTCCCAGCACACTTCACTATACAACTTGATTCTTATCAATAGGATGGCAAGTGAAAGTGTACTCTGTTTCCTATGTCTCTTTGATACTTTACAGTTCTATGCAGACTTTCTAAAGTGCATCTCCATTGTC
>NW_006399810.1:1369649-1384179 GCF_000299155.1 Elephantulus edwardii
TTATATTAACAGGTCATCCTTGTACGTGTTTAGATAATATCCTATCACTCATAACACTGTACTTCAGAACAGAACTTGAAGTTGTCTATTTGACTATGAATACAACACCACCCTTCTTGTTTTGTATAATATACCATGTGATTGTCTTATTCAAAGTGACCAAAGCTATAGTTTATCTCATCTCACTAATTCCTAGGATGTCAATGTTCATGTATTCCATTTAATTTTTCACAAATTCTAGTCTCCCAACATTTATACTTGGTGCATTCCATGTTCCAACTATTAAAGGATGTTTGCAGCTGTTAAAAAAAAACCACAATGGTACATAACAATAACAACAACTGAGCTCATGACTTTCCCACTTCTTCAGTTTTCCAAATGTGTTTTGGTATGTCTTCATCCATCTTAACAACTAAAATAATAGTTTGTGTCTTTAAAAAAAATTGTGGCTCTTTTAAAAAAATATATTTAGGCTTTGTGCTGCTGGCTTGGATATAAACTTTCTAAGGTAACAGATGCATAGCAAGTAATTTTTAATTACTGGATCAGGCACACTTTAGTCTCTAGACTGACATCATTGCTTCTCGGTACTCTGGAGAGGTCTCTGACAGATTTTCCAAATGCAAGTAATCTTTTGATTTCCCGGATGCTGCTGCTGCTGCTGCTGCTGCTGCTGCTAAGTGTGTCGATTGTGGAGCCAAGCAAGTGAAGCTGTTGAAAATCTCAATCCCTTCACCATCTATCATAATGGTACCAACTGGCCCAGTGATGAGAATCTTTGTTTCCTTGATGTTGAGCTTCTCTCCATATTAAAGGCTGCAATCCTTGATCTTCTGCCGTAAATGTCTCAGGTCTTCAGTCAGTAAACAAGACTGTGTCATCTGCATAATGCAGATTGTTGAGTCTTTTTCCAGTCCTGACACCACATTCCTCCTCATAGAGCCCAGCTTCTTGTATGATCTGTTACATATATAGTTTGAAAAAGTATAGAGATAAGATGCATCCCTGGCATACACCTTTTCTGATAGAAGAAGAAATGATGCCTTCGAGTTGTGGTGCTGGAGAAGAGTATTGACTATACCATGGATTGCTAAGAGAATAAACAGGTTCATACTGAAAAGGATGAAACAAGGTTGCTTGTTGGAGGCAAAAATTTTAAAACTTCATCTGTCATAATTTGGGCATGCTGCAGTCCTTGGAGAGGGACACCATGATTTTGAAAGGGTGGAAGGATAGCACAAGACAGGGAAACTCTGTATGAAACTGAATGGCTTATTAACTGGGGTGATTGGGGTAGGTGTGTTGGAAACAGTTAGATTGGCTCAGGATAGAGCAGGGTGTAGAGCTGTTGTACATAGAGTCACTATGACTTGCAAGTGAATTAACAGCACATAACAACCACACAACCAGTGCAGAGGTGGAGTCACAACAGAAATTCACTCTCTGTCACACTGTTGTCAAGTGGGAACCAACTTGACCCTCCAAGATATTTTCCAAAGTTGTAAATAACATGGGGATAATCTCCCCTGTCTGATTATGGGTCATCTGCTTAACGCAGGTTATTGATGAGTCTCCCTTCAATCCTGATCCTAGAGTCTAGTTTTTTGGATAATTTGCTCAGCATACAGACTGACAAGATATGGAGAGAGAATATAACCCTGACACACTCTTTTCTTGATCTTAAACCATGCAGGGTTCCCCTGCTATGTTTTCACAACAGTCTCCTGGTCCAAGCATAGGTTTTGCATGAGCACAAATAAATGCTCTGGGATTCCCATTCTTCTCAATGTCAGACACAATTTGTTAGGATCCACACAATCAGATGATTTTGCGTAGTCAATAAAGCATAAATAGACATTCTTCTGGCATTCCTTATGTTCAGCCAGGATGCATCAGACAATAATGATATCTCTGGTGCCACGGCCTCTTCTAAATCTTGCTTGAACTTCTGGCAGTTCCCTATCTATATACTCTATTGGCTGTTTTTGGATGATTTTCAGCAGTATTTTGCTTGCATGTGATATTAATGATATTTTCTGATAGTTTCCACATTCTATAGGACCACCTTTCTTGGGAATGGGGAAAAGTATGGACCTCTTCCAATCCATTAGCCAGAGAGCTGTCCTCCAAATTTCATGGCATAGATTGGTGAGCACATCAAAGGCTGCATCAGTTAATTGAAACATGTCAGTTGGTATCCCATAGATTCCTGGGACCTTAACTTTTGGCAATGCCATCAATGAACCTTCTAATTCCTCTTTCATTACCACTGGCTCCTGTTCATATGGTACTTCCTGAAATTTTTCATGTCAATTAATTCTTTCTGGTACAGTGACTCTGTGCATTTCTTCCATCTTCTTTTGATGCTTTCTTGGCCACTCAATATATTGCCATAGCATCTTTTAATATTGTGACATGAGGCTTAAATTTGTTTTTTAGTTCTTTCAGCTTGAGAAATGCAGAGTGAGTTCTTCCCTTTTTAGTCTCCAATTTTAGCTTTCTGCACATTTCATTATAATACTTTTCTTTGTCCTCCCAAGATGTGCTATGCAGATGACACAACCTTGCTTGCTGAAAGTTAGGAGGAATTGTAGTACTTGCTGCAGAAGATCAAGGAACGCAGCCTTCAGTATGGACTGCAGCCCAATATCAAGAAAACAAAGATTCTTACCACTGGACTGATAGGAAGCATCATGATGGATGGAGAAGAAATTGAAACAGTCAACAGCATCTTCTTGCTTGGATCCACAATTAACACCCTTGGTGCCAGCAGTCAGGAAATAAGGAGACATATTCCATTGCCTGGAAAAGTCTAAAGTTAGGGATGTCTCCAAATTATTGAGGAGTAATGATGTCAGTTTGAGAACTAAGGTGTGTCTGATTCAGGCCATGGTCTTTCTGATCACGGCTATGCATCTGACAGCTGGAAAATTAATAAGGATTACAGGAAAAGAATTGATGCCTTTGAGCTGTGGTGTTGCAGAAGAGCACTGAACATCCCATGGATGGCCAAAAGAACAAACATATGTCTTGGAGAGGGTGCAGTCAGAATGCTCTTTGGAGGCAAGAATTATGAGGATTCGTCTCACATACTTTAGGCATATTGCTAGGAGGAGTCATTCCTTGGAGAAGGACATGAGACATGTGGAGGGTCATTGAGGGAGAGGAAGACCCTCAAATAGGTGGATTGACATGGTAAATGCTGCAGTGGGCTCTTATATGTCAGAAAGTGTAAAGATGGTGCAGGATAGGACAGGTTTCAGATCTGTTGTTCTGAGTTGTGTTGCTTTGAGTAGTATTCAACTCGATGGCACCTAACAACAACAACAACAACTCTCCTGTCTATCCTGTTAGGGATTCAAACCCTAACCTTTGTTAGCAGTTCAACTTGCTATGGATTATGGCTTTATTAAGTTGATTTCTTCTAAGCTCATTTCTCTGCATCAGTGATTGTGGTATATAAGTCAACGTATTGAGCAGTTAAGTGCTACTCAGCAATGGCACTTCAGTCTAAAAGAGGTGTTACCTTTCTAGGTAAGAGGTAAAAGCAGTAACAGCCTTTGGTAAGTCCCGAACCAGCCACCCCCTTCCCAGATTTGGAGAAAGAGGAATTTCCCTTTGCAAAATAGTAATTGTCTAGAATGAAATAGATCCCAGTCCATTGCCTAAGCCTTCTATACTGGGTGCAAGTATCCTACAAAAAGGCTGAAAAATAGAAGAATCCCAAGAAACAAAACACAGGATCCTAGCCTGGCCTCCCACAGAGAAGAGCACCTCTGCCCATCCGTAGAGTGTAGACTGGGGATTCCTGGCCCCCGCTGGCACATGAGGTGGCCTGATAACATCTCCAGACAGAGAAAAGAGGGTAAAACAGATTGGAAATCACAAAGCATTTGGTAAGACCAGCTGGCTGGAGTATAATTAGGAGCAAAGACAGAGCCTAGTATTGTTATTCCAAAATTATTTTCCTTGAGAAATAGTCTGTCTCCTTTTTTATCATTTGTCAGGAGCTATGCAAAGTGCTAGCACAGGGCTCTTCCCCACTGAAAGGTCTCTGGATGTGATGGTCCATGAAGACTCAATGAGCTCATTTTTTCTCCTTCCTAAGTTGTGCTACTCCCACAATAGCAAATGCATATCCATTATCTTGTCACAAGACTGCTAAAGGGTAAATTTTAAAATAATGGTGCTCTGTACTACAGCCCTAATTGTCTCCCAACTATTACATCTTTGCTTTCTTAGCATGTGTACGAATGAAGTTGGAAGATCTGCCAGCATTTGTTTTTTGTGGCTTGCTCAGCTGTGAAGCATGTTGTTGTTAACTGCCATTGAGGTGAGTACGACTCACAGTGACCCTATAAAAAACAGATCTGAACCTTGTCCTATCCTGCGCCATCCTCACACTTCCTGATACACAAGAGCCCATTGTGGCAGTCACTGTGTCACTCCACCTGGTCAAGGGTCGTCCTCTCCTTCACCAACCCTCCCCCTTTCCAAGGAATAGCCCATCTAGCAATATCTCCAAAGTATATGAGGAGATGCCTCATCATTCTTGCCTCCAAAGAGCACTCTGGCTGCACCCTCTTCAAGACATACTTGTTTGTTCTCTTTGCTGTCCAAGGGATGTTCTCCAGAACCACAGCTCAACGTCTGCTTCTTCAGTCATCCTTATTAGTTGTCCAGCTGTCAGATGCACAACAAATGATTGGAAAGACCATGACTTGAGTCAGATGCATCTTAGTTCTTAAAATGACATCATTACTCCTCAGTAATTTGGAGAGGTCCCTAATTGCTGACTTTCCCAGCACAGTGCAATGTGTCTCCTTATTTCTTGACTACTGGTACCAAGGGTGTTAATTATGGACACAAGTAAAATTAAGTTGTTGACAGTTTCAATCCATCCATTCATCCATCATGATGTTCCTATCAGTCCAGTGGTAAGAATCATTGTTTTCCTGACATTGAGATGCAACCCATACAAAAAGCTGCATTCCTTGATCTTCTGCAACATGTTCTTCAACTCCTCCTAAATTTTAACAAGCAAGGTTGTGTCATCTCCATACTGTAGGTTATTGATAAGTCTTCCTCTGATCTTGATGCCACATTCCTCTTCACAAAGTTGAGCTTCTCGAATAATTTGCCCAACATACAGATTGAAATTGCTCTTCTTTTTCCCCATATGCATCACAGAATTTTATCCTATTTTATTTTCGTGTTATATGCTGCATTATATATTGTGATGCATACTGGGAAAAAATGAAGAGTAATTTAAAGTTCCCCAAAGGTTCAAGATGAGCTGATTATTAACCCTCCCAATATCAATGTTTTTGAAAACCTCAAAGGTTAAGAATGGAGTTAGTTATTACTCCTCCCAAGTCCAAGTTTCTGCCAATTTTTCAAAGTAGTATGATAAACATGGCTACTTTCTCTTTCAGTGCCAACCCCTCAGATTCCCCAAAGGTTTTTGATGGACACCATCCAAGTAGACTTTTCTAATATTTACTATAAAATTTTCCAAATACATATTTTTAAAAATATCTATTTAATTTTTTTCTATCCCTCAAACACTAAATCTTTCTTTATCATCTCTGATTAATGACAATAAAAATATTATTTACAATTTCTATGGACAAGAGTACAACTCCTTAGGTCTTATTTACTCCCATGACACCAGTGTGGCACTAGTTCTGAAATCCATAAAGGCAATGGTCAAATAAGGGTTCCATTTCTCCACAACCTTGCCAGCATTTGTTGTTTGCTGCTCTGTTGAACTTTACTACTGTTACTGGAGTGAGATGATAACTCATAGTTGTTTTGAGTTGGTGGTTTTTTGGGGGGTTTTAGGTGCAATAAAGTTGACTCCAATTCACAGCATCCCTATGAACACTACATAGAAACTTTGTCCTATTCTGCACCATTTGCATAATTTCTGTTATGCTCAACCCCATTGTTTCAATTACTTTGCCAATCTATGTAATTGAAGGTCTTCTTCTCTTTTGTCAACTCTCTCTCTATCTTCTCCAGCACGATGTGTTTTTTTCCAAGAACTGATTCCTCCTGATAACATGGTCTAAGTGTATGAGATGAAGTTTCATTGTACTGCCTCTAAAACATACAGATGAAGCAGGAAGGTTATTGTATCACCTAGTTGGAATCAAATCATAGCTGACTCTCCAGCAGGTTTTCAGAGGTTGTATATCACATAGGAGGGGATTGCCCATCTTCCTCCTGAGTAACAGTGGTGGATTCAAACCATGTGCCTTTGGATTGGCAATGCAGCTACTTACCATGCTCCCTGATGGGGGAATAGGGGAAATTTTCTCAAAGGGAAAGAAAGATTTTAGGTAGCTCAAAGAAATAAAAGAAAAAATGGAAGAATCAGGTACTGGGAAAGGATATGACGAAGGATGTGTTAGAGGATGTGGGTAGCAGGAGGCAACGGCTGGCACATTCCTTCAGAGCCACAGAGATAAGTATATACTAACCACTTGCAATCTTATATTACTCAACCAAGATTCCAGATCCAGAGAGACAGAGGACCTGACCAACTTGTCCTGGGCCACAACAATCCCTTGAGGAATACAGGATAAGTATCTTGACTGGAAGTTTACTTGTGACCCCTCACTCTAGTGGGAAAGGAGACATTTCACCAAGGTAAACAGAAGGTTGTTGTTATGTTGTTGTTACGTGCCGTCGAGTCGCCTGCGACTCATAGCGACCCTATGTACAACAGCCCTAAACTCCACTCTGTCCTGTGCCAATCGCACTGTCTCTGACACTCCCATCCCAATTATCCCAGTCACTGAATCAATCCACCTCATAGAGGGCCTTCCTCTCCTGTGCTGTCCCTCCACCTTCCCAAGCATGATGTCCCTCTCTAAGGACCGGTCTCTCCTCACTACATGTCCAAAGTAAGTTAGACGGAGCCTCAGAATCCTTGCCTCCAAGGAGCCACCTGGTTTAACCCTCTCCAGGACAAATCTATTTGTTTTCCTAGCAGTCCACGGTATTCTCAATACTCTTCTCCAGCACCACAGCTCAAAGGCATCAATTCTCCTTCTATCCTCCTTGGTCATTGTCCAACTCTCTGATGCACAACAGGTGATTGCGAAGACCATGGCTTGTATCAGATGCACCTTAGACTCCAGAGAGACACCACTGCTCTTCAGCACTTTGGAGAGGTCCCTAACAGCAGACTTTCCCATGGCAATGCGCCTTTTAATTTCCTGGCTGCTGGTGCCAAGACTGTTGACTATGGAGCCAAGCAAACTAAAGCTGTGTACAATCTCAATCTCTTCACCATCCATCCTGATGCTGCCAATTGGTCCAGTGGTGAGAATCTTTGTCTTCTTGACATTGAGCCTCAATCCATATTGTAGGCTGCAGTCCTTGACACTCTGCAGCAGGCGCCTCATGTCCTCCTCAGTTTCAGCAAGCAAGGTTGTGTCATCCGCATAATGCAGATTGTTGATAAATCATCCACCAATCCTGACCCCACATTTCTCCTCATAGAGCCCAGCCTCCCGGATAATCTGTTCTGCATATAGGTTGAAAAGGTATGGAGATAGGATGCATCCCTGGTGTACGCCTTTCCCAATTTTGAACCATACAGTGTTCCCTTGCTCTGTTCTGACGACTGCAACAGAAGGTACTGTTGCCTAAAGAAATGGTCCTAGATACTGGGTACAAAAATAATGGATTCTATTACAGTATGCTTAGCTCCACAATCAATACTCTTGGTACCAGCAGTCAGAAAATCAAAGGATAAATTGCTGGGGAAATCTACTGTAAGTGTCCTCTCCAAAGTACTAAAAAGCAATGGTGTCAGTCTAGAGACTAAGGTGTGTCTGATTCAGGCTAGGGCCTTTGCAATTACTTGCTATGCATCAGAGAGCTTGACAATGACTAAAGATGATAGAAGAGTTGATGCCTTTGAGTTTTGGTGCTGGAGAAGAGTCTTGAATATACTATCGACCTCCAAGAAAACAAATAAGTCTGTCTTAGAGAGGGTTAAACCAAGTTTCTGCTTGTGGATAGGATTTTGAAGCTCTGTCTCACATACTTTGAGCTCATGTCCAGGAGGGAATGATCTTTGGAGATGGACATCATATTCATAAGGGTGGAGGGACAGTACAGCAGAGGAAGACCCTGGATGAGATGGATTGACAAAGTATCTGGGGCAATGGTATGTTGGAGTCAGTAAAACTGTCTCAGAACAGGGTAGGCTTCAGAGCTTTTGTACATAGGATCACTATGAATCACGGGTGACTAGATGGGACATAACAAAGGACACCAATAACCACAGCATGAGATAGTGACTGAAAGTACAACATAAAGATGAACTGTAATCATTATGACTATTGGTAGTGAGAGTTGGAAATTAAAAAGGAAAACTGCCTTATTTTAAATAGAAAAAGTTATCTAGAAGAGTTAGTGGTTTTAAGTACATTCCAAGGAAAAGGGAGAAACGGAAACTGGAAAACTAGATAATTGAATAATCAAGAATCCAGAACAATAGGGAAAGGAGCAAATCTGAAGGGTGGAAGGACTGGCCTAAACCAATAATACCATGTCTAAAACAAAAACAAAAGGCTCATCTCCAAGACAAGAGAGAGATTAGAGAAGAAGAAGGGAAAACAAATTATTGCAGAGAAAAGTTGAGGTAGTACACACCTAGATCTTTGTCTTAATGTTGACAAAATTAGGTCAAAATGGTGTTTTCACAAGATCTGCTTGGATTTCTTCCAGTCAATTAGCTAAGTAGCTGTCTTAAAAATTTCTTAGTGTGGCCTGGACTGCACTCGTACTGGGAGTAGTAGACCATAGCCACATTACCTGGAGTTCTCCAGCACCTCTGCTTAGAGATCTAATTTCCCACCACCAGGACCCCCAAACCTGCTGCCTGGAAGATACATCCCTCCCCCCTGGACACCCCCTGCCCATTGCCTAGACACCCTGGCCCTGCCGCATGAAGGACTTGGCCCTGCTGCCTGTATTTCCTAACCCCGCTGCCTGGAGGATGACCCTATGCCACCCCTCAGAATTGTGCCAGGGACACCAATGTCACAGGTGAAATCATTGTCTACCCCACTCCTAGAGCTTGAGATTCCTTTAGCCCCATGCTCTTTGGACCTTCCCTAGCTGCAGCAGTTGCCTGACAGCGAAGGCTGTTAATTCACAGGTCATATCTCTCCCCAACTGACACAAGTCTTCCCTTGAGTCAAAAGATCAAAGAGAAATGCAAGATGGATAGCTGCCATGCCCTCTGCTGGAACAGAGACTTCTTGAGGCAAGGTTATCAGACCAAGAGCCTGCTAAGACCTTAAGCATGAAAAATTCTACCATAGCAAAGACATGGAAAGAGCAGACTACATCACACCCTACACAAACCCAAAACAAGATGTCGTCATCCCTAAAAGTGACACAGTATCAATGGATTCCTGAAACCAGAGAGTCTGATGAAACTTTCTGATACAGACTTCAAAAGAACAGTGATTGAATATTCTCAATGGGTGAAAGACAAACTCAAAGAATCACAGGGCTCTGCAAGCAAAACCCAAGAGGAACTTAAAAACAGAATCCAAGACAATGCAAATAAAACAAACAAAGCATTAGAGGCTCTGGAAAAACAAGAAATCACAATCCAGACTATGAGGACCAATGTTTCAGATGTTATCAATATGTTGGAGGGACATATGAACAGAGCTGAAAAGATGGAACACAGAGCCAGCAAAATAGAAGACAGAATAATCACCACCAATCTGCTAGAAAAAAAGCAGGCTCAAAAAGGAAGGAGAAAGAAGAAAGCCTAAGAACAATGTAGGACACCATCAAGAGGAATAACATGTGCATATTTGAAATCCCAGAACAGGAAAAAAACAGGTAAAGACACCAAGAAAGTTGAGAAATAATTATTACTAAAAGAACACTCTCAAGTATAATGAAGAATGAGAGAATATATATTCAAGAAGCTGAGCAAACACCATACAGAATAGACCCCAGAAAAAAAAAAACAAACAACAAAAATCACCAAGGCATATAATAGTCAAATGTGCCAAAACAAAGATAAGGAGACAATTCTGAAAGCAGTTATGGAGAAACAAAGAGTAATCTACAAAGAGGAGCAAATAAGATTAAATGCCAATTTCTGAGCAGAAACCATGTGAGCAAGAAGATAGTGAAATGACATATATTGAACACTTAAGAAATACAAATGTCAACCAAGACTACTATACCTAGCAAAACTGTTCATCAAATATGAAGAAGAAATCAAGATATTCGGAGAAAAGCAGACCCTAAGGGAGTTTGTGAAAAGAAGACCAGTGTTACAGGGAACATTGAGAGAAGTCCTTCTTACAGACATGCCACAGAAAGCAGGATGTACCAAACTAACCAGCAACAACATAAAAAATAATTCAACAAAATTACAGCAATAAAACTGTGCCTCTCAATAATTACACTTAATGTGAATGGTTTAAATGTACCACTGAAGACAGAAAGAGTAGCAGATTGGATGAAATCAAAACAAAACAAAACAACAAACCATGAATGTGCTCTTTGCAAGAGACACACCTGAGAAGTGAAGATAAAGAAAGACTAAAAAGGGTAGAAAAAAATGTACCAAGCAAATGCCATTAAGAAAAAAAGCAGGAGTAGTGACATTAATCTCTGATAAAATAGATTTCAATTCAAAAACCATCTCAAAGGACAAGGAAGATCACCATATACTGCTTAAAGTGTCACTAGAACAAGAGGACATAACCATAAGTATCTATGCACCAAATGATATAGCTGCAAAATATACAAAGCAAACATTAACAGAACTGAGAAAAGAGAGACCACCACTACAGTAGAAGACTTCAATACACCACTGTCAAGAAAAGATAGAACTACCAGAAAGAAATTTAACAAAGACACTGAAGAATTAGACTACAAAATAAACCAACTAGATCTCATAGATATATACAGGCTAATGCACCCCAAAAGTGCAGTATACCTTCTTATCCAATGTCCATGGAATAGTCTCTAGAATGGATCACATTTTAGGTCACAAGGCAAGTATCAATAAATTAAAAAAACATAAAAATAATACAAAGCATCTTCTTAGATCACAATGTTACGAAATGAGAAATTAATAACAAGAGGATTAAGGAGAAAAAAAATCATACATTTGAAAGCTGAAGACTGTGATTGGGTACTAGAAGAAATTAAAAAATGAAAGTTTCTTGAAACAAATGTCAATGAAAACACAATTTACCAAACCTCTAGGAAACAGCCAAAGCAGTAATTAGAGGTCAAGTTATACAGCAAAGGGCAAACAAAATAAAAGGCAAGAAAAAAAAAATAATTGACTCTTTAACCCAACATCTCCAAAAAATTGAAAAAGAACAAGAAAATCCAACATCCTCTAAAAAAAGCACCCTGAAATGAAAAGAATTGGAGCAAAAGAAATGAAGTAAAATAGAAAACAGTAAAACAATTGAAACCATCAACAAAACCATTTGCAAAACTAACAAAGGAAAAGGAAAAAAAAAAGACACAAATCATCATAATAAGAGATGAAAGGGGCAATGTCACCACAGAACCCAATAAAATAAAAAGGTTAACAATGGAATATTGTGAAAAACTATGTTGTTGTGTACCATCAAGTAGGAACTGACTCATAGCTGCCTCTCCAGTGAGTTTTCAGTGACTATTAAGCACATGGGAGGAGAATACCCATCCATCTCCTACACAGCAGCTGGTGGCCTTGAACCACATGCTTTCAAGACTGCAGCACAACTTGTTTCCACTAGGCCACCAGAGCTCCCTGAAAAACTATACTCAAACAAATATGAAAACTTGGGGGAAATGGACAAATACTTAGAAACCCACAACCTACCTAAACCAACACAGACGAAAGTAGGACACCCGAACAGATTCATTACAAAAGAAGTTGAACAGTTAATAAAACAATTTCCAGTAAGTCTGAACATAGTAAATTCCATATGGCCCAACTATTTCACTGAGAACTAAAGCACAAACAGAAACTTGTACGTCAGGGTTTGTAACAGTGCTATTAACCATTGCAAGGACATGGAAGCAGCCCAGATATCCAACCACAAATGAATGTATTGAGAAATTATGGTACATTCATACAATAGAATACTATGGAGCACATAGGAGCAATGATTTTGTGAATTATCACCTAGCTTGTGATGGACTAGAGAGCATTATGCTGAATGAACTGACTCAGTCCAACAAGGACAAATATTGTATAAAACCATTATTGTAGAATAAGTATGAGGATTCAAGGTGGAGGAGGGGCAGAGGGTGGAAGCAGAGGGATAATGGTGTGTGTGTGTGTGTGTGTGTGTGTGTGTGTGTGTGTGTTGGATTAATCATGGAGCTGTACAATTTGGTGGGGGGAATGAGAGAAATTGGAAGATTCTAGCCTGAAGAGCAGTGTATTTTAATTTTGTAAACAAACTAGTATAATAATAAAAAACAAAGCAAAAAAACAACAACAACAAAACAAACCAAATTAAAACAACAAAAGCCCTAGACCAGATGGTTTTACAAGTGAATTATATAAAACATTTAGAGAAGAACTGTCACCAATTCTACATAAAGTATTTCAGAAAATAGAAAAAGATGGAATTATCTCAGACTCTGAACAAAATATACCCTGGATACCAAAGTCAGGTAAAGACACCACCAAAATAGAAAACAATAGGCCAATAGTTTTCATAAACTTAGATGCAAAAATCCCAAATAAAATTCTGGACATAAAATTCAACAGTACATAAAAAAATAATAATTCACCATGACCAAGTAGAATTCGTAACAGGTATGCAAGTGTGGTTCAACATAAAAAAATAAATAAATCAGTCATTAATCACATTAGCAAAGCAAAGAATAAGAACCACATGATCCTATAAATTGATGCAGAAAAGGCCTTTGACAAAATCCAACAATCTTTCTTGATTAAAACATACAACAAAATAGAGGGTACTTCCTCAACATAGTAAAAAGTATTTATGCAAATCCAAGAGCCAACATCATTCTCAATAGAGAGAAATTGAAGGTATTCCCTTTAAGAACAGGGACTAGGCAAGGATGCCCATTATCACCTCTCCTATTCAATATTGTATTGCCTTAGTGATGAAATAAGACAAGAGAATGAAATAAGAGATATCCAAATTGACAAAGAGGAGGTAAAATAATTTTTATGTGCAGATTATATGATGGTATACTTAGAAAACCCTAAAGACTCAGCAAGAAAACTATTGGACATAGTTGATCAATTCAGCAAAATAGCAGGATACAAGATCAACATGCAAAAATCAATTGGATTTCTCTACAGTGACAAAGAGAATGAAGAACTGGAGCTAAGAAAAATAATAACCACCACCGTAGCTAACCACAAGATTGAATACTTGAGAGTAAATCTAACTAGAAACACAAAAGACCTATCCAAAGAAAATTACAAACCATTGCTACAAGAAACATAAAGAGACCTGGAGAAATGGAAAAATATACCATGCTCATGGATAGGAAGACTTAATATTACGATAAAAATGAGAATTGTACCAAAGGCAATCTACAAGTTCAATGCAATCTCAAAACAAATACCAATTCCATTCTTCAATAAGATGGAAAAGGCAATTTCCAATTTCATCTGGAATGGAAAGAGATCCCAAATAAGCAAAGCACTCCTTAAAAAGAAAAATGAGGTAGGAGGCATTTCACTGGTTTAGACAACATGGTACTGGTATAGTGACAGACACATAGGCCAATATAATAGAACTGAGAACCCAGAAATCAGACCATCTACCTATGATTAACTGATTTTTGACAAGGAGTTTTTAACAATTTAACAATCAGTTAAGTGGAGAAATTAAAACTTCTTTAACAAGTGTTATTGGCAAAATTGGAAAACTATCTGTAGAAAACTAAAGACCCATACCTCACATCATACACCAAACCAACTCAAAATGTATCAAGGACCTAGAAGTAAAACCAAGAACAATAAACTTAATCAGAGAAAGGCTTAGAAGAACTCTAGAAGCATTAAGCCACAACATGAACAGTCTTCCAAACATTCTGGAAAACCTACAACCAGGAGAGAATAAAACAGAACAATCAAGTCCCTATGCACAACAAAACACTTCTCCAACAACGTAAAAAGGAAAGGCACAGATTGGGAAAAAATATTTGGTAATAACATATTTGATAAGGGACTTATATTTAGAATTATAGAATACTCCAGCACCTCAACAAGACAAAAGTAAACAATCCAATTGCAAAATGAGCACAGGATATGAACACTTTACCAAAGAAGACAGAATGTGAACAAACAGATGAAGAAATGTTCAAAATTCCTAGCTCTATGAGAGATGTAAATAAAAACAACTGTGAGATATCCTCTTGCCCCAGTAACAATAGCAATATTCAACAGAGTAGTAAACAAATGCTGGTGAAGTTGTGGAGAAATTGGTATATTTATTCACTGTTGATGGGAGTGTTAAATGGTGCAACCACTCTGGAA
>NW_006399810.1:1384334-1393513 GCF_000299155.1 Elephantulus edwardii
ATATAAAATGAGTAACCCTGAAGGACTTTATGCTGAGTGAAACATCTCAGTCACAAAAGAAGAAATTCTGCTTAATGCCATTGTTATAAAACAGGACTGACAGGGGTGTTGGAAGAAAAATAAGAAAAGAGAGGGTAAACAAAGAACAGTGCATTGGAACAGATGAGGGAAAGAATTGTTTAAAAGGAGTTTAAACATTATCTGCATAACAGTGTGGAATAAGAGGTTCATAGCAAAGTTGTCTTGAGGAGGTGTGGGGAGGTAATTGTGCAGCAATGAATGAATTTTTTAAAAAGAAAAGCGAACTGTGGGGCCTGGGATAGGTAGGAAAATGCACAACAATGAATGGAAATCTAAAAATTCTGTAAACTTTCTTTAAAATCACAATTAAAAAATTATAAAAGAATTAAAGATGGTGTTCAATGCTGGAGAAGGAAGCTGCAGAAAATATATTAAAAAAACGCTCAAGAAAATCTGAAGCGTTTTACAATTTAGTAGTCAACTCAGACTTAATCCATTGCAATCAACTCAGTATCAACTCACAGCTGAGCAACTCACTGCTACCAATTCAGAACCTCTCGTGGGTTTTTGAGGCTGTAGATTGCACAGGGGAAAAGATTGCCCATCGTTCTTCTGTGGAGCTGCTGGTAGATTTGAACTGCTGGCAAGGCACCGTCTTTGGGTTAGCAATGCAAATACCAAGGATCTACACCACCAGAGCTCATTGGTGGTGCTATTAGGTGCCATTGACTGGGCTACCAGTCTTAGCAACCTTGGGAAAAAAACATTATCTGAACCTTGCCCTATTCTCACGATAGCACGCTAGAAATATTTAAATTACCCTCTGGCTACTCTATTGTTGAAACTCTGGGGGCCTGCCTCCCCCTTACAGGTGTTGCCAACCCCGTGAAATGTGGTTCAAATCCACTCATTAGTCCTAGGGAGAAAGATGGACAATCTGCTTCCGAGAGATTTACAGCCTCTTTAAACCTGGCAGAGTGTCAGCTATGAATTCTGATTCTACAACACATAACAATAATAACCCATTGCCCTTCAAATTGTTAGTTAGCTACTCAAGGACACGGGAGGTGACAGGTACCAAGGTAACATGAGGATATGGCATACATTTCTGCTTCATCACATTCTCCTCCTTCCAGTCACACGCTCTCTTAAGACACATACCTCTGATGAAAATTCTCTCCATTCAATGTCTCCCATATAGACAGATCTTGCCTTCTCCTACACCTGAGGACCATTCTGGGTGCGTGCATGGAGACCCACTGCGGCATGTTAAAAATATCCACAAGTTCATTAGCATTCCTGCTGACAGATGGGATCAATATTGCCTTTTTAATCTTAGGCTTTAACCAAAGACTGTGGTGGAAATGATACTGTGTCATTTCTGGCCTTAGACTTGGTGAAACCAAAAACTTGCATTTCCTGTGTCTTGTAACACTGTTGTTGTTGTTGTTATGTGCCGTCGAGTCGTTTGCGACTCATAGCGGCCCTATGCACAACAGCCCTAAACCCTGCTCTATCCTGCGCCAACCGCACTGCCTCTGACACACCCATCCCAATTACCCCAGTCACCGAATCAATCCATCTCATAGAGGGTCTTCCCCTCCTGCGCTGTCCCTCCACCCTCCCAAGCATGATGTCCCTCTCCAAGGACCCATCCCTCCTGGCAACATGTCCAAAGTATGTCAGACGAAGCCCCAGAATCCTTGCCTCCAAGGAGTAGCTTGGTTTAATCCTCTCCAAGATGAATCTGTTTGGTACATTCAGTACTCTTCTCCAGCACCACAGCTCAAAAGCATCCACTCTCCTTCTGTCCTCCCTAGTCATAGTCCAACTCTCTGATGCATAACAAGCGATTGCAAATACCATGGCCTGTATCAGGCGCACCTTAGTCTCCAGAGAGACACCGTTGCTCCTGAGTACTTTAGAGAGGTCCCTAACAGCAGACTTTCCCATCGCGACACGCCTTTTGATTTCCTGACTGCTGGTGCCAAGAGTGTTGACTGTGGAGCCGAGCAAACTGAAGCTGTGAACAATCTCAATCTCTTCGCCATCCATCCTGACGCTGTCAATTGGTCCAGTGGTGAGAATCTTTGTCTTCTTGACATTGAGCCTCAGTCCATACTGAAGGCTGCAGTCCTTGACCCTTCGCAGCAAGTGCATGAGGTCCTCCTCAGTTTCAGTAAGCAGGGTTGTGTCATCTGCATAACGCAGATTGTTAATAGATCTTCCACCAATCCTGATGCCACAATTCTCCTCATAGAGCCCAGCCTCTCATATAATCTGGTCTGCATATATGTTGAAAAATTATGGAGATAGGATGCATCCCTGGCGTATACACTTCCCAATTTTGAACCATGCAGTGTTACCCTGCTCTGTTCTGACTACTGCCTCTAGGTTTCACATTAGCACAATTAAATGTTCTGGGATTCCCATTCTTCTCAGAATCAGCCACAATTTGTTATGTAACTAATGCTTAACTCCACAATAAGGGATTTATCTTTCACTGCTCCACAAATTGCTTGTCTGTCAGATACTCCTCTAAATCTGAACATTCAGATTAAGACAGACTAGGAAGAAGGATTGGCCACCCACTTCTGAAATAGCAGGCCTCTGAAAACCCTATGCACATGCACAAAATCTTGTAACAGTCGCTCTGAAAAACATAGTGGTTGGGTAAGAAATCCTACAACTCTGAAAACTTTATGAAGAAGCTCAAACCTGGGGAGATGGCTAGCTTTCAACTGTTGCAGCCACCAAAGATGTGGTGAAACACATGTGAAAATACTCTTTACAGATCAGTAAATAATCACAAGTAAGGACTGTGATTGCTCTGCTTATATTGTAATTAGTCTTCATATTGAGCAATATATATCTCTTTTACAGAAAGAGCTCAACCACCCACTTTCATCTCTGCCTCTCTTTCTGTTTCTTTCTGTCAGAGAGAGAGAAAGAGAGATGCACAACCAGGTACTTCTAATGTCAGACATTGCAAACCTTGTGGTGATGAGTGGACTTCTGGGCATATTATTGCCGAGCATTACATACTAAACCAGAAATCCAAGGGTCAGAGCAGTCAACCTTCATCACTGCTGTGAGCTTGAAAATCACCTGTGTCTCACTAAACTGAAATTTTTTAGTTTCCCAGGTGGGTATAATCACCCACTGCCTGCCCCTTCATGGCTCTTATCGGCATGCTCAAGATGGTACCAAGTCCCTTCAGTAAACAGCCTTGTGCTAGATGATCTGTGAGAAGGGAGCAGAACTCCGTGCAACTCAAGGTGATGGAGCAACTTTACATCTTGAATAGAGCAGGAAATCTCTCAAACAGAAGTTATTTAATTCTGGGGAAGAATAAACAGCTAGCAGAAAATAATTTAGTTAATGAAACATTTCCTAGAATGCTACATCTACTAACAGTTATTGGATAAGAGGCGAAAAGCAGTTAGACGTGTAAGAGTTGATTAAAAATCCATGGTACTCCATCAAAAACAATCTGTGTTACTTGTCTGTGAGCTCAGCTGTGATTACCAAGCTGAAGAGAAGGGTGACTAACTCCCTCTTTTCCTTAAGTGGCACACACAGCAATCTGTACAGCTACCTACGCTCAGACAATGCAGAACAAGGATGGTGATTGGGCTTAATATTGGCTTATCTCACTACCATAGAACCTCCTTACCCCTTGGCAATGGAGTGCAGGTTGGAGAAAGTCAACAGAATCGCTAGGAACCCAGAAGGATCAGCAGCCATTTTACCCTGTCTGCTTCAAAAGAGAACTAAGTTGAGTCCTGTCAGAAAGATTGTAACAGATCAACAGAGGCACCTGGGAAAGAGACAAGTGGATGGAAACTCCTCCAGGAAACAGAAATTGAACCTGTTCTTAAATAGCATTTTCATATTTCTTTTCACTTTTGTTTTGATAAACCATCTAGCCTTTAGTTTTCATGTTCAGAAAACTATGCTGATTTTATTCTTCTTTTAGAACATTCCAAAAGGAAAACTAGGGTCTATAGGTGGAGGTTAGTTTTAATCACTAAAATGTTGGAGGTAGAATCTTAAAAGTTGCAATGGAATTTTGAAAGGTCAATTACATTATGGCATTCCCCATCCGAATATCTATGTGCATCACACACAAATTTGTAATACAATTTCAGATAACTTATGAGTCAGCAGGTAACCTATGAACTCTAGTGGCATGATCTATATGGAATTGTGCTGCACCTAAACTGGCTCCTCTCTTGTGGTTGAAGCCCACCCACTGCTCTGAGGCAGAAAGATGGACAACCATTCCCCCTGTAACTTACTGCCTTTAAGAATCTGTGGGATAGTCAGTTATGAGGAGGTTCTAACTCAGTGGCAATGAGGATGAGGTAATGCAACTTTCTCAAAGTCACACACCAGAGTTTCTAGTCTAGTTCCATTTCATGATCTAAGATTCTATAATCTGTAATATAGACTTTATTTAAAAAAGAATTTTTTTTATTTTAATTGTGATTTTAATGAAAAGTTAGATTTTCATTCATTCATTTTTGCACACTTTACCACCTTTTCAGGAGTGTCAACCAAACTATAAGCTCCATTAAAATAGAGACCATACTACTCTCTTTCCTCTACCTTAGCACCTACTCAACCCAACTCAACTCAATGCAACTCAAACTCAAACTCATGCTCATTGCATTCAAGTCAGAACTGATCTATAGCTGACCCTCCAGTGGTTTTCAGAGGCTGCAAATAGCAAAGGGGAGATTTTCCACCCAGCTGGTGGATTCAATCTATCAGAAAGGTGCCCCCTATGAGTTAGCTATGTAGCCCCCTACCAGAGCTCTCTACCAACACCTGAGTGTCTAATAAATAATTCTTCCATTCACTAATTAATGAAGAAGAATTGAGAAAAATAAGATTAAGAATTATTGTCAATAGCTTTGTTGGTTTTTTAAATGTAATTTTATACTTGTTCCCAAAACAAATAATTTTCACACTTAGATACACAAAGAATCTTTCAGGGATGCTTGCATAAAGGCATTACCATTAAAAAAGACACTGAATCATATTTTAATGATAATGTAGCTTTCTCCTAAATCCCATTTTCCTGCTTTCATGCTTAATTGCTCATAAAATAACTTTGGTTATATTTTTCAATATTATTCTTCTATATAAAATCTAAATGTTAACATTTCAGAAGAGTTTCATTGTGGATTTAGAATTATTAAATTAGGTTACCATTGGTTCTAACTTGTGTAGGTACATTTTATAATTAATAATTAAGTGCAATCTCCTACTACAACAGTTTCTACCCCATTATGCTTTCTTTTGGGGGAGAAAAAATATGTTCCCTTCCTTTGCTAATTCATACTCCTATTAGTGAAACAGAATACTGATTACTCATGTGCAAATTCCAGGGGAAGCTTACAAAAAATGCAAAAATTCTACATGTGCCAAATTAGAACTTTGAATAAGACCCACCTTGACTTTAGTGTCCATCTCAAGAATAGTTTTGATCCATTGAACTCTAATGGCACAAGACCAGATTATTTGTGGGATGACATTAAAGACATTATTCATGAAGAAAGAAGCCTTCAAAAACACAAGAAAGAAAGGCTCAAAATAGATGTCAGAAAAGATTAAAATTTTGCTCTAGAACTTAGTGATGTTAAAGTGAATTTAAGAAACGGAGAAGAGTTGAACAAAATATTTCAAAATGCATCTTCAGTAGACTAAGGAAAATATTACAATGAAATGTGCAAACCCATAGAAAAATCAAAAGGAAAGAGCACCCTCGACATTCCTCAAGATGAACAAAAGAAGGTAAAAAATTCCAATGCTGCAAGATGCTATGGGCAAAGTATAGAAAGGGACTTTGTCAGAGTACAGAAGAACAATGATGTCAGTCTGGAGATTAAGATGTGCCTGATCCAGGCCATTGTCTTTGCAATTACTTGCTATACATCAAAAAGTTGGCAAATTAATGGAGATAATAGAAAAAGAATTTATGCCTTTTAGTTGTGCTGGAAAAGAACATTGAATGTACCTTGGACAGGTAGAAAAACAAACAGTTTCACCCTGGAGAGGGTAAAACCAGGCTGCTCCTTGGAGACAAGAATTCTGAAGCTCAGTCTGACATAGTTTGGACATGTTTTTAAGAGGAATCAGTCCTTGGAGAGGGACATCATGCTTGGGAGGGTGGAGAGACAGTACAAGAGAGAAAAACCCTGGGTGACTCAGTGACTGAGGTAATGGGGATAGTTGTGTTGAGGACAAATAGGTTGGTTCAGGATAGAGTAGGGTACAGAGCTATTTACTGTATATAGGGTCACTATGAGTTGCAAGTGACTCAACAGCCCTTAACAACAACAACATTGAAAGACTTAGGAAATATCAAAAGAAGACAGAAGAAATCAGTTATTGTACTAAATATTATTGTTGTTTTGTTGTGTGCCGTCAAGTGGGAACAGACTCATAGCTGATTCTCCAGCAGGCTTTCAGAGGCGATGAATTGTACAGGAGGAGACTGCCCATCATTCTTCCTTGAATAACTGGTGAGTTCAAACTCTGAGTATTTGGCTTGACAGCACAGCTCCTTATATACTGCTTAACAATTTCAGTAGGTAGAATATTATGAAGAACCAATGGCACCAAAAAAAGAAGTCCAAGTTGTAATGGAAACATTCATTAGAAACTGGTAGAAAAATCACTTCAACAAGTAGATACAGGACTGGATGTCCCCGTTCATCTATGCCAAGTTATAAAGAAGATTACTACCTGGCTAATTCACCAAAATATATCTGTATCTATGCCCACTACAGAACAAAAAGTGATCCAAAAAATTGTAGAAAACATTCAACAATGTAGTCATAGCAAGGAAATGCCAAAAATTCAAGTCAAATTCAGAAGATGACATAAAGTAAGAAATATTATTATAAATGTCACATGGATCTAGAGGAAATCAACTAATATCAGAAAGATGTTTACCTGTGCTTTATTATTGACTATTCAAAAGCATTTATCTATGTGGCTCATAATATCATAATAAATTGTGGATAACAATGAAAAGAACAAGAATTCTAGAACACTTTAATGTGCTAATATAGAACCTGTACACAGACCAGGAAGAACAACAAGGCATTTCATGGATTAAAACCAGGGAAATGTGTTTCAAAGTTGCATTTTTTTTCACTGTGTTTATTCAACCTGTATGCTGAGCAAAAAAAGTTAAGACCCTTAATTATATGATGAAAGTGACATCGAGATTGGAAGAAGATTCATTAATAATCTGTGATATGCAGATGATACAAGGTTAGTGGAAATTCAGACTTAAGGACAAATTACACCTCGACATCAAGAAAACAAAACTACTCACAGCTGAACCAACAGTAGGATGGAAAAAAGATTGACAACAAAGATTAGATAGAATTTGGATTCATTTCAACACTCACGGAAACAGCAGTGGGGAAGTCAAATGATGTATTTCATCAGGCAAATCTACTATGAAGATACTTCTTTAAAGTGTTAAAGAACAAATATATCACTTTCAGGACTAATGAGAACCTGAGCCAAGTAAGCTATGGTATTTCCAACCATCTCCTGAACACTGCCCACTGAGTTAGGAGACCTAGGATGTCTTTATTTATGATACTCAGAATTGTTGGAGCCTGGCTAACTTGTAAAGCAAGATTAGCCCTGTACCAAAAGACCAGCAAGACTAACTCCATCTTGGCTATAGTATCTGCTTGATAGAAAACAACTCAAGGAAGCAGGATGTCAAAAAGTGAGCCATACTGCAGCCATTTTAAGCAAGTAGGCATTTTATGCCAGGTTCAACTGTGCAGATGTTTGAAGGGGAGCAAAAACAAGTTGAAGCCCAGGGCCAAGCAGGGTTGTGTGGAATGGTATGTCCCTCCCTAAAGACTCTGTTCTGATGGCCTTGCTTGCTAATTGGAAGCCTTGCTTGTAGGTGGTGGGGATATCAAAACAAATGTATTGTCGGCCTTGAGGCTGAGTTGGTTTTTTGTTCACTGCAAAAAGAATATAACACAGGAGTTCAGGAATAAACTCTGCTACTCGCCATAGGTGTTAGCCTCTTTATGTCTTCATTTAATCCTCGTCCCTTCTCTCAGTGAGACTGCTCAATATAATGAGGCAGGACCCCATTACAGAATAATGCATATACTATGCACCACCATAAAAACAACCTAATTTGTCTTGGAGGATGTAAAACCAGAGCCCTCCTTAAGAGTAATGATGAAAAGTGTTAAGTCTCACATACTTTGAATGTATTAGAAATGTTTATCAGTAGCTTGGAAAGATATCATACATGGTAAAGTAGAGGATTAGAACAAAATAGAAGGACTCACAATGAGATAAATTGATGGAGTGGCTGCAACAATAAGCTTGTGGATGGCATAGGAGCAAGAAGTGATTTTTTGTGTTGTGCATAGAGTCATTATGAGTCATACACTTGATACTCAATTCATTGTTGCTGAGCTAGAACTGACTCATTGCTGATCTTACAGAAGGGGCTTGGAGGGTTCAGAGTATCATGATTTAAGTCTTCCTTCTTTCTCATATGGAGCCACTGGTGGATTAGAGCTGCCAGAGGTGCCAGCTTTGGGTTAGCAGTGGGCTTTCTTAGGAACTATACCACCAGTGCTCGTAGGTTATCATCTGTTAACTGTATTAAACATTCTTGTGGAGTGTATGTACACACTGGGGGTAGGACGATGTTTGTAATGTGACTGACCTTTCAAAGTACAACTACTTATGGATTATGCACAAAGAGATCCCTAAACCTCAACATTATTTTTGTTGTTAGGTAACATTGAGTCAACTACAGCTCATAGTGGCCCTATAACAATGGATTTGAATTTGGCCATATCCTGTGACATCTTTATAATCTCTGATATACACAAGCCCATTGTCACTGTCACATTGTTGATCCATATTGTTGAAGGTGTTTTTTTCTTTCATTGGCCTTCCTACAAAGCACCTAACAATGGTAACATCAACTTATTCTGGGCTACCATCACCCTGATTGCAAATCTAGACAAAGACACTATAAAAAAAAAGGAAAAGAAAAACTACAGATCAGATCAATAACCTTTATGAATGTAAGCCTAAAAATCCTCAACAAAATACTAGCAAACTGAACTCAACACAACAGTAAA
>NW_006399810.1:1393733-1395022 GCF_000299155.1 Elephantulus edwardii
TAAGAATATCTATAATATCTGTAATTTGTTGACTATACAAAAGGATTTGACTATATGAATCATAATAAAGTATGATTAACATTTTAAAGAATGGGAATTCCAGAATATATAATCATGCTAATATGAAACCTCCTTATTTTCTGACTATTGGTACCAATGATATTAATCATGGATCCAAGTAAGACATAGTTGTGAAAAATTTCAATCTCTTCTCCATCCAGCATGATGTTCCCTATCAGTCTAGTGGTAAGAATCTTTGTTTCCTTGACATTGAGATGTAATCCATAATGAAGTCTGTATTCCTTGATCTTCTCCAACAAGTGTTTTACGTCCTTCTCACTTTCAGAAAACAAAGTTGTGTCATCGGCATAATACAGGTTATTTATGAGTCTCCCTCCAATCTTGATGCCATACTCCTCTTCATAGAGTCCAGCTTCTCGAAAAATTTGTTCACCATGCAGATTGAATAGGTATGAAGTGAGAATACAACCCTGATGTATCCTTTCCCAACTCCAAACCATGCAGTGTTGCCCTACTCTGATTCCACAACAGCCTCCTGATCCAGGTATAGGTTTCACATAAGCACAATTATGTGCTCTGGGACTCATTCTTTCAATGTCAGCCACAACTTGTTATGATCCACACAATCAAATGCCTTTGCATAGTCAATAAAGCACAAACAGACATCGTGGCTGTAGTTTTCCCCCATATATACTTAATTTGTAGGATGAACAAATCATTTGCGAAGCTGGACTCTATGAAGAAAAATATGGCATCAGGTAAGGAGGAAGACTCTTGAACCTGCGTTATGCAAATGACACAACCTTTCTTGCTTAAAGTGAGGAGAACTAAAAGTGCTTGCTACAATCAAAGACTACAGCTGTCAATATGGATTACATCTCAACATCAAGAACAAAATCCTCACTATTGAGGCTATATTGTCTATAAAGGCAATATTACGATAGATGGAAAAATATTGAACTTGTCAATTTTATCTTACTTGGAACCCCAATTAACACCCTTGGCACCAGCAGTCAAGAAATAAAAAAATACACTGCATTGGGAAAGTCTGCTTTCTTTATTCACAACAGTGAGAAAAATGGAAACAGCCTCAATGCCAATCAACAAATGAATGGATTGAAAAATTGTGTTATACTCAAACAGTGGAATATTATCCAGCAATAAGAAACAATACTTTTGTTACCATATAAAATTAGAGTCTAGAGATTATGCTGAGTGAACTAGCCCAATCTCACAAAGACAAATACTGCAAAAGACTGTTGTTGTTG
>NW_006399810.1:1397057-1411647 GCF_000299155.1 Elephantulus edwardii
AGCTGTCAATTCTTCTTCTATCATCCTTAGTCATTGTTCAGCTCTCCGATGCATAGCAAGTAATTGTGAAGACCATGGTCTGCACAAGGAGCATCTTAGTCTCTAGACTGACATCATTGCTCTTCAGTACTCTGGAGGGATGTCTGCCAGCAGATTTTCCCACAATACAACTCATCTTTTGATTTCCTGGTTGCTGGTGCCAAGAGTGTTGTTTGTAGAGCCAAGCAAACTGAAGCTGTTGACAATCTCAATCTCTTTTCAATCTATTATGAACTTGCCAGTTGATCCAATGGTGAGAATCTTTGTTTTCTTGATGTTGAACTTCAATCCATATTGAAAACTACAGTCTTTGACCTTCTTCAGCAAGCACTTCAGATCCTCCTCAATTTCAGCAAGCAAGGTCTTGTCATCTGCATAAAGCAAGTTGTTGATGAGTCTTCCTCCAGGCCTGATGTCACATTCCTCCTCATAGAACCCAACCTCCTAGATGATCTGTTCTGCATATAGATTGAAAAGGTATGGAGATAAAATGCATCCCTTTCCTTTTGAATCATGCAGTGTTTCCCTGTTTTGTTCTAAATTTGTTAAAAAACAATTATTAAACCCAGTAGCTAACAGCATGCTCAATAGAAGACTTAGTTTTCCACTTAAGATCAGGTACAAGACAAGTATACCTGTTCACATCACAGGTATGAGCATTGTATTCAACATTATTATGGAATCTTAGCTACAGTAACTAGAAAATAATAAGAAATTTAAAAAATCTTCAAATCAGTGAAGAAAATTGTCTTGTTCTATAGATAAAAACCACTCTTTATATAGAAAATCCCAGTGAGTCCACGAGAAAGCATTTTGATTTTTAACGAAGAATTCTGTCAAGTGAAAGGCTACAAGGTCAGCACACAAAAATGCATCAGCGGTGTATCTTTTCAATACATCAGCAATGCGCATGCTGAAAGGGAAAGTAAAAGGAGGGGAACAATGAGTACTATAGAAAGGACGTGGGTTATAGCATTAAATAAGAGTTGATGTTGAATATTGTTTAATCCTCTTAACCAGGAATTTATTCTATGGTAAGGAACTTTATCTCTCTAAATTTACATTTATTTTTTTCCCCCACATAAGGAAACGAGTCTGCTGTTAGAGACCTCTCTAAGGTACTGAGGAGCAACGATGTCAGTCTGAAGACTAAATTGTGCCTGATACAGGCCATGGTCTTTTCAATTACTTGCTATGCATCAGAGAGCTGGACAATGATTAGGGATGATAGGAGAGTGGATGCTTTGAGTTGTGGTGCTGGAGAAAAGTATTGAATGGATTGCTAGGAGAACAAACAAGTTCGTCCTGAAGACGGTGAAGCCAGGCTGCTCCTTGGAAGAAAGGATTCTGAAGCTCCGTCTGACATACTTTGGACATGTTGCAAGGCAGGATCAGTCCTTGGAAATGGGCATCATACTTGGAAAGGTAGAGGGACAACACAGGAGAGGAAGACTCTCTATGGGATGGATTGATTCAGTCACTGGGGTAATAGGAATAGGTGTGCTGGAGACATGAACAAAACAGGGTTTAAGGCTGTTGTCCATAGGGTCACTTTGTGTCACAAGCAACTTGATGGCATGTAACAAGAACAACAAAAAGATGAGGAGGAAGACTGTCCATTTGTTTTTTCCACAAATCGGACGGTCTAACCACTAACATACTAATAATATCTTAACAGCATTATCACGTTAATTTGTGGAGAAGGTGCTCAGAAAATGTAAGTCATCTCTCAGCTATCTAAATTCTAGGCTACTGAGAAAAATGAATCTATTTATTCTACTCTGTAGTTTAGATTGCTTTGAAAGAATTGGCAAAAAAAAAAGAAATTTATAGTATACCAATTGACATATTTCAACTAACAGATGCTGCCCTATGTGCTCACCAAGTTGTGCCAAGAAATCTGGAGGACAACCACTTGGCCAATTGACTGGAAGACATCTACATTTGTTCCCATTCCAAAGAAACTTGGTCTGACAGAGTGTGGAAATTATCAAACAAAATCATTACTATCACAGGCAAGCATGATTCTGCTGAAGATTATCCAAAAACGATTGGAACAGCGCATCAACAGAGAACTACCAGAAGTCCAGGCTGGGTTTAGAAGGGGTCGTTGTACTAGGGATATTGTAGCTAATGTTAGTTGGAACTAAAAGCAGGGAGTAGCAGAGGCATGTCTATCTATGTTTCATTGATTATGCAAAGGCATTCCACTGTGTGGATCACAACAAGCTGTGGCTAACTCTGAGAAGAATAGGAATCCCAGAACACTTGATTGTGCTAATGTGAAACCTATACTTGGTCAAGGAGAGAGTTGTCAGAACAGAGCAAGGAAACAATGCATGGTTCAAAATTGGGAAGGGTGTCTGCCAGGGATGTGTTTTATCTCCACACATTTTCAATCTATATGCAGAACAGATTATCTGGGAGGCTGGGCCCTGTGAGGAGAAATGTGACATCAGGATTATAGGAAGATTCAACAATCTACATTATGCAGGTGACACAACTCTGCTTGCTGAAACTAAAGAGGACATGAAGCGCTTGCTGCAGAAGGTTAAGGACTGCAGCCTTCAATATGAACTGAAGCTCAACATCGAGAAAACAAAGATTCTCACCACTGGGCCAATTGGCAGCATCATGTTGGATGGTGAAGACATTGAAATTGTTAACAGCTTGAGTTTGCTTGACTCCACAATCAACATTCTTGACATCAGAATGCAGGAAATTAAAGGATGTATTGCAATGGGAAAGTCTTCTGTTAGAAACCTCTCCAAAGTACTGAAGAGCAATGGTGTCACTCTGGAGACTAAGGTGTGCCTGATACATGCTGTGGTCTTTGCAATCATTTGCTATGTGTCAGAGAGCTGTCCAGCTCTCTATGATAGAAGGAGAATTGATGCCTTTGAGCTCTGGTGTTGGAGAAGAGTATTGAATATACCATGGACTGCTAAGAGAATGAACGGCTTTGTCCTAGAGAAGGTTAAACCAGGCTGTTCCTTGGAGACAAGGATTCTGAAGCTTTGTCTGACATACCTTGGACATGTTCCAAGGAGATACCAGTTCTTGGAGAGGAAGGTCATGTTTAGGAGAATAGAGGAACAGTGCAAGAGAGGAAGACCCTCTATGAGATGGATTGATTCAATGACTGGGGTAATGGGGGTACATGTGTTGGAGACAGTGAGGTTGGCACAGGATAGAGCGGAGTTTTCAACTGTCATACATAGGGTCGGTATGAGTCTCACGAGACTCGACGGCACATAACTAAAACAACAGGATCATTTGTATATACTAGATGCTTTATAATACCTTATCCTTTCATTTTCCAGTTGCCTTTGTGAAGAAATGCAGATATAGTGGAGTACACATGCTTTTCTTTTTGATTAAAATTTCACAGTCCATCTAGTTACCCTATAACCATTAAAGGAAACTTCTCTGTTGCTGCCATACATTCTTTGTTTAATAGGATAAAGCTCATTTTGTAGATTGCTGGAGAGTTCTTTACATTAAAACTTCCAGGACCTAGTTTTAAAATTCGTGTCTGTAGGGTATTTACAATTCAACCAGAGAGAGTACATGGAGAGGAAAATGCCTTTCCTAGACCACTGGTTGCACACTAAAGCCCACAGAACAAGCCAGGCCTTGGGCATCGTTGGTTTGTCTGTAATATGCTGTAGGCAGGGTAGGGAGGGAGATTGCTTTGGTTTCCAACACTTAAAAATCAGGAGAAGGCACATTAGATTAGAATATCTAGCTCCTGATGAAAACAGGGAAAGCTGATCCCACTGGGTCCACATTACCATGTGGGAACAATGTACACACATAGAAATAGCTCTTCCTTCTGCATCGAGCAGAAAGCTACCAAGCTGCCCCAGGGCTCTAGATCTCCACTCTGGACTCATCTATTTCCTATCTGACCTTTGTAAGCAATTGAGTTCTTTACTCTTGTTCTGATGCTATGGAATTTAAGGTATAACTAGTCTTTTTTCCCCCCTTACATAACCACTATCTCTTTTAGGGTAAAATCTGTTGAATCAAATAATTATTTTTGAAGCTTCCTAACATTCTAGGGATATTACATTTGAGAACACACTTATTATCAAGTAGTCACAGTGCATCAGCTGCTTCTGTGGACCACATACAGATTAGAAAGAGAGAACAGGTAGAGAGAAAGGGTAATAGTTTAGAAGAAAGAAGATAGTACTTTGAAGTAGGACAATTTTAGTGGCAATGGGGAAATTATAGATGTTTAATATTTTGACACAGCAGAAGCTTAGCTATAGATAGGATTTCAGATCTTCCTTAAACTTTGATTCCTCCTGAGACATTTTAGAACTTCCCACAGCTGTGTCCCCACTTGAGCCAGATTCTCTTATTTACTTCTTACAGAACATTCTAATATATTGGTTATGTTGTTGTTGTTGTTTAATGCCGTTGAGTCGTAGATGATTCATAGCGACCCTATGAACAAACAGCCTGAGCACTGGCTGGAGCTTTGCGACTAAATCAAGCCTGGAAGCAGGAGCAGCATCCACTTCCAAAATGGCTTGCCTCCGGAAACTCTATGTACGAAGCTCCAGCCAACACTGTCCACCATGGGTACCTATTACCATGATTGGCACATCGCGGTCACAGTGTTCAGTATCACAGCAACCATGAGTTACCTCTGTACAGCAACACACAGACCAGTGCTATACCACCTAGAAGAATGTTTGACAGGAAGACAATTTGAACCTGGCCGAGGGCCACAGATGACAATCACCACCTTCGGCTTGGTAGCACAGCTTCCTTCCACTAGGACAACGTAGCTCTCTCTTGGTCGTCGTCATTGTTATTGTTGTTTAATGCCGTCGAGTTGTAGAGGACTCATAGCGACCCTATGAATGAACAGCCTGAGCACTGTTTGTACATAGAGTTTCCGGAGGCAAGCCATTTTGGAAGTGGATGCCATTCCTGCTTCCAGGATATTGGTTATACAAAAGTGAAAAAGAAAATAGAGGAATCAAAGCCATATCTTATTGGTTGGGAAGATCAATCAAGTATCTTCATGAAGAATTAGAGTAGGTAACATTACTTTTTCTTGTACAGATTTGACATTATGTTAAATGGAGGGGAAGTTAAAAGGTTTAGTTTACCACATAAGACTCAAGCAATGGAAGATTTCCAGTAAATAACAGTTTAGTATGAGGTCAATTATATGGACTCTACAACTAGAATACCTGAGTTTGAACCCTATCCTGGCTCTACTATTTCCTAACTTATATGCTCTTAATCTTTTGATATTATTGTGCCTACTTTATTAAAGGGACTCTATATGTAAGAATTGAGGTGGAGAAGAAGTTCTGGATAATTGTAGGCATAGATGATGAATGTGCTTCTTCAGGAAGGTACCTTGAAGAGAAAGTAACTCTGAGAACAGAGCTGGACTGGGGGACATAGTAACAGATGAAGTCCTAGAGTTGTTGTTGTTGTTGTTGACTGACTCGTAGAGACTCTAGGATCAATAGCTTTGAATACTGCCCTGTCCTAAGCAAATCTCACTGTCTCCGACACACCTACCCACAACCCCCCTAGTTACTCTGTCAATTCCTCTTATCCAGGATCTTCTTCACTGTCCCTCCACCTTTCCAAGCATGATGTCTTTATCTGAGGACAGGTCCCTCCAGGTAACATGCACAAAATATGTGAGACGGAGCTTCAGCATCCTTGCTTCCAAGGGAGAACTTCGTTTCTTTCTCTTCAGGTCAGATCTCTTTGTTCTCTTGTCATTCCATAATTCAATACTCTTCTCCAGCACCATAGCTCAAAGACATCAATTCTTCTTCTTTCATCCTTAATCATTGTCCAGCTCTCTAATGCATAGCAAGTACTTGCAAAGCAGTTACCAAATGTGACTGCTTATTGCAATGGTAAATAACACTGCTATGAATATTGACTGGTGCACAGATCTCCATAACTTGGGAGAGACTGGAGAACATTATGCTGAGTGAACTTAATCAGTCTCATAAGGACAAATACTGCATGTTGTTTTTTGTTGTTAAGTGCTGTCGAGTCATAGGCGTCTCATGGCGATCCTATGAACGAAAGACCTGAACACTTGTATAACTTTCGTTTCTCCAAGTTCATACAGTTTCCAAAGGCAAGCTTTTTTGGAAGTGGATGCCACTCCTGCTTCCAAGCTTATTTTAATAGGGGAGCTCCACCACACACTGTCCACAATGGGTAACCATTATTACATTTGACACATCAATGTCACAGCGTTTAGCATCACAAAAACCATAAGTTACCTCTGTATACGGACTCATATACAGTAGTCTACAACTCAATGGTACTTAACAACAACAAGAGAGCTCTGTTGGCCTAGTGGATGGAAAGTTATGCTACCAAGCCAAAGGTGGGTGATTTTAGTCTGCATCCCCGAGGCCTGATTTTAATTGCTTTTGGTCAAACATTCCTCTAAGTGGTATGGCACTGCTCTGCCCATTTGCTGTGCAGAGGTAACTCTGCTCCTTGGAGTCAAGGATTCTGAAGCCTTGTCTGACATATTTTGGGCATTTTGCAAGGAGGGACCAGTCCTTGGAGAGGGACATCATGTTTGGGAGAGTAGAGGGAAAGCGAAGGAGAGGAAGACCCTCAATGAGATGGATTGATTCAGTGATTGGGGTGTCGGGAGTAATTGTGTTGGAGACAGTGAGGTTGGCACAGGATAGAGCAAGATATATATAGGGTTCTTGTACATAGGGTCACTATGAGTCGCAGGTGACTAGATGGCACATAACAACAACAACGTAGACATTGGTGCACAAATCTCCATTTGTATCTCAGTTCTAATTTTCTTAGGGTATATTCCTAGGAGTAGAATAGCTGGATCATACGGACTTCAACTTTTAAAGAAAATGTCAAACCAGATGCCCTCCAGAGTGGTTGTACTCACCAACAGGGCATGAGAGTCCCACCTCTCCACATCCTCTCTAGCATTTATTACTTACTGTCCTGTTAAACATTGCCACTGCTACTAGCATGAGATAGTATCTCATTGTGATTTGAATGTTATCTCTTCTATTGCCACTGAGTTTGAGCATTTCTTCATGTGTCTGTTGGTCATCTGAACATCTTCTTCTGTGAAAATCTTTCCATGTCTTTTGCCCATTTTGTCATGAGGTTATGAGTCTTTTTCTTGTGGTGGCCATGTAGTCTTCTTTAAATTTTCATAATTAGATTCTTTTCTGGGATGGCATTGCCAAATGTTGTGTGTGGATTTTTTTTTCTCCCCCGTAAGGAGATTTTCTTTTCATCCTAGTAGGAAAAGTTTTTGATGTACACTGGGATTTAATCTTTAGAAGGTTGAACTTTTTCAACCCCAAAAGTGGACTCTTTTGATTAGCAGCCAGATATTTAATGCACTAAGCCAACAGAGCTCCTTAATAACTATAATTTACTAGCAATTAGAGTAAAATCATATATTGATTATAGGAAGCTCTGGAGGCCTAGTGGGTAAGGAGTTGTGCTGTCAACTCAAAAGCACGTAGTTCAAATCCATCAGTGCTCTACAGGAGAAAGACAGCCAATCTCTTCCTGTGAGATTTACAGCTTCTGAAGACTCACTGGTAGCTCAGTTGTGATTTGACAGTATATAATAATAGCAAACTGACTCTTATTATGTGCTCTGGAATTAGGTCTGAGTTTCTATCATGTCTTTTCCAATTACTTAGCTATGTGAATTCAAGAAAGTTATTTCTCTTTCTGTGCTTCACTTTTCTTCTCTATGATCTAAATGATGTCCTTTTCTCTGGACTAGTCTCTCCTGGGGAAAGGACCAAAGTGTGTGAGACAAGATCTCTTTATCCTTGCCTTTAAGAAGTACCTTGATGACATTTATTTCAAGACCAATTTGTTTGTTCTTTTGGCAGTGGTACATTTTTACATGGTATATTTAATACTTTCTACCAATACTATAATTCAAAGGTTCAATTCACATGTGGTCTTCTTTATTCATAGTTCAATTTTCAAATACATGTAAAACTATTGAAAAAAAATATCATGGCTTGGGTCAGGCACATCTAGTCTTGAGCTTAGTGTTTAAAGAGGTCCTTGACAGCTAGTTTGAACAGTGCAGGATGTCATTTCGTTTTTTGACTGATGCTTACGTGGGCATTGATTATGAATCCAAGTAAAATGAAAGACTGAATGAGTTCAATTTCTTCATTTATTATGACATTTACTGGTGCAGTTGTTGGGGGTTTTGCTTTCTATACATTGAAATACAGTCCATACTGAAGGTTATAATCTTCTCTCTTCTTCATTAAGTGCTTCAAATGTTCTTAACTTGCATCAATAAAGTTGTTGAGATGTCTTCCTCCAATCCTGAAGACACATTGTTCTTCATATAATCCAGCTTACCAGATTATATGCTCAGCAGAAATATTGGATATATGTATTGTGAAGAAAAGTGGGTAACATATGACCAACTACAGGGTGAGATTAAAGTTCATCTTCTAGCCTTCCTTTTGTAAATTTTACCCTGGTCCAAGATTAAGTAGAATTCTTGAAAATCTTTTCCCAAATGAGGTAAACTAAAAATGCAGTGGATTCAAGCAGTGTAAGGGGTGAACTGTAGTGGATGCTGTGGTATGCTGCATAGATGCCTCTTCAGGACTAAGGCACTACTCCTCTAGATGCCAGGATTATTGACCTCTCAAAGTACACAATTGAAAGTCTCCCTAGCCTAAAAAGGAATAAAAAAATCATCATCCTTTCTCCCTATAGACAGTCCACATCCTATGACTAATCAGTACAATATTAGAGAAGCCAGGTCCTCCTGCCTCTACACAGAACTCTGAAGAGCCACCGTAACTAGTTAGTCTTTGCAGCAACTGTTTCATAGTTCAGCATCTTCCTCTGTCCAATCCTATTTGTTTTACTCTCTCATTCATGTTGTTCATGAAAACAATCCACTAACATGAATTTTCTTCCTACACTTATACATCTTAGAATCTTAAGGACTACTCCTTCAGCTCTCAGGTACAAGAATAAAAGTTTTTCACTTAAAGAATAAGAGAAAAATGTCCTCCTTAAGTTTCCCTTGATTTTAAAGTAGGTTTACCTTCAAGGCAAACAGTCATATTAAGTTAAAAAGTGAAGCCAAGTGGAGAGGGATGCCTAATAAGATCATAATTCTGATTTCTCCAAACAAGATCATATAGAAAGCTACCTTTGACATCAAACCTCATTAATGCTTTTGGCATGAACTTAACAAGCATGAGGTTGTTAAGAGGGAAAATTTTGTTGTTAGAAAAATGTCAGTCCTTTAAGAAGGAAATATTAGAAACTATTTTCTTTTAAAATGTGTGAAAGCATTTAAATAACCCAATGAGTCTCTCATATGTGTGAAAGATATTTAAAAAACCCCACACCTTATAATAATGATAAAATATAATTCTCTGAATATTCTCTAATGGAGAGAATGGGAAACAGAGCTTGAGCCAACCACCTCTGCTTCCTAAATAGAATTTTTAACCTTGATCAGGGATTTTTCAGAACAGCTTTGTACTAACTTGTAAGGGAGATAAAATCTTCCTGTTAAAATAGCTATAATATTAGTTACCTCAGGGGGATGCTGTCAGGCTTTATAAAGTACTTTGTAGCTCCTCAGATAAAAGCATAGATAAATGAACACTGTTATTATTTTTCAGCTTAGAGGACTATTTGGCTAACCCTCTGAATGAACTCATTCTAATAAACCAACTCTAAAGTCTTATACAAGCTATAAATCCCATCACCCACTTCATTTCAGTGACGACAGGGAAACAAGATGACCACTTGCTCTATGGGCCTTGGGGGAAAGATAAACTGAGCTATGAATTTCAGATGGTGCCTAATGGTGCATTACTGCCCCCATCCCCCATAATTTCTTTAGATAAAATCTTGATCATCAGTCTGGGAACCAAGATGCTCCATAATTAGACCCCAGTCTCTTCTTTCTCCTCTTCTTCATTATGTGTGTTCCCCCTTCATTACTACATCCAGTTAGGGCCACGTGACCTATTCCCAACAAATGACATATACTGCTTTTGGAATTGGGAAAAAGTTAGGAATGAGTCCTTAGATGGTGCAATTAGATAAGCACTCAGCTAACCAAAAGGTGGTGGCTCTTGGGCTCCATCAAGTCAAGTATGACTTATAGTGACCCCTATGAACAACAGATCTGAAAACTGTTGTGTTCTGTGCCATCCTCATCATCTCTGACACAGTTGAGTGGATTGAATTTACCCAGAAGTGCCTCAGAAGATAAGTCTGCTAATCTTCTTCCTAAAGATGGCAGCCTTGAAAATCCTATGTTGTTGCTGCTATATGCCTTTGAGTTTACTATAATTCATAATGACCTTATAAACAATAGATCTTAACTTTTCCTTATCCTGCACCATCCTCATAATCTCCCACATGCTCAGGCCCACAGTTACAGTCACTGTGTCAACCCATCTTGTTGAGGTACTTCCTATCTTTCTCTGACCCACCTTAGCCAACATGATGGTTTTTTCCCCAAGAATTGGCCTCTTCTGACAACATGTTTAAAGTATGTGGGACAAAGTTTTACCATCCTTGCCTCGAAAAAGCATCAGAATTGTGTTTCCTCCAAAACAGATTTGTTTGTTCTTTTGGCAGTTCTTAGGCTATTCTGTACTCTTCTCCAACACCACTATTTAAAGACATCAATTATTCATCAGTATTTACTTATTGTCCAACTATCAGATGCAAAGGAAGTAACTGGAAATAACATGGTTTGTTTCAGACACATTTAGTCTTTAAACGAATATCATTACACTATAACATTTTGAAGAAGTCCTTGATAGCAGATTTTTCCAAATATAACATATTTTTTGATTTCTTGACTATCATTATGAATAACAATACCAAGACTGTTGACTGTGGATCCAAGTAAAATGAAATTCTTAACAACTTCAATCATTTCTCAGTCTATTGTGGTGCTGCCTATTGGTCCATTAGTGAGGATTTTTGTTATTTAATGTTGTGATGGTATCCATATTGAAGGCTAGAGTCTTTGAACCTCTTCAAATAAGTACTTCAAATATTAAATAAAATACTTCAAGTCTTCTTCACTTTTTGCAAGCATGGTTATGTCATCTGTATAATACAGGTTGTTGAGGAGTCTTCCTTCAATCCTGACGCCATATTCAGTTTCTTGATTCATTGCTCAGCATAAAAATTGAATAGTTACAGAGAAAGAATACAACCTGAAAGCACCTTTCTTGACCTGAAATTGTGCAGTGTTTCCTTTTTCTGCTTGAACAATTGCTTCTTGTTCTACGGATATCAATCCTCTAAGTAGAAACTCCTATAGCATAGTTATGCCTTGCATTCATACAGTCAGTAAGAATCAGAACCTACTTGAAGGCAAGTAATAACACAGGTTAAGAGAGAGTTAAGTAAACTGGAGTCTTGTGTTTCACAAGATGGTGTCAGTGACCAAGAAGTCAATACACATATAATTTGCTATTACAAAATTCAAACCTTACCGTCTTGTAAAACATGGAGCTTTGGGAACATGGTTTGAAGAAAGTAGTGCTATTAACTCAAAGGCTTCAAATCTCTAGTTGTTCAAATCTACTGGTGGCTCTACAGAAGAAAGGTATGTAGTCTCTTACATGCAATCTACTTTAGGACAGGTTTGAGTCAACTGGTTGGACAACAGTTGGCTTTCCTGTAAATAAGTCCTGTAGGTAATCATTGAGATCCTGAGTTCCTCAATAGTAAATTGTGCAAGCCAATTGCAAATAATCTTCTTTTGCTTTTATTTGTCAATAAAAGCCAATCATGGCTGATATTCACACAGACACTAGTGCCAGTATAGAATTATGTCCCATAGAGCTTTTAATGCTTATTTTTAAATATTAAACTATTGTCTTTCTTCTGAGCATCCCCTTACTTCTCATAGTTTATATAATCTAGTGACTACCAGAAAATGGCCTTTTCTTTTTCCTTCCAGTCTCTATTTAAGTTTGCTTTTGAGTTCTCAGTCAGGAATAAAAACTGGACCTGAATGTCCATGGAGGCAGAGGATGGTCTTATTTCCCCTTTATCTTTTTGACTTAACATTTTAGCAAGTATGCCAAACAAAAACCATGGTATTTTCAATTGCTTCCTATGCATCTTGGAAATGAATAAGGATGACAGAAGAAGAGTTTATGCATTTGAATTGATGTTGTGATGTTGAAGAGAAGTAATGAATATCCCATAGACTGTAACAGAGAGAAGCGTGATGTGCCTTAGAAACAAAGATGGTGACATTTCATCTCACATACTTTGGGCATATTGTCAGGAGAAGCCAGTCTGAATAAAGAAAAGTGGAGAGTCAGACAAAAAAGAAGAGGCCCCCCCCAAAAAAAGAAGAGTCCCTCAACAAGATAGATTGAGACGCCTCTAACAATGGGCTTGAGCATGGATAGGCACGGTGACCCTAACAACGGGCTTGAGCATGGATGACAGTGACTGTAACAATGGGCTTGAGCTTGGATTGGCATGGTGACTCTAACAACAGGTTTGAACATGGATTGTTGATGTTGTTGTTGTTGTTAAGTGCCATCGAGTCATTTGCAACTCATAGCGACCCTATGTACAAGAGCCCTAAATGCCATTCTATACTGTGTCAATCTCGCTGTTTCAAACACATTCATTCCCACCACTCCACTCAGAAAAGATCCATCTCATTGAGTTCTTCCTCTCCTTTGCTGCCCCTCCACTCTGACAAACATGATGTCCCTCTCCAAGGACCAGTCCCTCCTTGCAACATGCCCAAAATATGTCAGATGAAGCTTCAGAATCCTTGACTCCAGGGAACATTCTGGCTTCACCCTCTCCAGGACAAACCTGTTTGTTCTCCTAGCAGTCCATGGTATATTCAACACTCTTCTCCAGCACCACAGCTCAAAGGCATCAATTCTCTTTCTATCAACCCTATTCACTGTCCAACTATCTGGTGCATAGCACGTAATTGCGAAGACTATAGCCTGGATCAGGTGCATCTTAGTCTCCAGCCTGACATCGTTGCTCTTCAGTACTCTTGAGAGGTCCTTCACAGCCGACTTTCCCAATGCAATTTGTCCCCTGATTTCCTGGCTGCTGTTACCAAGAGTGTTGACTGTGGAGCCAAGTAAACTAAAATTGTTAACTATCTCAATCTCTTCACCATCCATACTGATGCTGCCAATTGGCCCAGTGGTGAGAATCTTTGTTTTCTTGATATTGAGCTTCAATCCATATTGAAGACTGCAGTCCTTGACCTTCTGCAGCAAGTGCTTCAGGTCCTCCTCAGTTTCAGGAAGCAGGGTTGTGTCATCTGCATAACACAGGTTGTTGATGATTCTTCCACCAACCTGATGCTACATTCCTCCTCTTACAGCCCAGCATCTCGGATGATCTGTTCTGCATACAGATTGAAAAGGTACGAAGACAAAATACATCCCTGATGGACCCCCGTCCTGATTTTGAACGATCCAGTGTCTCCCTGCTCTATTCTGATGACTGCCTGTTGGTCCAAGTATAGGTTTCACATTTAGCACAATCAAATGTTCTGGGATTCCCATTCTTCTTAGAGTCACAGCTTATTGTGACCCACTCAGTCAAAAGCCTTTGCATAGTCAATGAAGCACAGATAGACATTCTTCTGGTATTCTCTCCTTTCTGCTAAGATCCATCTTACGTTAGCTATAATATCCCTAGTACCGCAACCTCTTCTAAATCCAGCCTGCACATCTGGCAGTTCTCTGTTGACATATTGTTCCAAGTGTTTTGGGATAATTTTCAGCAGAATCTTGCTTGCATGTGATATCAGTGATATTGTTCGATAATTTCCACACTCTGGTCACCTTTCTTTGGAATGGGAACAAATATCGATCTGTTCGAGTCAGTTGGCCAGCTGGCTATCTTCCAGATTTCCTGGCACAACTTAGTGAGCACATCCAGGGCAGCATCTGTTTGTTGAAATAAATAAATTGGTTTGCTGCCAAATCTTGGAGACTTGTTTTTTGCCAATTCCTTCAGAGCAACTTGAACTTCCTCTTTCATCACCACAGGCTCTTGCTCATATGTTATTTCATGAAATTCCTCTGTGTCAGCCAATTCCTTCTGATACAGTGACTCTGTGTACTCCTTTCATCTTCTTTTTATACTTCCTGAATCATTCAACATTCTACCCAAACTATCTTTAAATATTGCCACCCGTGGCTTGAATTTGTTTTTCAAGTCCTTCAGCTTACGAAATGTTGAGCGAGTCCGGCCCTTATGATTTTCTGACTCCAGTCCTCTGAACATTTCATTATAGTATCTTGCTTTGTTGTACCAAGATGCTTTTTGAAATTTTCTATTCAGCTCTTTGATTTCTTGATTTCTTCCTTTAGCTTTGGCTTCTCAGCACTCTAATGCAATACTCAGAGTCTCATCTGACATCATCTTGGTCTTTCTTCTTCTTTAGCCTTTGTAATGATCTTTTGCATTTTTCATGGACGATTTTCTTGATATCCTCCCGGAGCTCATTTGATCT
>NW_006399810.1:1411877-1415235 GCF_000299155.1 Elephantulus edwardii
TTCCTCAACTTCAGCTTGAATTTGCATCTGAGTAGTTGGTGGTCTGTCCCACAATTAGCACCAAGCCTGGTTTTCACTGCTGATATTGAGCTTTTACAGTGAATCTTTCCACAAATGTAATTGATTTGATTCCTATGCATACCATCAGGTGAAATCCATGTGTATAGCCTGCATTTATGTTTCTTATAAAAGGTATTTGAGATGAACAAATCATTGAAAGTGCAGAACTCTATCATTCTATCTCCAGCCTCATTTCTCTCACCGAGCCCATGTTTTCCAGCTACTGATCCTTCTTCCCTGTTCCCAACTTTTGCATTCCAGTTGCCCCATTATTGTTAATGCATCTTGATTGTATGTTTGATCAATTTCTGACTGCAAAAATTGTTAAAAATCTTCTATTTCCTCTTCTTGGCTCTAGTTGTTGGTGCATATATTTGAATGATAGTGGTATTCATTGGACTTCCTTGCATGCATGTGGATATTTTCCTGTCGCTCACCACATTGTATTTCAGGATAGATCTAGAAATGATTTTTTTAAATTATTAAACCAACCCAATTTTTTCTCACCTTTTCATCCCCATCATAGTATATCATATAATCATCTGATTCAAATGTCCCATGCCAAGCCATCTCATTTCGCCAATACCTATTACATCAATATTTATGCGTTCCACAGTAATTATAACAAAGGACTTGAGCATGAATTGGCATAGTGACTATAACAACAGGCTTGAGCATGTGGGAGATTGTGAGGATGGTCCAAGAGAGGGCAAAGTTCAGATATGTTGTTCAAAGTTGACCATGGGTTGTAGTTCGCTCCACAACACTTGACAACAACAGTAATAGTTCAATTAAAATCATGGTCTATAATGTAAGTTACAAAAAATACCTTTATTAAAAAGTACAATAAATTTTCAATATTAAGTAAATCTATTATAACATGCCTATTCTTTGGTCTTGAAAATAGAAACTTTGAGTCAAGTCATAAAACGAGATCCCAATATTAACATTTTAAAGGGAAGCTCATGAACTTCTCATCATTTTTCCATGATCAGAGAAATGCTCTCACTCTGAGGCTTGTTTTGACTCTTTGGAAAGCTAGCCACGTGGTTCAAGAAAAGCTTTCAAAGACGAACTCTGACATTCTGTTCTCTCTCAGCAGCAGCATGTTCAAAAATGCTGTGCTTGTCTAGGCCTGTTCGTTCAGACAGAGTAGTTGAGAAATTTGCTGCTCTGTCATTCACTGCATGTTGCTAGACAGGAAGCAACTTTTCAAAAACAGTAAGCGATTCAGACTATAGGGGGAAAGAAAATAAGATAGAGAGGCAATTGTCACCTTTCCTCCCATCTGAACTTGCTGAACTGAAAGGGTGTGCACATTTTCTGCTGCTCCAAACAATTGCTTTCTCTCTAATATTTCAAGTTCATCAGGCAGCTGACCTCATGTGGACTGTACTGCTGTTTGCTGTTTACAAATCCTGAACAACAGATAAATGAAGGTTTCAACCTGGCCTTCAACAATGTTTAGGTTTTTTGAAATGTTTTGAAATGCTGTTTCATGTTTTTAAAAGAGCAATTTATCAACACAAATGCAAACTAAGTCACATATTTGAAATATTTGTTTAAATAAGATTTGAAGTTCAAGTTGGGGCTAATTCATCCAATCAGCATTTCTTTCTTTCTTTGATCAATCATTCTTTCCTTCTTTTCTTTTCAGTATTCATTCTAAAGCTTACATTATCTATGGAGGAAGTGTTAGCTATGGACAGCAAATATACAAATGAATTCGCAAGTGAGAGAATTTCCAACATTAAAAAGATCTATATTAAAAAGGAAAAGAAAATTACGTTGGTGGGGCTAGTTTTCACTTAGGAGACTATCTTAGAATGCATAATCTGGGAAAGTCTGCTGAGACTCAAATGATAAATCGCACCAGCAAGTGTTTGAGATGGAGTGACAGTAAGTTCAAGAAAGGAACAAGTGTCTTAGTTGACTATATGAAGAAGCAAGAATGATCTGAGTGTAATGAGTTAGTAAGAGAACGATGGACAAAGAAGTTGGAGAGAAAATTAGAAAGGAATAAAAAATATTGTAAAGTATGGTGCAGACTTTGTGTTTTATTCTAACTTTAATAGAAAATCACAAATGCATTTTAAATATGCACTGTTTTTTTTTTTTTTTTATGAAGACCATTCTGGCTTCTGTGTGAGCAGCTATACATGAAGAAGGAAAAGAGAAAAGAAAAAACTGTCACAAGAGACAGTAACAGCTGTCCAGGACAGAAATGGTGAGAGCTTAAAATGGGTAGGAGCAGAGATGATGATGTACAGATGGATTAAGAAAAGATTTTACAGGTAGGGCATGTGATGGACTATGACCATGGATTCAGAGATAACGGAATAAGGAATATGTTAGACGTTTTAATTAAGCATTTGAATGTACAGTATCTGATTTACAAAGATGAGTGACTAGAGGAGAAATAGATTGAAAGAATTTGAATAAAAATTTCTGTTGTATCAATTAGACCTTCACATGTTGTTGTTGTTGTTATGTGCCATTGAGTCATATGAGTTCATAGCAACACTACGTATAACAGCTCTGAAGCCTAACCTGTCCTGAGACAGTCTTACCGACTCTGACAAACCTATCCCCATTATCCCAATTACTATGTCAATTCGGGGTCTTCCTCTCCTTTGCTGTCCCTCCACCCTTCCAAGCATGATGTCCTTCTCCAAGGACTGGTCCATCCTGGCCATGTACCCAAAGTATGTGACATGGTGTTTTAAAATCCTAGCCTCCAAGGAGAAAGTGGGTTTCACCCTCTCTAAGACAGACCTATTTGTTTTCTTGATAGTCTATGGTATGCCCAAGACTCTTCTCCAGCACCACAATTCAAAGAATTTAATGAAATAACGTTTGAGCAAGAGCCTATGGTGATGAAGGAAGAAGTTCAAGCTGCTTTGAAGGAAATAACAAAAAAATAAGGCCCCAGGAATAGATGGTATACTAACAGATGCTGCCCTGGATGTGCTCACCAAGATGTGTCAAGAAATCTGGAGAACAACCACTTGGCCAAGTGACTGGAAGAGATCCCAAAGAAGGGTGACCCAACTGAGTGTGGAAACTACAGAACAATATCATTGATTTCACATTCAAGCAAGATTCTACTGAAGATTATCCAAAACCAACTGGAACAGTACATCAGCAGAGACCTGCCCGAAGTCCAGGCTGGGTTTAGAAGGGGTTGTGGTACTAGGGATATTGTAACTGATGTTAAATGGATCTTAGCTGAAAGCAGAGAATACCAGAAGAATGTCTATCTGTGTTTCATTGATTATGCAAAGGCATTTGACTGTGT
>NW_006399810.1:1415910-1421589 GCF_000299155.1 Elephantulus edwardii
ATCCTAGAGAGGGTTAAACCAGGCTACTCCTTGGAGGCAAGGATTCTGGGGCTTCATCTGACATACTTTGGACATGTTGTAAAGAGAGACAGGTCCTTGGAGAGGGAAATCATGCTTGGGAGGGTGGAGGGACAGTGCAGGAGGGGAAGACTCTCTATGAGGTGGATTGATTCAGTGACTGGGGTAATCAGGATGGGTGTGTCAGAGGCAATGCGAATGGCACAGGATAGAGCAGGGTTTAGGGCTGTTGTACATAGGGTCGCTATGAGTCGCAAACGCCTCGACGGCACATAATAACGACAACAACAACATCATGGTGTTGCAAATTGGCCTAGAGTTCAGAATCTTTGTCTTTTTGTTGTTGAGCTTCAATCTATATTGAAGACTACTGTCTTTGACCTCCTGAAGCAAGCAAATACTTTTAGGTCCTCCTCAGTTTCAGGAAGCGAGGTTGTGTCATCTGCACAATGCAGGTTGTTAATGAATCTTACTCCAAACTTGATATTACATTTTTCTTCACAGAGCCCAACCTCCCAAATAGTCTGTTCTCACACAGATTGAAAAGATATGAAGATAAGACATATCCCTGATGCACATCTTTCCTGATTTTGAACAATACAGTAGTTCCTTGCACTATCCTAAGGACTGCTTCCTGATCTGGGTATAGGTTTCTCATGAGCACAATCAAGTATTCTGGGAATCCCTTTCTCCTCAAGGTTAGCCACAATTTGTTGTGATCCACACAGTTAAGTTCCTTTTCATAGTCAATTGAACACAGATGGACATTCTTTTGGTACTCTTTTCTCTCTGCCAAGATTCATCAGACATTAACAATAATGTCTCTAGTGCCAGAGCCTCTTCTAAACCCAGCTTGTATTTCTGGTAGTTCTCTGTTGATGCACTGTTCTGGTTATTTTTGGATACTCTTCATCAGAATTTTGCTTGTGTGTGATATTAGTGATATTATTCGATAATTTCCACACTCTATTGGGTCAACTTAATTTAGAATGGGAATAAATACGAATCTCTACTGGTCACTTGGCCCAGTAGTTGTACTCCAGATTTCTTGACACTATCCACAGAACCTTAAACAATTAGCCAGAGTGCAGCACAACAAGAAAGTGGACCTGAAAGCTTTGAGTTGAGTAAGGTCCCTGCACATCCTCAATTGGTGAGAGATTCCATGTGCCACCACCTGACATGCACCTGCACACATGCCAGGCACATCTAGTGCCCATGCCCAACAACGCATCCACACATGGGCCCGGCACCTGCGCCCACATTCCATGCCTGCTGCCTGCCTCCACACTCTGTGCCCACCACTCATGTCAACACTCCATGCCTTTCACCTGCCTCTATGCCCCACCAACCTCTACGCTCCACCCAGGTCTACTCAGTGACTTTAAATCAAGAACCTATTATTGCCTCAGTCATGAAAAACTCTACCATTGCAAAGTCACGAAAGAAGTAGGATGCCTTACACCCTACACAAGCCCAAAGCAAGAAGTCATTCCCAAAAAGTGACACAGTGTCAATGGATTTCCTGAAGCCAGAAAATCTGATGAAACTTTCTGACACAGAATTGAAAAGAACAATGAATGAATATATTCAATGGGTGAAAGATAAACTTGAAGAATTACAGGACACTGCAAGAAAAAACCAGGAGAAGCTTAAGGAAAAAAAAATCCAGAACAATGCAGATAAAACAAACTAGGCATGAGAAAATCTGGAAAAACAAGAAACTACAATCCAAAATATGAGGTTCAATGTTTCAGAGGCTGTCAACATGATGGAGGGAAACATGAACAGAGTTGAAGAGATGGAGCACAGAACTAGTGAAATAAAAGATAGAATTGCCACCATATAGCTGCTAGAGCAAAAAGCTGAATCAAAAATTATGGGGAAAAAAACCCAAAACCTAAGAATAATGTGGTACACCATCAAGAGAAATAACTTGTGCATCATTGGAATACCAGAATAGGAAGAAGCAAGTAAAGGTATCAAAAAAGTTGTGGAAAAATTACTAGAAGAAAACTTCCCAGGCATAATGAAGGATATATATTCAAGAAGTTGAGAGAAAACCAGATAGAATAGACCACAAAAGAAGAAAACCAACACATATTAAAGTCAAAGTTGCCGGAAAAGAGAATTCTGAAAGGAGTGAGGGAGAAACAAAGAGTAACCTATAAGAGTGAGCAGATAAGATTAAGTGCTGATTTCTTAGCAGAAACCATGCAAGCAAGAATACAGTGGAATGACATATATCGAGCACTCAAAGAACACAAATATCAACCAAGAATATTTTACCCTAAAAAATTGTCCAACAAATATAAAGGAGAGATCAAAATATTCCTAGAAAAACAGAACCTAAAAGAGTTTGTAAAAATAAGACCAGCATTGCAGGAAACACTGAGAGATGTTCTCCTTACAGACATGCCACAGAAAGCAGGATGGACCACAGTAACAGGCAACAACACCAAAAAGAACTCAACACAATCATAGCAATAAAACCATGCCTCTCAATGTGAATTAATTTACATTGAATGTGAATGGTTTAAATGTGCCAGTGAAAAGAAAAAGGGCAGCACATTGGATTAAAAAAAAAAAAAGCAACCCAACCAACAAACAAACAAACAAACAAAAACCCAAACCAACAAAATCCATTAGTATGCTGTCTACAACAGAAACACCTGAGAAGTGAAGATAAAGAAAGACTAAAAATAAATAGGTGGGGAAAAAATATACCAAGCAAATGGCAACCAGTAAAAAGCAGGAGTAGTGATATTAATCTCTGATAAAATAAATTTCAATGCAAAAACCATCACAAAGAGCAAGGAAGGTCACTACATAATGCTAAAAGGGTCAATAAGATATGAGGACATAGCAATAATATGTATCTATGCTCCTCATGATAGACCAGAAAAATATATAAAAAATATTAACAAAACTGGAAAAGGAAATAGAAAACACAACTATAGTAGTTGGAGACTTCAATACACCACTCTCAAGAAAAGATCGAACTACCAGAAAGAAACTCAACAAAGATGCTGAAGAATTAAAGCACACAATAAACCAACTTGATCTCATAGATATTTATAGTCTAATGAAACCCCCCAAAAAACACAATATAATTTCTTTTCCAATGTACATGGAATATTCTCACGAATAGATCACATCTTTGGTCACAAGGCAAGCATCAATACATTAAAGAACATAGAAATAATACAGATGATCTTCTCAGACCATGATGCTACTAAATTAGAAATTAATAAAAAGACAATAAAGGAGAAAAACTCATACATTTGGAAGTTAAACAACATCTTGCTTGAACATGATTGGGTACTAGAAGAAATAAAAAATGAAATTAAAAAGTTTCTTAAAACAAATGACAATGAAAGCACCACTTACCAAAACCAAAGCATTAATCAGAGGTCAATTTATAGGAATAAGCAAACATATCAAAAGGCAGGAAAAAAATTACTGTTAACTCTCTGATCCAAAATCTCCAATAAAATTAGAAAGAACAACAAGAAAACATGACATCTTCTAAAAAAATGATAAAAATTAGGGTAGAAATAAATGAAACAGTAAACAGAAAAACAACTGAAACAATGTTTGATGTGTGATCTCGATGTAAAATAGCAACCTGGTTTCACAAGTAATTTATATTGTCAAAAATTATATAAAAGCATTTTATTTATTACTACTGTGATAATAAATTGGAACTTGAAGATAGTCTCAGAAAATCTTCAGAAAGGGTCATAGAGTTAATCCAGTAATTTGTTAATGGGCATTAGGGCTATTTCCATTTTCTTTCTTTCTTTTTTTTTTTTTAAATAATGCTTTTAGTTCTGGTACAAATACTGCATAAGACAAGGTCCATGTTGTTGTTATTGCTTTTATATGCTGTCAAGTCACCTGCGACTCATAGCAACCCTATGTACAACAGCCGTAAACCCTGCTCTATCCTGTGCCAATCTTATTGACTCTGACACACCTACTGCCGTTACCCTAGTAATTGAATCAATCCATCTCATCAAGGGTCTTCCTCTCCTGTGCTATCCCCCCACTCTCCCAAGCATGACATCCCTCTCCAAGGACTAGACCCTCCTTGCAGCATATCCAAAGTATGTCAGATGAATCTTCAGAATCTTTGCCTCCAAGGAGCAGCTTAGTTTAATCCTCTTCAGGTCGAACCTGTTCACTCTCTTAGCAGTCCATGGTACATGGTCCATTTAATATTCTTCCCCAACACCACAGCTCAAAGACATCAATTTTCCTTCTATCATTCATAATCATTGTCCAGCTCTCTGACGCATAGCAAGTGATTGCAAAGACCATGGCCTGTATCAGGCACACCTTAGTTTCCAGAATGACATCATTGCTCTCCAGTACTCTGGAGAGGTCTCTAACAGCAGACTTTCCCAACACAATACATCTTTTAATTTTCTGGCTGCTGGTGCCAAGAGTGTTGATTGTGGAACCAAGCAAGCTAAAGCTGTTTACAATCTCAATCTCTGCACCATCCATCACAATGCTGCCAAACAGCCCAAAGGTGAAAATCTTTGGTCCATAGACATTTCAAAGTTTAATAAGACTTAAATACAATAATCATCATTAGAGAATACTTAACGACCCAAAGCAGGATATGTGCACTTTCACTAATTTGTGTGTGCAATTTAAGGACTATCTGGTCTTTTGGATAGTATGTGGTTAAAACTTCAGAAGTTGTATATGACAGAAATCTAGAATAAGGTTTATAAAGCAAAATTGCCTTGGGCCATCTAATTCTTAGATCTACTTTAATTACAGTGAGCAATCTACTGAAATAACATTGTCAGTCATGGGACTTGATCTGTTACCTATTATCTTACACGATGACATAGATTAATAACTCTCAACTCTGCTGGTGAACCAACATAGATACAAAGAATAATAGATCCAAAGAGTAAAATTGGAGTTTCTTATAAATCATTTAGATATTGAAGGCATACTGAGTAGAGATGAGCTTCATTTGCATGTGGGATCATTCATTATAAAGAGGAAACGTCAACATACTTGCCTCCCTTCCTTTGTCTGCTCCCTGCTTAATAAGAACCTTTATGCTCTTTTTGTTCACCTCTAAGGTAATTAGCATTGTTCATAAATTTCTGAGCAGGGTCTGTAGAGAAAAGAGCATGTGCTGTCACACAGAAGTCACAACTAGGCTCTGCAGGCAAATGTGTAATTATTAGATATTTTACTTTAAACGATGATATACCCTGATTGTCACAGAGACAAAAGAAACCTGTTGGAGCAGAACTGGATAAGATTGCTTTGTTTTCCAAAACTTCACAGTTTTCTACTTTTAATATGGTACACTTTTAGCACTTACCTACATGTTTTTCTTGGTGGAAAGAAGCTTGGTGCTGCAATCAATTAAGAATTGTGCACAGTTCTAATCCACTGGCCCCTCTAAAGGAAATGGATGAGCTAGTTGGCTTCTGTAAAGATTTAAAAACTTGGAAACTTATGAAGCAGTTCAACTCTGCTCTGCATGGTTGCTTTGAGTAAAAATCAACTAAATCATAATAGTTTTCATTGTGGAGGCTATAAAAATAAAAATCAGGTCCATTGCCATCCATTCGGTCCATTTGGTTTTGACTCAGGACAATCCTCCATTGGGTTTCTTCCTTTTTT
>NW_006399810.1:1423690-1424554 GCF_000299155.1 Elephantulus edwardii
TTTGGGCATGTTGCAAGGAGGGACTGGTCCTTGGAGAGGGACATCATGTTTGGCAGAGCGGAGGAGCGGCGAAGGAGAGGAAGACCTTTGACGAGATGGATTGATTCTGTGACTGGAGCAATGGGAGGTTAGCACAGGATAGAAGAGCGTATAGAGCTCTTGTACATAGGGTCACTATGAGTCCCAAGCAACTCGATGGCACATAACAACAACAACAACAATAGTATTCTATTATGGGAATGTACCAAGGTTTTTCTATCCATTCTTTTATTGATGGGCACTGAGGTTGCTTCCATCTCTTCACTATTATGAATAATACGGAAACGGCATTGGGTTTCTGAGGCCAGCTACTCTGTGGGAGAAGAATGGACAATTTATTTCTGTGCAATTTACTGCCTCTGAAAACCCACAAGGGTCAGCTACAGGTCAGTTCCAACTCAATGGCACACAGCAACACGACACAATCTTTGTAAGAGGAGATTCCCCATCTTTCTCCCGGGGAGCATTGGTGGGTTCAAACTTACAAACTTTTAGTTAGCTCTTCGATATGTAATCCTCTACAACACAAGGATTTCTTAGGAAAAAAAATAATATATTTTCATTCTGACAAGTTTCTGCCTTAGATAGGCCCAGCTTTGACAGGTATTACAGCTATATACATATATATTTATATGTAGCCAGTGGCAAGAAGCTGTGCTGCAATCTCGAAGGCATATGGTTCTAATTCACTAGTTACTCTATGGGAAAAAGATGAGCAATCTCTTCCCATGCATATAGCGGTCTCTGAAAACCTGCCAGAAGGTCAGCTATGGGTTGGTTCTGACTCAGTGGTACATAACTATATATATTTGTACACAGTCAGCA
>NW_006399810.1:1424654-1432849 GCF_000299155.1 Elephantulus edwardii
ATATGTGACGACACATGTATCACGACATGCATATCACTATATCTCGTGACATAGACATATATCTCATGGCATGGACATATACATATATCTCATGACATATATCACATCATATCTATATCTTATCATCTATATCTATCTCCTGGAGGTGTAATGATAACAAATTGTGGTGTCAACGCAGAGGCACCTAGTTTGGATCCAGCAGCTGTTCCCATGGGAGGAAGATAGGCACTCTCTCCAATATCACTGGAGGGTCGACTATAAGTTGGTTTCAATTTGATAGTACATAACAAGTTAGTTACATAAATAGATGATAGATGATAGATAGATAGATAGATAGATAGATAGATAGATAGATAGATAGATATAGATAGATAGTTGAATATAGATAGATAGAATGTTGTTGTTTGATTCCATCAACATTTCCTCAAGGAAACGATCGACAAAGTGGAAGCAACAGTGAACTCAAACATGCTCATGACTATGGCAAGGGGATGAGATGGGGCTGTTTCATTCAGGTCTTCATAGGGCTTCTCTGAGTCTGAACTGCCTTGATGATGCATAATAGCAACTATATATACATATACACACATCTGTATATATAGAGAAAGTGATTGGATTTTGTATGCTGAATGATACATCATTGCAAATACCTTAAAAAAAACACCACAAATGTTCGCTTCTCTCTTTGAAAAGCAAAAGATAAACTTCTTCGTTGGCAAACTGGGGGAAGGGGGTAAAGAAAAAAGTGCAACAATGAATGAATGAAAATCCAAAATCTCTGTGAATGTTAATGAAAATGAATAAAATAAACTAAAAAACCCACAAATGGTGACTTTACAAATGGATCTCACCAAATAGATTGCATAGGAACCAGACTGACTACATCTGTGGAAGAAATCTTTGGAGAAGATCAACATCAGCAGTCAAAACCAGACTAGGTGCTGACTGTGGAATATTGTGGTGTTGTTATATGTCATAAAGTTGCTTGAGAATCATAACAACCCTATGTACAATAGACCTGAAACATTCTCTCATCTGTGCCAATCTTATTGTGCCTGACACATCTACCCTCATTACCCAGGCACTGAATCAATCCATCTTATCAAGGGTTTTTCTCTTCTGCACTCCACCCTCCCAAGCACGATGTTCATTTGCAAGAACTGGTCCCTCCTCGCAACATGCCCAAAGTATGTCAGATGAATTCTCAGAAGCCTTACCTTCAAGGAGTAGCCTAGTTTCACCCTTTCCACGATGACCCTGTTTGTTCTCCTATCAGTCCATGGTATAGTCAACACTCTTCTCCAGCACCACAGCTCAAAGGCATCAATTCTTTTTCTATTATCTCTAGTCATTACCTAGCTTTCTCATACATAGCAAGTAATTTCCAAGACTATGGCCTGGATAAGGTGCACTTTAGTCTCCAGATTGACATCATTGCTCTTCAGTACTCTGGAGAGGTCCCTGACAGCAGACTTTCCCAATGAAATTAATCTTTTGATTGCCTGGCTGTTGATATCAAGAGTATTGATTGTGGAGCCAAGCAAACTAAAGCTGTTTAAAATTTCAATCTCCTCACCATCTATCATGATGCTGCCCATCAGCCCAGTGGTGAAAATCTTTGTTTTCTTGATGTTGAGCTTCAGTTCATATTGAAGGCTGCAATCCTTGACCTTCTGCAGCAAGCTCTTTAGGTCCTCCTCAGTTTCAGCAAGCAGTGTGTGTTATCTGCATAATGCAGGTTGTTGATAAGTCTTCCTCCATTCCTGATGTCACTCTCTTCCTCACAGAGCCTAGCTTCCTGGATGGAGACAGGATACATTTCTGGTGTTCACCTTCCTGATTTTGAACCTGTAGTGTTTCTTTGTTCTGTTCCGATGACTGCCTCCTGGCCCAAGCATAGATTTTATATAAGCATAATCAAATGTTCTAAGATTCCCATTCCCCTCAGAGTTAGCTACAGTTTACTGTGATCCTTACAGTCAAACACCTTTGTATAATCAATGAAATACAGATAGACATTTCTCTGGTACTCTATCCTTTCAGCCAAGATCCATTTAACAACAGCTGTAATATTTGTAGTACCACTGCCTCTCTGAAACCCAGCCTGCACATCTGGCAGGTCTCTGTTAATGTGCTGTTCCATCATTTTTGGATAATTTTCAGCAGAATCATGCTTGCATGTGACATTAATGATATTGTTCGATAATTCCCACGTTCTGTCAGATCACCTTTCTTTGGAATGGCAACAAATATAGATCTCTTCCTGTTAGTCGGCCAGACAGTCAGTCGTCTTCCAGATTTCTTGGCACACCTTAGTGAGCACATCCAGGGCAGCGTCTGTTTGGTTGAATACATCAATTGGTATGCCGTCCATTCCTGGGGCCTTGTTTTTTGTCAGTTCCTTCCGAGCAGCTTGAACTTTTTCCTTCATCACCACAGGCTCTTGCTCATACATTGTTTCATGAAATTCTTCTGTGTCCATAAATTTCTTTTGGTACAGTGACTCTGTGTACTCCTTCCATTTTTTTAACACTTCCTGGATCATTTAATATTCTGTCCAAAGCATCCTGAAGTTTTGCAACTCGAGGTTTGTATTCTTCAATTTTTTTTCAGCTTAAGAAATGCTGAGTGAGTTTGGCCCTTTTGATATTCTGACTCCAGCTCTTTGCACATTTCATTATAATACTTTGTCTTTGTCTTTGCTTTTTGAAATCTTCTGTTCATCTCCTTAATTTCTTGATTTGTTCCCTTTGCTTTGGCTTTCAGTGTTCTGGTGCAATATACGGAGTCATGTCTGACACTCATCTTGGTCTTTTCTTCCTCTGCCATTGTAATTCTTCTGCATTCTTCATGGATGATATTCTTTGTATCATCCTACAGCTGATCTGGTATTCCCTCATTGGTGTTCAAAGTCTCAGACTTCTTTCTGAAATGGTTTTGAAATTCAAGTGAGTTAGACTCAAGGTCAAATTATTTTTCCTGTCAATTTAATTTCATTTTCTTTAACTTCAGCTTGAACTTGCTTATGAGTAAGTAGTTGGTGGTCTATTCCACAATTAGCACCTGGCCTAGTTTTCATAGCTAATCTTGAGCTTCTCCAATGATTCTTTCCACAGATGTAATCAATTTGATTCCTGTTCATGCCATCAGATGAAATCTACATGAACACACCATCAACAACTGATACACAAGTTCAAATTGAAGCTGAAGAAAATGAAAACAAGTTTATGAGGATGAAAATATGGTCCTGAGTTTATCCCACCTGAATTTAAAGATTAACTTAAGAATAGGTTGAAACATTGAACATCAATGATTGGAGACCAGATGAGTTGAGATATGACATTAAGGATATCATTTATGAAGAAAGCAAAAAATTCAGCGCAAAAAGTTCAAATTAAAAAGGCAGATGAGAATGAAAAAACCTAGATGAATGTCAGAAGAGACCATGAAAATTGCACAGGAGCATCAAGACATCAAAACAAAGGGAAGAGATACTGGAAGCAAAGAGCTGAATAGAAGACTTCAAATAGGAATTTGAGAAGTCAAAGAAAACTATTGTAATGGAATGTGCAGAGAGCTGCAATTGGAAAGTAAAAAAGGAAGGACTCGCTCAACATTTCTCAAACTAAAGGAACTGCAAAGCAATTCAAGGCTTGGGTTGCAATTCTTTGTGATCATATGGGTAAAATCTCGGATAATCCAAGAAATATAAAAAAAGACGTTGTTGGGTTTTGTTGGGTTTTTTTCACCCACTCTTTCCACTCACCAAAACAAACACAATGTTCATGAATGAAATACAATGTAAACAAATTATTGTATGTGAAACAGTAAAGTAAGAAAAGAAGGTGGAAAGAATACACAGTCACTGGTCTAAACATAGTGGCCCATATTTAACTATTTCAGGAAGTACCATATGATTAAGTGCCAATTGGAAGGAGGAAGAGATTCAAAGCTGTAGTGAAGGCATTGGCAGAAAAAAAAAATATAAGGCCCCAGGAATTAGTGAGATACCAAAGGAAATGCTTCAAATGACAGAGGCAGCCCTGGACATGACCACCAGTCCATACAAGGAAACTTGAGGGATACCTGCCTGGCCAACTAACTGGAAGAGATTCGTATTTGTTTGCATTACCAAGAAAGGCGATCTAACAGAATATGGAAAATTATCAAACAATGCCATTAATACCACATGCATGCAAAACACCACCGAGGATCATTCAAAAATGGGTAGAGCAGTACATATACAAAGAATTTCCAGACATTCAAGCTGGATTTAAAAGAAACGGTGGCACCAGTGATATCACTGCTGATGTTAGATGGATCCTGGCTGCAACCAAAAAAATACTACAAGGATATCTACTTGTGCTTTATTGATTATGCAAAGACATTTTACTGTGTAGATCATAACAAATTTTAGCTAACGTTGAGAAGAATGCGAACTCCAGAGCACTTAATTGTGCTCGTGCAAAACCTAAACCTAGACCTAGAGGTTACTGTGTGAACAAAGCAAGAGAATACTGCATTATTCAATATTAGAAAATTTATGTATCAGTGTTGTATTCTTTCCCCATATCTATTTAATCTGTACTCTGAGAAAATTATTACAGAAGCTGGACTCTATGAAAAAGAATATGGCATTAGAATAGGTGCCTCATATGTGGGAAGGTGAAGGCATGGTGAAGGAGAAGATCCTCCACTAGGTGAGTCAACACAGTGACAACAGCAAGGGGCTTGAGTGTGTCAGAGATTGTGAAGATGGCACAGGATAGGATAGGGTTCAGACCAATTGTCCATAGGACTGCTATGAGTCACACTCGACAACACCTGACAACATAAATTTGATAAAAAATGTCATAGAAGATTAGAAAATGAGGAAAATAAAAATTTTTAAAATTAAGTAATCTAAAACAGTTATTTTGTTCTATTTCTTTCTGCATTGTTGTTGTTATTTGCCTGTGACTCATAGTGACCCTATTTACAATACCCCTAAATCTTACTCTATAATGTGCCAGTCTTACTGTCTCTGACATCCCTATCTCCCTGACCCAGTCACTGAATAAATCCATCTCTTCGAGGGTCTTCCTCTCCTGCACTGTCCTTCCACCCTCAGATGCATGACTTCCCTCTACAGGAACTGGTCCCTTCTTGCAACATGTCCAAAGTATGTCAGACAAAGCTTCAGAATCCTTGCCTCCAAGGAGCAGCCTGGTCTCACCCTCTCCAGGATGAACCAAAGTTATACAAGTGTTTGGTCTTTCGTTCATAGTGTTGTTATAAGTCTTCAACAACAAATACACACACACGTGTGCATCTCTTTTCCCTGATTGTACTTATGTAGGGTTTTTTATTTGAATTCAAATAATAAACATTTTACATGTGGCTAACTTTCAGAGCAATCATTTTAAACAACTTTTTCATTCTGGGGAAGTACCATGATTTATTGCACCAATCATCTGCATGTGACGATTTTTATATAATATTTTGATCATTATAAAAATCAGTCGAGTGAACATCAAGGTTATAGCTGTTTTCCATATCTAGTTTATATTCTTAGGATAAATTTCCCCAAAGGGGAACTACTAGATCAATAGGCATGAAAGTGTTTATGATTCTTAATATATATGGCTACAATGTTTCCCCCAAATGTGGAGATTTGCAGTGAAACAGTTTCAGCATTATCATTCAGAGTTCCATCACAATGACAGCGTAAATGATGAAGCAGTGGCTCTTGAGCTGCAGGCCCTGGATTAGTTGCAGCTCCAGTATCTGGAAACTTGCTGGGAAGGCACGTTCTGGTGCCGTTTTGGGGTCCTTTAAGCCCACCATCATTGAGGATGGCCCCTCTGATCCCGGCACTGCCAGCTGAAAAAATGAGTTATTGTGCAGCACATACCACCCTGCTTTCTCAAGGAAAGCTGCTGTTTACAAACGGCAGGGCATCAAGAAGATGTTTTTCCCAGTTGAGTTCTTGTTTTGATACACTCATATTTTAGAAATTCGGGCCTCCCCCAGTCTCACTTTGTCAGCCATGACTAGGCTGGGAAGTAGTACTTTAAAGCCTTCGATCCTATGGATTATCTGAACGTAATGTCCACTCTGTGTGAGTACCTATACATCATGTTGTAGACACATGTATACATAGACTTAAATAAATACAGAGACATATATGTATGTAATATGGGCATATGCACACAGATTTGCACAGAGAAAAAAAAATCATTGCCTTCAAGTTGAAATTTACTCCTAGGTGACTTTCCAGTAGTTTTTCAGAGGTTGCAAATCACATGGGAGGAGATTGGTCATCTTTGTTCTGCAGAGGGCTTCGGGGATTCACCAGAGAAATAACTCCTTTCCCACTGGACCACCACCTCGACATAGCCGGGGCGGTGGTGCCAGGGGCTGTCAAACTGGCTGTGACTCAGGGGGACAGTACCTTGTTTCACTGGTCAAAATAAACCTTGCTCGTATTAGTTCACCTAAGTAATGTTTAGGAATAATGACTTTAAACCTGAAGCTCAGTTCTAATCTTTGGAATTAAAAAAAAAAAAAGAACTGGCTGATTGCTAAACTACCAGTTTCACAAGAAAAAGAGGCAAAACTTTCCATAAGCAGAAGGAGAGACAGGAAAAGTTATTTAAATATAATCATGTCTCAAAGAATGACTAAGGAAAACATTGCACCTTAATTAACTGAGAATGGAAAGCTAATATTAGATGATACTAAAACAGCAGATGACTTCACTGCTCTCTTTTTAACTTGAGCTTTAAGAGAAAGCTAGTGAGGAGTCCACAGGCGAGGCTGTAGGGCCAGGCTGCCCTGCTGGCGAAGAGTCCACAGGAGAGGCTGTAAGGCCAGGCTGCCATGTGCATGGGGGTCATGAGAACCTGAGGCTCACCTCCACCTCCGACAATCACAACAGCAAAGCACACGAGCTTGGCTAAGCTCATCTTTCCACCTCTGTGCATCACAAGATTGAGCAACAAGGAATGAAAAGAGCAAGAAACTGGAGATGGTGAAAAGGACTTTAGGCTGAGGGTCAGAAGGATGTCTGGCTTCTCATTCTTGGGAGGTTTCCATTTATTCTGGTGGCCTAGTTGTAAGGAGTTGTGCTGCAAACCCAAACACCTGAGGTTCAAATCCACCATCTGCTCTGAGGGAGAAAAGTGGGCAATCTGCTCCCATGAAATTTGGTCTCTGAAGGACTTGCTGAGGGATCGTCTATGATTTGGTTGAGACTCAATGGCAACAAGGATTGTTGGTTTTTTAATGTTTGCATTTAGCCTATTAAAACATATAAAACAAATGTTTCTTATGGGTTCATTGGCTGAAAATGCCAAGCTGGTCAAAACTTAACATTGATATTTCTTCTAGTCTTTACAACTACAAATGGACATGCTACTCAAAAGTTATTGTTGTTGTTGTGTGTCGTAGAGTCAGATCCAACCCAGAGATGACACAGCAGCAGGCTTTCAGAGGCAATTCATCACATGGGAGAAGACTGCCCATCCTTCCTTTACAGAGCAGCTAGTGGCCTTGAACTCTGTGCCTTCGAGATTGCAGAGCAGCTTCTTGCCACTATTTACATAACATACAATTCCATTTGGATCTGAAATGAGAACACAGTATAGGACAAGAATAAAGGTAAACTTTGTCATTTCCAGGCATGATAGCTGTATGTGCAAGTCTATCAGCCAGACTTGAGAATATCAGAGTCACTGTCTACAGAATTTCATTATGTGATTTAATGAAGCAAGGTTGGTTTCTATTTTTTCTTCCCAGTATCCTTAATACTCCCAAAAGTTTAGACACATGGACCTAGGTTGCCAGGGACCTCTCTCAAAGACTTCTTAGAAACCATGCACTTACATTACAACTTGGACACCAAAATATTCCTTAAGCCTCTCCTGTCTTCAGATAGCTGCAGGACAGTAAGTGTTTTGAAGTTTCCCCAAATCTGTTGTTGCACTGGTGCTGGGAATTGTAGTTTTCCAAATTACTGCTTTATTATGTATGTTGTTGGTTTTTTTGTTGTTGTTAAGTATCATCAAGTTGCAGAATACTCATGGTGACCCTATGAACAAAAGTCTTGAACATGAAACTTTCATTTTTTTCTCCAAGTTCATAGAGTTTCTGGAGGCATTTTTTTAAAGTGGATGCCACTCCTGCTTCCAATTATATATAATATATGAGATATG
>NW_006399810.1:1432949-1451425 GCF_000299155.1 Elephantulus edwardii
TAATAGAAGTCCTGGTGTCCCCCAGGTGCCACACTGACACTCAGCACTCGAATCTTTTGAGAAGCTGATAATTTATTTAGAAGTTCCTGTTAATGGTGTACCAGCTGACAGGTTGACAGCTGACCCTCCCGTAGACTGTGCTATCATCACACCACACGTTTGCGTTTGCAGGTGTATGGTGCTCAACGGACTTATTGGCATCATAAGGCCATTGAACTTCTGGTAAGCTGCCACTAGATAGCAGTGGCATTTTCATCATCCATACTCGCCACCCAAGAGTCAACCAGAGTCCAGGCAATGTGAGACTGCAGCTCTGAGACTCCTCATCTTTCTCCCCTAGAGCCTGGTGGATTCAAAGTGCTTTCTAGTTAACAGCCCAGCACATAGAGTACTAGGCTTGGAGGACTCTTTAGTTAGAATACTATTCCTGTGTAAAAAAACAAGCAAAGCACAAAACCAAAAAGGAGGTTCTCTGTACAAGGAAGTGGTTGTTGTGTTAGGGACCTTCAAGTCAAGTACGATTCAGAGCAACCTTATGAACAACAGATCTAAACCCTGATGTATCCTATGCCATCTTCGGAATCTCTGATACACTTGAGCCTATTGATGTAGTCACTGTGTCAATTTTACTAAGTGGGAAGAAAAAATACAGAATAATGTAAGCATGGTAGGCTATCCTGTGTGTCAATGAGTGGAAAGAAAAATATGTATTTGTCTATGCATTAAAAAGTAGGCTGCACAGGAAACTAATAATAATGTATAGTGGTGTGTGAGACCATGAGTATTGTATGGAATTAAGCAAGAATGTGGAGGGGGAGATTGTTCACTTGTAATTTTTTTGCATGACGACTTGCCTCTGGAGAAAGAAGACAAGAAATCCACCTTCAGGTGCAGCCACAGTTCTCCTTGGAGGCAAAGAATACAAAGTTTTGTCTCACATACTTTGGACCTGTTGCTAGGAGAGGCTTCTCCTTGGCGAGGGTCATCATGCTTGGGAAGGCAGAGGGATGGCAAAAGAAAGGATGACTCTCAGCCAGGTGGGCTGACACAGTGACTGCAGCAATGGACTCAAATGGATTCGAGATTGTGAGGATGACACAGGCTTAAAAGGGTTCAGGTCTCTTGTTCATAAAGTGAGTTGTGCTCAATTTGATGACACTTAACAACAACAATTGCCATTGAGTTCGTTCCAGCTCATGTTGAGCTCATGTGTGTCACAGGAGGAGTGTGCTGCGAGGAGGTGAGCTGATTCCAAGGCAATGAGTGAGCATTCCTTTACTCATCCGTAGCTAATAATTTCACATTCATCCCCCGCTCTCTCTCCCTCTTTATCCCACATCAAAGATTATGTCTCTAGGTGTCGCTGGCATGGGTTTCTCTCCCAATGCCACAACACTTTATTACAGAATGAAGACCTCTGAAAATTTATAGTCCTTATTGGTAATAATGTTTCCAATAAGCAAAGTAAGCACAGGCAAACTTGTACTTACTTATGAATCTATAGTGAAGGGTTTCACATGTTTTTCACTTCACTCTCTGTAAAAATTTTCATTATAGAAAAGAAAACAAGCTCAAGTAAGTCTATGCTTACCTTACTAATTGGGTAATCTGACCAATATTGGCTAGGATGATTTCATTGTTCACATTGTATGATGATAAATTCTTACTTAATAGATAATACAGATGAGGACTTTCTCTAAGAACATTATTAAATGTTTATTTTACGAAAAACATAAAGACAATCACCAGAAACAACATTTAAACTAAAACTGAGAAGGAAGGCATACAGACGTTTCAGTAGTTTTAAATCACTCCAATTTTCTGAGTTGCAGTTTACTTTTGTTGTTATGTTCCATTGAGTCACTTGTGACTCATAGTGACCCTATGTACAACAGCTCTGAACCCTGCTCTATCTTGAGCCAACTTCATTGTCTCTGACCCTATTACCCCAGTTACTGAGTCAAACCATCTCATCCAGGATTTCCCTCCTTTGCACTGTCCTTCTATCCTCCCAAGCATGGCATGTCCCTCTCCAAGGACTGATCCTTCCTTGCAACATACCTAAAGACAGAGTTTCAAAATCCTTGCTTTCAAGGAACATTCTGGTTTCACCCTTTCCAGAATGGACCTGTTTGTTCTCTTAACAGACCATGGTATATTTAATACTCTTCTCCAGCACCACAAGTCAAAGGCATTGATTCTTCTTCTACCATCCTTAGTCATTGCCTAGCTCTCTGATACATTGCAAGTGATTGTAAAGTCAGCTAGAACTCAGTAACCCTCTAAACAACCAGAGCCTTACCCTTTCGTGCACCATCTTCACACTCTCCCACAAGTTCTGACCCATTTTTATAATCACTGTGTCAATCTACCATGGTGAAGGTCCTCCTCTGACCTTCAACTTTTTCCAGCATGACATTTTTTTTCTAAGGACTGAACCCTCCCTATAAAATTTCACCACCCTTGCCTCTAAGAAGCATTCTGGTTGCACTTACTTCAAGTTAGATGGTCGCTTGGCAGTCCATATCATGGGATATTCAACACTCTTCTCCAACACCACAATTCAAATTAATCAATTCTTATTTGGTCATCCTTGTTTACCAAGCTTCAGGCGCATAGGAAGCAACAAAAAATATCATGGCTCAGAACAGGTCATCTTAATCTTAACTGGCATCTAGAGAGATACTTGACAGAAGATTTTCCTAATGCAACAGTGCTTTTGATTTTTTTTTTCACCACTGTTGCTATGGCTAATGATTATAGATACAAGTAAAATGAAATTTTGACAAGATCAGCCTTCCGTCTATCTTTTATGATGTGGTCTATTGGCCCAGTGGTGATGTTGAATTTATCTTTCATATGACTTTCCTAGCCATTGTTTGGCTTTTTCATGTAGAAGGGTGAGAATATGTGAATGGTGGATGTTAATCTATCCAAAAGGGGGTTAGCTAGTCTCACCATTAAACTGAGCAATCCAGCATCAGGAGGAGAGATCTTCCATGCCAGCAAAGAAGGGAGAGAATGCAATTCATCTTTCAGAACCTGAGCTAAGCTTAAAGGACTTAGCCTAAGTTTGTTGGACAACTGGGGACTGGGGCAGGGAGCCAATACTGGCGGGACTGAAAGCTTTGTAACACTGGTATAAAGCCAAGAGGCTCAAGGCTCAGACTCCTGCCCACACATTTCAGAAGCTGCCTTGACTGTATTCTGCTACTAACCTGGATTATAAATGTTTTACCTACCTAACATGGTTCTGTGTGGTATGTGAGCTATCACATTGGATTTTAGGCCCAGCAAAGTAGTAAGATTTGTGATGAGATGAGTAGAAAGAGGAACAAGAATGTGGGGAGGGGCATGTCTGACCTCATGGGAATTGGTTCCTTGTTGTTGATGGAATTGACGGGAATCGTTCCCCATTGCGAAGATAAAGGTCAGACATGGCTGTTCCCATGTGGCCCTGGCTTTTTATACAGGTGAGAATTTTTGTTTTCTTGATGTTAAGATGCAATCTATATTGAAGACTGTAGTTTTGGACCTTCTCCAGAAAGTGCCTCAAATCCTCTTCACTTCCTGCAAGCAAGGTTGTGCCTTCAATCCTGATGCCACATTATTCTTCATATAGTGTGGTTTATAGAATTACTAGCTCAAAATGTGGATTGAATTGGTAGTGGATAAAAATACATTTATTTTAAACAGGTGTGTCACAGCTTGTAAAGAGATTCTGGTCACCTGACTGTATCAAAGCTGTTATACCCTATGACAAGATTTTATACAGAGCAAAGAACAGGTGACAAATTCCAAATCCTGGACCAGCTGCCCTGGACAGCCTCCCTTTTTCCTCCATTTCTCTTCTGCAGCTTCCTTCCTATCTTTGCAACGGCCCAGTCCACACTGGCTGAGGGAATGTAAATTCATTCCAATATCAGACTAAGAAGCAAAACAGGTCAATCTGCTGCTGAAAACACCATGCAGTATGGGAGAGGGGGCCAAATAGAAATGATTTGCTGTTTATTGGCTCCTTTGAAATGTGAGTTCCACTGGTAAAAATACATTTAAGTCTCCCAGAACTTCTGCCTTACAGAACAATCAGTAACTGCCGTTTAATATTATGCAAATTTTCTCTGACTGTAAAGCATTGAATCCAGGCTACTCCCACAACATCTTTATTGTAACCCCCCTCACTTGCTAAACATGCAGCTTTTAAATTAATAAGAGAGCTGTAAGCCTTTTCTTGCCCTAGACTCCCTGCCATCGCATCTATTTTTTCCTCACATCAGCCCTGTTGGACAGAAGACTTCTCCATATAATTTCTGAAGTTGTAAATTTTTAAAGAAACAGGTATCTTTTTCCTATAGAGTAGCTGGTGGGTTTGAAGTGCCAACTTTTGGGGTATCAGTCAAAATTTTAACTGCTAATTCATGAAAGCACTAAGGTAAGGCTAAATAAGAGCCATTAAAGATATGGTAAAGCTCAGGTCTCCTTAGCAACCGAGGCATTGCCTGTAATCCAGAATAGGCTGTAAAGATGCCGGAGAATAGGACATAGACCGGTAAACCACCTGCTCCTTTCCTCCTGGTACTGGGGATGGAAGATGAGTTCCCTGCTCCTGGCTGGCTTGCTTTATTGAATGTCTTTTCATTATTCTAGCACTTACTTGTGCATTTATATTTAAGCACTAGAATCTTTTTCCCCCATCCAGTCACTCATACAGGTTTCGTATCATAACAGTAATTGTTGTTGTTGCTGTTATTGAGTACCACAGAGGTGGAACGGACCCATAGCTGACCCTCCAGAGGGTTTTCAGAGGCAGTTTCTTGCATAGGAGGAAATTTCTCCCATGGAGCAGCTGGTGGATTTGAACCACATGCCTTTGAGATTACAGTGCTGTTTAGCACTAATTACTGTTGTATACTACCATCATTGAAAAGAAAATTTATTCCTAAACTTAAAAAGCATATAATTCAAAGTAGGACTTGCAGATCTCTGTTCAAATAATCTCCTCTGCCTTGAGCACCTTGCTTCTGTAAACAAAGGTCACCTCTAGGGAAGTCTTGTGCTTACTCTAAGAAGCATTTTGAAAAACACTGGTCAAGTTCTAGTTGAAGACTTTGCACAGCTGGGCTTCTATCTACTCAGTTCACCTACTGTGTGCCCCATTCTCTTCCCTGCCTTCTCCATCAGATCTAATCTGTTCATGTCTCCTGATACATGCCATGCAGTCCTTTCCTTCTGTCCTCTTCGGTCCCTACATATTAGGCCACCACACTTCCCCTTTACTCCTTGTGAGTCCTACACAACATAAACCCAGATTAAGAGCTACTCTTTTATGAAGTCTTCCTTGCTATCTCTTGCCTCTTCTCGCTCCTGAAGGGAGTGCTAGTATTGTCATTGTTGTTGTTGTGGGGTACCATAAAGTCAGAACTAACCCCAAGTTGACCTTCTAGCTGTTTTCAGAGACTGTTAATAACAAGGGAGGAGATCACCTACCCTTCTTGTGGAGCAGCTGGTAGACTCGAACTGTATGCCTTCAGGATTGCAGTGCAGTTTTTTTTACTTTAGGCCACCAGGGTAACCTTATGAAGTTTTTCTTCTGACCCAAAGGTGGTGCTTCTCTGACAGTTTTAATCCAGAGGGATACTTGATGGAAAGATGAGAAATCTCCCCCCTCCAAATCATGGGATTCACAGCCTCAGAAACCCACCGGAAGGTCAGGTATGAATCAAGTCCAACTCGAAAGCAATGAATAATAGTAGTAGTCACACCCTTGGGCCACTCATTTGCACTGACCAATTTGTCAATCCTGTAATAAACACAATTTTCCAGCAAAATAAGTTTTATATTAGAACTAAGATTTAGCATACAGCAGAGTTTAAAAATAATTTATAAAGTCACATAATTAATTTGATTATATTAAAGCATTGTTAAAATACATAAGTACTAAACATATGTGTCTGTGTATGTGCATGTACGTCTGTTATGTATTTAGAAATGAGATAATATATGTTCAGTGTCTCTGGCATCTCTTTCAGGTATGTATGTAATAATTATAGTTCCATCTCAAATAACATTGCTTAATTTTTAAAAATCCACTAGTTTATGGCTATAAGTGACTAAAACTGATCTAAGCAATAACTTAGCTGAGCAGAGTATAAGTCAGACATAAGGTACCAATATTTGCTGGGATTATGTGGTGATTTATTGCTAGTGATATTTACAGTTTGCTTCCAAGAAGTAGCATAAAAGTTACAAGGGCAGCCTCCGGACTCAATGTCTCTGAGTTCAAACCCTAGTTTTGCCACCAGTGTCCTTTGTGAACTGGGCAAGTTATCTGACGCATCTATGCTTGTTTTCTTATCTGTATATTGGAGGACAATATAAGATCTCCCTCAGATGTATTGATGATTAAATGCATTATTATATGTAAAGGGTTTAGAATAATCCTAAACAATAGATGTCATTATCTTTACTAATAGTGATGGGAGCTAGTGGCCAAGTGGTGAGGATCTGTGCTGCTATCCCAAAGGCACGTGGTTCAAATCCACCAGCTGTTCTATAGGAGAAAGACTGGCAATCTCCTCCCCTGCAATCCCACAGGAGGGTCAGCTATGAGTTGATACCAACTCTATAGCACACAAAAACATTACTGAACATAATCCTTAGTGGCTTAGTGGTTAGGACACTTGTTAACTTCAAACTCAGTAGTTCAAATGCACCTGCTCCTCTGAAGGAAAAAGATATAGCCTTCTGTTTCTATAAAGATTTAAACCTGAAAATCCAGGGCAGTTCTATGTCCTACAGGGTCACAACGAGTAAGAATAAACTCAATGACGGTGGAGTGTTTCGTTTTGCGTTTTTTTTGTTTGTTTGCTTATTTTTTAGTGCTTGGTTCCACAATCAATAATCTTGGGACCAGCAGTCAGGAAATCAAAAAAACAAATTGCATTAGGAAAATCTGCTGTCAGGGACCTCTCCAGAGTATTGAAGAACAACGATGTCAGTTTGGAGATTGAACAATGATGTCAGTTTGGAGACTAGGGTGAGCCTAATCCAGCCCACGGTCTTTGCAATTACTTGCTGTGCATCAGAGAGCTGAACAAAGACTAAGAATGAAAAAAGAAGAATCAATGCCTTTGAGTGGTCGTGCTGCAGAAGAGTCTTGACCATATCACGGATGGCCAAAAGAACAAACAGGTCTATGAAACAGGGTGAAACCAACCTTCTTTCTGGAGGATTTTGAAGCTCCGTCACACATATTTTGGCATGTTGCTGGTAGGAATCAGTCCTTGGAGAAGGACATTTTGTTTGGAAGGATAAAGGGACAATCAAAGAAAGACAGACTCTGGATAAGATGTGTTGACTCAATGACCAGGCTAATGGGGGTAAATATGTGGTAGACAACGAGATGGTCTCAGGTTAGAGCAGGGTTCAGAGCTGTTGTACACAGGGTTGCTATGAGTCACAGGTGACTTGATGGCACAAAATCGCAACTACTGATGTCTGACTTTTTGTCTCTCTCTTTCTCTCATTTTCATTTCACACACACACATTAAACTTAAGGTATCATGTAGATTCTTGTTTATGCTTATTTCTGTCCATTTGCCTAATTTCTTTCTCTTTTCTGATTTTTTGATGTTCTAGCTCATGCATTCAGAAAGCACCTTTGCTCCTAGACTATATGACACTCCATGTTGGCTTTTGTGAGGTCAATACTGGCACTAAAAAATAGATCAGTGGTGGACTGTAAGTCAGATCATCAATTACTCATATGTGAGTTCAAATTGAGGCCAAAGAAAATAAAAGTAAGTTAACAGAAACCAATGTATGATCTGAGTCACTTCTATCTGAATTTACAGATCATCTTATGAATAGGTTTGAGGCATTGAACATCAATGATTGAAGACCAGATGAGTTATAGGATGATATCAAGGATATCATCCTTGAAGAAAGCAAAAAGTCATTACAAAAACAGAGGAGAAAGAAAAAAATGAAAATGAATATCAGAAGAGACTCCCAAGATTGTACTGGAGCATTGAGAAGCCAAAACAATAGGAAGCATGCTGAAGTAAAAGAGCTGAACAGAAGATTCCAAAAGGCATCTGGGGAGGACAAATCAAAGCATTATAATAGAATGTACAAAGAGCTGGAATTGGAGAAGAAAAAGAGAAGAACTCACTCTGCATTTCTCAAGCTGAGAGAACAAAAAAACAAATTTAAGCCTCATGTGGCAATATTAAAAGATGCTATGGGCAATATATTGAATGACCCAGAAAGCATCAAAAGAAGATGTAGAGAATACACAGAGTCACTGTACCAGAAACAACTAATTGACACTGAAAAATTTCAGGAAGCACCACATGAACAGAAGCCAATAGTAATGAAGAAGGAAGTGCAAGCTGTATTGAAGGTATTTGGCAAAAAATAAGGTCCCAGGAATTGATGAGATACTGATTGACTTGTTTCAGTCAACAGACGCAGCCTTAAATGCGCTCACAAGTCTATACTAGGAAATTTGGAGGATAGTTGTTTGGCCAATAGATTAGAAGAGGCCCATATTTGTTCCCATTCCCAAGAAAAATGATCCAGCACAATATGAAAACTATCAAACAATATAATTAATATTATATGTAAGCAAAATACTGCTGAAGGTCATTTTAAAATGGCTAGAACAGTAAACAGATAGGGAACTGTCAGAAGTTCAAGCAGGATTTAGAAGAGGCCATGGCACCAGGGCTATCATTATGCCTGAAAGTAAGGAATACCAGAAGAATGTCTTTTGTGTTTTATTGAGTATACAAAGGCTTTGACTGTGTAGATCATGACAAGTTGTGGCTGACATTGAGATGCATAGGAATCCCAGAGATCTTGATTGTGTTCACGCAGAACCTGTACCTGGACCAGCAGGCTATTGTGCAAACAGAGCAGGGGAACACTACATGGCTTAAAATTGAGAAGGGAATGCATCAGGATTGTATTCTCTCTACATATCTACTCAATCTGTATGCTGAGCAAAGTGTCCAAGAAGCTGTATTCTGTAAAGAGGAGTCTGGTATCAAGATTGGAGGGAGACTCGCACATGACACAACCTTGCTTGCTCAAAGTGAGGAGGACTTGAAGCACTTGTTGCTGAAGATCAAGGAATGCAACCTTCAGTACGGATCTCAATGTTAAGAAAACAAAAATTCTTACCACTGTACCAGTAGGCAACATCATGATGGATGGTGAGGAGATTGAAATTGTCAACAGCTTCATCTTGCTTGGATCCACAATTAACCCCTTGGTACCAGCAGTCAAGAAATCACAGACTCATTTCACTGGGAAAATCTACAATTAGGGACCTCTCCAAATTATTGAGGAGCATTTTTATAACTACAGAGTTTTCTCAAAGTTCATAGAGCTTCTGGAGGCATGTTGTTTAGGAAGTGGATGCCACTCCTGCTTCCAAAACTGTCTTAAACTGAGAGCTCCACCTAACCCTGTCCACCATGGGTAACCGTTAATGGAATTTGACACCTCAATGGCACAAGTTTCTGCATCACAACAACCCTCAGTTACCTCAGTACAGCATATTGACTGAAAAGTGCTATAGTCTTTCCAATCACTTGCTATGCATCTGAGAGCTGGACAATGACTAAGGATGACAGAAAAAGAATTGACACCTTTGAGCTGTGATCAACAGCCAAGAGAACAAACAGATATGACTTCAAGAGGGTACAGCTGGAGAGCTCTTAAAAAGCAAGAATGATAAAGCTTCACCTCACATACTTTAAGCATATTGCTAGGAGGAGCTATTCTTTGGAGAAGGACGTGATGCTGGAAAGGGAGAGTGTAGCTAAAGGAGAGGAAGACCCTCAACCAGGTGGACTGACATAGCGACTGCTGCAATGGGCTCTTGTGTGTAGGAGAGTGTGAGGATGGCACAGGCTAGAAAAGGGTTCAAATCTTCTGTTCATAGAGCTGGTACAAGTTGTACTTGACTTGATGACACCTAAGAACAGCAACAACTTGGCAAATTCCAAGTTCTATTCTGAACTCCTTTACTGGAGAATATGACTGACTCAACCAAGACCAATGACCTATTCATTTGTGGATATGGAAGTGGATAATAGGTGATGGCCAGGGGTCATGTCTAGGGGGAGGACAGAAATAGAAAGACATCTCGTAGATCAGGTTTATCAAGACTGAAGAGCAAGCATATGTAGAAGATAATTATTTATGAGCTGTTGAAGATTTGACTCAAACCAGAAGTGATGCAGAGCGAAGACTTGCAGATGTGTTTATTAAAAATGAGCCATTTGAGGCCATGTGAAATTCAAATCTGCCTTAACATAAACAGAATGAACGACCAGGAGTCAGAATCGTCAGCTTTTGTATCATTGTCATAAGAAAATGTTAAATTAGAAACATTTATTTCCCTGGTAAAGTAATATTCCACTGTGTTTTTATCACACATTTACAGAGAAAGTTTGATTCCCATTTGGCAATTTTCTCATAAACCAACATTAGCTACATTCTCTTCTCTGTATCAGCATTCTCTTGGATTGGGTTGTGTTTGTTCCATCTCCAATACTCTACTCTCCCTATCGTTCATCCTCGCTTTGAGCGACTGTTGGCCTTTTGGTCACAAACATTGCTTTTAAGCAATGTACTGATCTTAGGAGTAACAGCTTTTATTGTGTGCTCTTCTGTTATTCTGCTAAACGGTGATCTCAGGGGACAGAGTAGCTTCTGGGTTTAAAGATTGCTTCATGGCAACAGTCTCTGTTTAATAAAGTTATAGTTTGTCTAGCTTTGTTATATTTGTTCTATATTTATCATCTTCTCATCAGCATAGCACAGGTTAGAACAGCGAGCCACTGCTTCTGGGAGGATATTTTTGCCATCAGCGAATGATAGATGAGAACTGGAGGAGGATACCTTCGTTGGCATTGTGAATGACCTAACTCCACACTAACTCCCAGAATTCCACAGCCAATTTGAGCCTCAGATTCCCACAGTGTTGAACTGCTTCATGGTAGACCTTGCTTCATTCCCTTCCCACCTCTCCCTCATTGTGCACTTCTCTACATGTACTTTCAAGTCCTAAAGCTATTTGCATGCAAACACTTGTTTTAGTGTTCATTTATAAGGCAGTAGGGGTGGGGAAGAAGGGAGAAGAAACCACCAACCAAACCACAAATAGCTAGGTTAAAAAGGACTCAAAATCTCGAGCTCATTGTCATAGAGCACATTCTGACTCATAGTAACCCTCCACCTGAGTTTCCAGGCTGTAAATCTCAATGACAGGAGACTGTCCATCTTACTGAAAGTGAAGAGCTCTTAAACACTTGCTTCAGAAGATCAAAGACTACAATCTTCAGTATGGACTGAATCTCAATGTCAAGAATACAGAAAGTTTCACCACTAGACAGACAAGCAACATCAGGATGGACGGAGATATTACTGAAACTGTCAACAATTTCATCTTACTTGGATCCACAATCAACACCCTTGTTATCATTAGTCAGGAGATCAGGAAACATACTTATTGCATTGAAGAGTCTGTTCTCAGTGACCTCTCCAAATTATGAAGAGCAAAGATGTCAGTTTGAGGACTAAATTGCCCTTGATCCAGGCTACCATCACTTGCTATGCTGCTGAGAGCTGGGCTAACAGAAGAGTTGATGCCTTTGAACTCTGGTGTTGGAGAAGAGTACTGAATATAACATGGACTGTGAAAAGAACAAGCAGATATGTCTTGGAGAAAGTGCAGCCAGAAATGCCCCTTTGAGGCAAAGGTGATTAAATGTTATCACACATAGCTTGTTGGTAGAAGAGGCTGCTCCTTAGAAAGATGGGAGTCTGCGAAAGAGAGGAAGACCCTCAATGGGATGCAGAGACACAGTGGCTCCAGAAACAGGCTTAAGTGCGTCAGAGATGATGAGGATGGTACAGGAGAGCACAGGGTCCAGGTCTGTTATTGTAACTCACAGGGTCACTGTAAGTCACGCTCAACTCAATGGCACCTAACAACAACTAGTAGAGTGAACGTTGGTGGCTTTTAGTCAGGAATTGAACTGCAAATCCAAAGGCCTGTGATTTGAATTCACAGTGTTCTGTGGAAAAAAGACGGGCACTCTCCTCCCATGCAATTTACTGTTTCTGAAAATCTGCTGAAGAATCAGCTGTGAGGTGGTTCTGGCTGGACAGTATTCATCATCATCAACAACTCGTAGATGCAAACTGCCAGAGACACACAGCCTCCTGGTTTGCAGGACAATAGTCTACCAGCTCAGGAAGAGAGTTAAGCAGGCCTGGAGAATGGGAGTATTAGAGGCTGGGTGCGAATTAGCCAGACAAGAGTCTGCAGGTGAAAGAGAGAACTTAAAGGACTTGGGAAGTGCAGGAGGCTTAAGGGAGTGAATGGACAGTTCACCCAACCCTCTGAGTCCTTCCTAAACAGCTCTGTATTTCTTTTGGAAGCAGAAAGCACAGATTTAATGCTTAGTGTCAAATGTGGCATAAGAACCATAGGATCAGCAAAGTAAACCCCTTAAATCCAATTTACTTGAATTAACTTTGCAATGAACAAGAATAAATGTTAACTCTAGCCTCCTAAACAATACTTACACCAGGAGAATGTGTTGAGATTTTTCAAAAGCTCAGTCAAATGAGGGCTTTCCCAAGAATATTATATTCCCATTGCAGTTTTTCACTCTCATTCCTTTTACCAAGAAGTCTCGGAATTAGTCCCTAGACAGCCTCTTCATGTTTAATGTTTGCTAATACAACCCCACCCGGAAGTATTCAAGAGTAATCTGGAACTGGTGGGGGGAAAGTTCTATTTTTAAATGCCAGCAAAAAAAGCCGCTGCCTGCGAAGCTGTTCACAGAAGCCGTGCACATCCAATACCGTTGGTATGAATAATTCAAAAACAGCTCTAGACAAATGATCCGGGGATTATATAGAAATAAGAAAAACCTCTGGAGTCTGCTGCTCCTTTTATTAAACCTGGGCTCACACGGAACTCTGTTTTCTCAGGGTTATTTCTATTACAAACGAGCAGTCAATAGGCAGGAGCTGTCTGAGGTCGCTCGGGGGTGAGCGCCAGAGGAGGAGTCGTTTTGATCTTCTATTCATTTTTATCTTGTAAATTATTAACTAATGGGGATTGGGTAAAATTAAAAAGGAGCAAATTAGTCTTCATTTGTTTATTTTAATTATTTAGTGGGCTCACCAGCTTCATTACAAAGCATACAAGGGAATGAATCTTCCTCATAAATATTTATGTTTGCTGCACCAATCTGACACGACTGTGAACGACTGGAAGTGACATCTATAAAGTTAAATATGCTAGAGTCTACGGCTGACATTAGTCGATTCTGACTTTGTTAGTTTTGGCATTTCTTCCAGAAGGTGGCACATCCAAAAGAGTAGGTGTTATGTATATGAATTTCTCTGAAAGCTAAAATTTTATATCACCTTTGCGATTGTCCATGTTAAAAAAAAAAAGTCTTGTAAGAAAGATTCCATTTTGAAGAGTCACATATGGCTCCCAATGCGATATGTTAATAAAGTCACTAGAGAGCAGGGATTTTACAATGTTAAAAAGAGTGGCTTTGATGACAAGAGATTCTTAGGAGAAAAATTTCACTGCCAGTAGGAAAAGATAGTACCTTTCACAGGTTGTTGTTGCTATGTGCCATTGAATCACTTGCGACTCATAGAGACCCTATGTACAACAGCCCTAAACTCTGCTCTGTCCTGTGCCAATCACACTGTCTCCGACACACCCACCGCTATTACCCCAGTCACCGAATCAATCCACCTCATAGAGGACCTTCCCCTCCTGCACTGTCCCTCCACCCTCCCAAGCATGATGTCCCTCTCCAAGTCCCTCTCCAAACACCGGTCCCTCCTTACAACATGTCCAAAGTATGTTAGACAGAGCCTCAGAATCCTTGCCTCCAAGGAGCCGCCCGGTTAACGCTTTCCAGGATGAATCTGTTTTCCTAGCAGTCCATGGTACCCTTAATACTCTTCTCCAGCACCACAGCACAAAGGCATCAATTCTCCTTCTATCCTCCTTGGTCATTGTCCAACTCTCTGATGCAAGTGATTGCAAAGACCATGGCCTGTATCAGACGCACCTTAGTCTCCAGAGAGACACCATTGATCTTCAGTACTTTGGAGAGGTTTCTAACAGCAGACTTTCCCATGGCAATACGTCTTTTAATTTCCTAGCTACTGGTTCCAAGAGTGCTGACTGTAGAGCCAAGCAAACTAAAGCTGTGAACGATCTCAATCTCTTCACCATACATCCTGATGCTGCCAGTTGGTCAAGTGGTGAGAGTTGTCTTCTTGACATTGAGGCTCAATCCATATTGAAAGCTGCAGTCCTTGACCCTTTGCAGCAAGCGATTGGTGAAAGATTGACCTTTCACAGGTAAATAGGAGTTTTCACTCTGAACATATTTAATAGATCACTGTACTAGTACACTATCAATTGGTGGAAGCTATTAGATAAAATAAGCATAGATATTTAAGCATCTGTCTTACAGATTCTCTCTAGAATATTGAACAGGGAGTTTCCATTTTATGTACAAAATAAACAAATGGAGAAAAGACACAAGGAGATAGTACCAAGCAAGATACCTATTTATTATCATGTCAATGAACAAAATTTCTTATTTAATATGCATTCCTTAAAAATATTTAATATAGTATTAAAACTTGAGTTGCAATACTTAAGGATGCTTTGGACAGAATATTAAATGATCCAGGAAGCATTAAAAGAAGATGGAAAGAGGATACAGTGTCATTTACCAAAAGGAATTGGTAAATTAAATTGGCAAAAAGAATTTTATGAGCAAGAGCCAGTGATGATGAAGGAGGAAGTTCAAGCTGCTCTGAAAGAACTGGCAAAAAATAAGGCCCAGGAATTGATGGCATACTGATTTCAACAAACAGATGCTGCCCTAGATGTGCTCACCAAGTTGTGCCAAGAAATCTGGAGGACGGCCGCCTGGCCTACTGACTGGAAGAGATCCATATTTGTTCCCATTCCAAAGAACGGTGATCCAGCAGGGTATGGAAATTACCAAACAGTATCATTGATACCACATGCAAGCAAGATTCTGCTAAAAATTATCCCCAAATGACTGGAACAGCACATCAACAGAGAACTACCTGAAGCGCAGGCTGGATTTAGAAGAGGTCATGACACTAGAGATATTATAGCTAATGTCAGATGAATCTTGGCTGAAAGCAGAGAGTACCAGGTAAAGCAGCATTTACGTTTTTTAATATAGGTATTTGTTATGAATAAATTATTGAGCATCCAAAATTCTATCATTCAAACTCTGGTCTCAAGTCCTTACTTTCTGAACAGTATCCATTCCTTGTTGTTTGCAGCTTTTGTGTTCCACTCTTCAACATTTATTAATGCATCTTGATTACATGTTTGAGAAATTTTGGACTCCTAAAGTTGGTAGAAACTCTCATTCTCCTCCTTCTTGACTTTAGCTATTGTTGCATATATTTGAATAACAGTCATATTAGAAGGTCTTCCTAATATAGGTATGGATAGTATTCTATAACTCGCAGCACTGTACTTTAGATAGATCTTGAGATTGCTTTTTTTAACTATGAAAGCAACACTGTTCTTCCTCAGATTTTCATTCCTAGAATAGGATTGTCATGCAATTGTCTGATTCAAAGTGAACCACCCTTGTCCATCTCAGTGCACTGAAGCCTAGAATGTCAATCTTCATGTGTTTCATTTCATTTTTACAATTTACTTTATATTTTGCTTGGCTCCACAATCAATACTCTTTGCACCAGCAGTCAGGAAATCAAGCAAAAGACAAATTGCATTAGGAAAATCTGCTGTCAGGGACCTCTCCAGAGTGCTAAAAAGCAAAGATATCAGTTTAGAAACTAAGGTGTGCCTATGATCTTCATAATTACTTGCTATGCTTCGGAAAGCTGGACAATGACTAAGGATAACAAAAGAAGAATTGATGCCTTAGTTGTGGTGCTGGAGAAGAGTCTTGAACATATCATGAACCTCCAAGAAAACAAATAGGTCTGTCTTTGAGAGGGTGAAACCAAGTTCTTTCTGGAAGTCAAGATTTCGAAGACTTGTTTTACATACCTTGGGCACGTGGCCAGGAGGGCCCAGTCCTTGGAGAGCAACAGCATGCTTGGAAGGGTGGAAGAACAGACAATGCAGAAGAGGAAGACCTCGGATGAGATGGATTGATACAGTAATGAGCTCAATGGGGCTCTGTGTATTAGAATCAGTGAGACTGACTCAGGACAAGGTAGAATTCAGAGCTACTGTACATGGTTTTCACTATGGGTCACAGGTGATTCAACAGCATATAACAGCAACAACAATTTTTTCTACATTTATACATCATACATTCCATGTTTTAAATTATTAGTGTCTGTTTGCAGCTGTTCCTACTCATTTTTTAGCAACTTCTTGTATGAGTTCTAAGTATAATACTAATTATCCATGTTCCTCTGTTTATAGGGTTCTATTGTTTTAGAAGTGGATGACCAATGAATCTTTCTAGTCTATTTTAATCTAAGAGATCCATTGCAACCTCTCTACCAGGGTGACCCTTCTGGAACCTGAGGAACTGGTATCATAGATTCCAGCATTAGTGCACCCAGTACACCAGTACAGCAGACTGAGAACAAGTACTGTACTAACAGGAGCAAAGAATAATGTGCACACTTAAGATATAAAACAATTGGTAACATGCAAATAATTCTTCAAGAGCTGAACTGACAGATAGGTGTTATGCGTTTTTCTAAAAGCAAACCATAAAAACAACCAGGAATATAAGTATCATGGCACATGACACCCTTTTTCAGACCATAGCTGACACCCATGTTGGTGCAGGAGAACGAGGTTTTGGGTGAGAATATTGGCACAGACAGTGGCACAGCTGGATCTTTAATGCTTGTTCCTAGTACAGGCCCAAATGCCACTATGCCTACAGGCTAGAAGGCATCTGGAAAGGCTTGGCCTGGGTGATGCTTCAGATCTCTGTTTTGGCCTCTGGATTCCAGCAGGGGAGAGGGCCTGGACTCTTCCTCATCATCATCCAAGGCGAAATCCAAGTATCCTGTTCACACCCACAGATATTATGTGTTCTGGGTCTCTTCTTACTGGAGTTAACCTTTGAGTTATCAGTGCAACTTCCTAAGGACTAAGCCACCAGAGTTCCTTAAATATAACCAATGAATCTGTTTAACGAGTATCAGCTGTCTTCTAACTGATTCTGACTCAGAGCAACCCTATGTGTGTAAGAATGGAACTGTGCTCTGTGAGTGACTGACTTTTAGAAGTATTTTCCTTCTTCTGAGATGTCATTTAGCAGTCAGACCAGCTCGCAGTGTAAACTCCGATGGTATAGACTATGGATTATTATGCTACAAACCCAAAGCTAGAGCTTTTCTGGGTGGTTTGATTTCACCAGAGTCACCTCTGGAGAAAGATGTGCAATATTGTCCTGTACAATTTACATCCTTCAAAAAACCACTGGAGGATCAGCTACAAGTCAGAATTGACTTAATAGAAATGAAAGAAACTCCCAGGAATATAAAATTAGTTAATTTTCCTAAATTATCATTGAACTTTGGTGGCCTGGTGGCCTGGTGGCAAGAAACTGCACTGCAATCCCTAAGACATATGGTTCGAGGCCACCAGCTCCTCCACTGGAGGATGCGCAATCTCCTTCCATGCAATTAACTGCCTCTGAAAACCCACTGGAGAGTCAACTCAATGACACACAACAAATATTATTATTTAGAAAATAATAACTTATTTCAGATAAATTATTGGATTTTACTTCAATAGTCAGATGGTTTTCCATTTTACTGCAACAAAACAAGCACACGGAGATTAGAGAATGTCAAGAATGCCATGAATTTGAATCACTTTGCGGGCCTGGAAAAGCATGAATATGTGTCACACACAGAAATTTTGATTCAAAGCTAAAGAAGGTTAAAGCAAATTCACAGGAACCAAAATTTGACCTTGAGTCTATCCCATCTGAATCTTGAAACTATTTCAGGAAGAGGTTTGAGCCCTTGAATGAATGAAGACCAGATGAGCTGTGGTAGGTTATCAAGAATATCAACCATGAAGAATGCAAAAGATCATTACAAAAAGAGAAGAGGAAGAAAGATCAAGATGGATGTCAGATGTGACTTCTAATATTGCACTAGAGCACCAAGAAGGCCGAAGAAAAGGAAGGGATGAAATGAAGAAGTTAAGGAGCTGAATAGAAGATTTTTAAAGGGCAGCTTGGAAAAGCAAAATAGTATACTGAAATGCACAAAGAGCTTGAGTCAGAAAATTAAAAGGGCTCAACTTGCTCAGCATTACTTCAGCTGAAGGAACTGAAGAACAAATTCAAGCCTCGAGTTGCAATACTTAAGGATGGTATGGGCAGAATATTAAACGATCCAGGAAGCATCAA
>NW_006399810.1:1451655-1460245 GCF_000299155.1 Elephantulus edwardii
AGATCCATATTTATTCATACCGCCCCAAACAGTGAACTGACAGAGTGTGGAAATTATCAAACAAAATCACTAATATCACACACAAAAGACAAATCCTGATGAAGATTATCCAAAATGACTAGAACAGTGCATTGTTAGAGAACTACTAGAAATACAAGCTGGTATAGAAAAGACCATGACATTAGAGACATTATCACCAATATCTGAAGGATCTTCACTGAAAGCAAAATGTACTAGATCAATGTCTATCAGTGCTTCATTGACTATACAAAGGCATTTAACTGTGTGGATCAAAACAAATTATGGCTCACCTTGAGAGGAATGGGAATCCCATAATACTTGATTGTGCTCATGTGAAACCTATACTTGAACCAGGAGGCAGTCATCAGAACAAGAGCAAGGAAACACTGCATGGTTCAAAATTAGGAAAGGATTGTGTTAGGGATGTACCCTGTCTCCATACCTTTTTAATCTATATGCAAAACAGGTCCTCCAGGAGGCTAGGATCTATGAGAAAGAATATGGCATCAGAATTGGAGGAAGACTCATCAAAAACCTGCGTTATGTAGATGATACAACCTTGTCTGCAGAAACTGAGAAAACCTGAAGCATTTGCTGCAGAAGGTCAAGGACTGTAGACTTCAATATGAGTTGAATCTTAACATAAAAAAGACAAAGATTCTCATCACTGGATTAATTGGTCGCACCATGTTAGATGCAGAAGAGATTGAGGCTGTTAACAATTTCAGCTTGCTCTGTTCCACAATCAACATTCTTGGCACCAACAGTCAGGAAATCAAAAGACTAATTGCACTAGGGAAGCCAGGGACATCTCCAGGGTACTGAATAGCAATGATGTCAGAGACTTAGTCTAGAGACTAAGGGGCACCTGATCCAGGTCATGGTCTCCCCAGTTAAATGTTTTGCATCAGAGAGCTGAGCAATGACTAAGGATAACAGAATTGATGCTTTTGAGTTGTGGTACTGAAGAAGAGTATTAAACATACCATGGACTTCCAAGAGAACAAATATGTGTTTTTGAGAGGGTGAAACCAAGTTTCTCCTTGGAGGCTGGGATTTTGAAGCTTCATCTCACTTGTTTTGGTACTGTCCAGGAGAACCAGTCATTGGAGAAGAACATCATTCTTGGAAGGATGGAGGGACAGCGCAGGAGAAGAAGACCCTGGATAAGATGGACTAATACAGTAACTGGGGCAATGGGATTAGGTGTGTCAGAGTCAGTGAGACTGGCTCAGGATAGGGAAGGTTTAGGGATGTTATACATAGGGTTGTTATGAATTGCAGGTGACTCGATGGCATATAACAACAACAACAACAACTATGTTGAGGATGGGGCCCAAGAATTTGTCTTTAACAAATGTGCAGATACCACTGCTTTGGGGATACACTATTATAAACAGGTTTCTTTCCAGAAAAAATGAGTATGTGGGTTTAATTTTGCAGTTCTCTTATTATAATTCACATACTTGGAAACTTTTATTATGTCCTTTTTAGTACTGTTCTGAGAAATATTTGAATGTAAACATGATATAGACAAGACACCACACAGAATGATGATCTGGTTCCTCAAACCAAACTCCCTGCTGTGGACTTCATTCTGATTCAGTACAAACCTCTAGACTAGAGCAGAACTTCCCCAAAAGTTTCCAAGGTTGTGACCAGGACAAAAGCAGACTGCGTCTTTCAAGCAGCGGTCGGGGTTTTTAAATCACCAGCCACATATTGCTCACCTTGAAATAAACTAAGACAACTGAAAAATTCAATCACATTAACTATTTAGGAGCATTATACGTACATGACTTTCCCTCACTTATCCACTCAACCCTCAGTGCAACCCTCAACCAACTCTCCATCTAAAAGAAAATGAAGTAGCTAACAGTCAAAACATTGGTTGCAGGACATTTCCATTTCTAGATATAGTGCAGACTCCTAATATAAGCATAAAGTTTTGAGTGAGTCAGAGAAATTGGGGTTTGTTCTTAAAAAGTTGTGTGAGTTTTTGTCATGGTATAAGAAAATAGCCTATAATTCTTTCTCAAGAAGCCACCAGGAATTTGAGGAGTAAAAGCTGTGACGGAAAGTAAATGTTCAGTTCCTACTGGTCATGTATTTTGCAACCCACTGAAAAGGATAGTGTTTATGCTTTAATGAATATTTTAAACTCAGTCCAAATTCTGAGAACAAATAAATAGGTCATGACCCTTTCCACGAAACAAGTTCTTCTGTCTATCCTGTGCTTATATTAAAGGACTTCATAATGGACACTCATTTTTTTTATATGAATAATTGACTCCAGTAAAAATTAGCATAAGTTCTATGTTGGCATTGAAGGAAACTGATAGAACTTTGAAAAAAAATAGAATTGTTTCAAGGCTAAATCCGGTTTTGAAAGTGGAATGTTCTTTAGTTCATGCTGTTATATTGTTAGGTGCCAGCAAATCAAGTACAAGTCATAGAACCCTATGAAGAGCTAGTAACCCTGTCCTATCCTGTGCCATCCTTCTCATCTCTGATGTATTTGATCCCATTGCTGCAATCACTGTGCTAACCCATTGCATTGAAATCCTTCCTCTCTTTTGTTGACCTTCTGACTTTCCAAGCATAATATGCTTTTCTAAGGAATAACCTCTCCTAACAACATGTCCAAAGTATGTGAGACCAAGCTTTACCATCCTTGCCTCCAAAAAGCACACTGGCTGCACTTTCTCCAAGACATAACTCTTCCTTTGGAAATCTGTGGGACACTCAGCACTCTTCTTCAACATCACAACTCAAAGGCATTAATCCTTCTCCTGCCATTCTTATTCATTGTTCAACTCTCAAATGCATAGCAGGTGACTGAAATGATCATGGCTTGAATCAGGTACATCTTAGTCTTTAAGCTAACATCCTTGCTCTTCAGTACTTTGGAGAGGTCCCTGACAGAAAATTTTCACAGTGCAACATATTTGTGATTTCTTGGTACTGATAGTGTTGGTTGTGGATCCAAGTAAGGTGAAATCCTTGACAACTTCAATCTTTTCTCCCTCTATCATGATGTTGCTTATTAGCCCAGTCATGAGGATCTTTGTTTTCATGATATTGAGATGCGGTCCATATTGAAAACTGTAGTCTCTGATCTCAACAAGTGTTTCACACCTTCCTCACTTTCAGCAAGCAAGGTTGTGCCATCTGTATAACACAGGTTGTTGATGAATCTTTCTCCAATCTTGATACCACATTCCTCTCCAAAAAGTTCAACTTCTCAAATGATTTGTTCAGCATACAGATTGAATAAATATGGGAAAAGGAAACAGCTCTTATGCATGCTTTTCTTGATTTTAAACCATCTCATGTTCTCTTGCTCTGTTTGGACAAAGCTTCTTGTGTCTATTAATTTTGCATAAGCACAGTTAAGTGTTCTTGAATTTTCATTCTCCTTAACGTTAGCCATAATTTGTTATGATCCACACAGACAAATGTTTTGCATCTTTAAATTCAGTAAAACACAATAGACGTTCTTCTAATATTCTCTACTTTCAGCCAAGATCCATCTGACATCAGCAATAATATCCTTGGTGCCACAGCCTTTCCTAAAGTCAGTTTGAACATCTGGTAGAACTCGTTCAGCATTTCTATAGCTGAAAGAACTGAAAACAAATGCAAGCCTCAAGTTGCAATATTGCGAAATGCTGAGTATCATCTTGAATGATCCAAGAAGTGTCAAAACAAGATGTAAAAAATACAGATTCATTGTGCCATAAATAATTGGTCAACACTGAAATATTTAAGGAAGTAGCATACCTTAAAGAGTCAAAGGTGATGGAAAAGACATTTAAGCTGCATTGAAGGAATTGGGGCAGGGGGATAAAGTTGCAGGAATCAAGGGCTAAAAATTGACATGTTTCAACTAACAAATGTAGCCCTGGAAATACTCATTAGGCTGTGTTTCTCTGGTACTCTCTGCTTTCAGCCAAATTCCATTTAACATTAGCTATAATATCCCTAATACCATGGCTTCTTCTAAACACAGTCTGCTCAACTGGAAGTTTTCTGTTTATTTGCTGTTCCAGTTGTTTTTGGATAATTTTCAGCAGAATCTCGCTTGCATGTTAATTATATTGTTTGATAATTTCCACACTTGGTTAGGTCCCCTTACTTTGGAATGGGAACGAATATATATCTCTTCCAGTCAGTTGGCCAAGTGGTTGTTCTCCAGATTTTTTGACACAATTTGGTGAACATGTCCAGGGCAGCATCTGTTTGTTTAAATATGTCAATTTTTATGACATCAATTCCTGGGCTTGTTTTTTGTCAATTCCTTCAAAGCAGTTGAACTATCTCCTCCATCACCACAGGCTCTTGATCATATGCTGTTTCATTCTATGAGGAGAAATGTGGGGTCAAGATTGGTGGACGATTTATCAACAACCTGCGTTACGTGGATGACACGACCCTGCTTGCTGAAACTGAAGAGGACCTGTAGCGCCTGCTACAGAGGGTCAAGGACTGCAGCCTACAATATGGATTGAGGCTCAATGTCAAGAAGACAAAGATTCTCACCACTGGACCAATTGGCAGCATCAGGATGGATGGTGAAGAGATTGAGATTGTTCACAGCTTTAGTTTGCCTGGCTCCATAGTCAACAGTCTTGTCACCAGCAGCCGGGAAATTAAAAGGCGCATTGCCATGGGAAAGTCTGCTGTTAGGGACCTCTCCAAAGTACTGAAGAGCAATGGTGTCTCTCTGGAGACTAAGGTGCGTCTGATACAGGCCATGGTCTTCGCAATCACTTGTTATGCATCAGAGAGTTGGACAATGACCAAGGAGGATAAAAGGAGAATTGATGCCTTTGAGCTGTGGTGCTGGAGAAGAGTATTGAGAATACCATGGACTGCTAGGAAAACAAACAGATTTGTCCCGGAAAGGGTTAAGCCGGGTGGCTCCTTGGAGGCAAGGATCCTGAGGCTCTGTCTAACATACTTTGAACATGTTGTGAGGAGAGACTGGTCCTTGGAGAAGGACATCATGCTTGGGAGGGTGGAGGGACAGCGCAGGAGAGGAAGACCCTCTATGAGGTGGATTGATTCAGTGACTGCGATAATTGGGATGGGAGTGTCAGAGACGGTGTGATTGGCACAGGACAGAGCAGAGTTTAGGGCGGTGGTACATAGGGTCGCTATGAGTCGCAGGCGACTCGACGGCACATAACAACAACAACAACAACATCCAATTCATTTTGGTACAGTAACTCTGTATACTCCTTCCATCTTATGTGAAACCTATAATTGGACCAGGAGTCAGTCGTGAGAGCAAAATAAGGAAATACAGCATGGTTCAGTCAGGAGAGATGTATGCAGAGATGCATCCTAGCTCCATACCTTTTAAATCTATATTTGGAACAGACCATCTAGGACGCTAGACTCTATGAGGAGGAATGTGGCATCAGGATTGGAGGAAGACTCATCAACAACCTTCATTATGCAGATAATGCAACCTTGCTTGCTGAAACTGAGGAAGACCTGAGGCAATTGCTGTAGAAGGTCAAAGACTGCAGACTTAAAATATGGATTGAACCTCAACATCAAGTAGACAAAGATTCTCACCACTGGGCTGATTGACAGCATCATGATAGACAGTGAAGAGATTGAGGTTGTTAAGAATTTCAGCTTGCTTGGCTCCATAACCAAAATTCCTGGTACCAGCACCCTGGAAATCAAAAGACAAACTGCGTTGGAGAAGTCTACTGTCGGGAACCTCTCCAGACTACTGAGAAGCAATAATGTCAGTCTAGAGACTAACATGGGCCTGATCTAGGCCTTGGTCTTTGCATTTACTTGCTATGCATCAGAAAGCTGGACAAGGACTAAGGATGGTAGAAGAATTGATGTCTTTGAGTGGCTACTTTGGAGAAGAGTATTGAATTTACCATGGACTGCTAGGAGAACAAATGATTTCATCCTGGAGAGTGTGAAACCAGGCTGCTCTTCAGAGGCCAGGATTTTGAAGCTCAGTTTCACATGTTTTGAGCATGTTACCAGGAGGGACTAGTCATTGAAGAGGGGCATCATGCATAGAAGGGTGAAGGACAGTGCAAGAGAAGAAGACTGATGAGATGGACTGACTCAGAGACTGAGGTAATGAGGGTAGATGTGTCAAGAGAAAGTGGGATTGGCTCAGGGTAGAGCAAAGTACAGAGTTGTTGTATATTAGGTTGCTACGAGTCACAGGTGACTCGACAGCACATATCAACAGCAACAATAACAACTACCTGGTCAACTGACTGGAAGAAATCTGTATTTGTTCCTCATTGATTAAATTTTAAAAAACCAATTCATAGATTTTGAAAAATCCTGTGTGGAAAACAAGAAGAGGACTTTGTTCATTTATTTTTTATAATACTGTTGTTGTTTTCTACTGTTGAATTGGAACATATCATAGCTGACCCTCCAGAGGGTTTTCGGTGTCAAGGGGAGACTGTTTGATGAACTCTCTACACGGAAGAAATTGCCTCTATTTCTCCCTTAGAGCAGCTGGTGGATTTGAACTGCAGTTCTCAGGGCTGGCAGGGTAACTCCTTACCACAACACCATCCAAGCTCCTTTTTAAATAATAAATATGAATTTTAATTATTTATTGTAATTCTTCAAAGTACATTTTTAATAGAAAGAAAGACTTAGGAAGCTGAATTCACCTGTCAGTGTTTGACTATTTAATCTTGACTGGAAAGCATGATGAAATCACCAACTTCTTAATGAGAATTACATGGCTTATGAATTCATGAAGTGAGAATTAACATGTTTCCTTATGTTTGAAACAAATCTGAAAACACACATTTTAAATCCTTAAGTCTTTTCCAATTTTAATATCATGCTCTTGTGGACTGTTTTTGCATAGAAACTGATTAATTATTCCTGACAAATTAGAAATCTACAGTGGAGTGAAATTTAATGGCTTATTCATAATTAAACGCAGTGTCAAGGTGACACTTAAGACATGCATGAACTGTTGATTTTTGTTCCTCTCTGTCTATGGTACTATCCCTTTGTGGGTGCAGTGTCAAGGGGAGGCTAATGAACTGGCAAAGGGACACTTTCCTCTTTGAATTCTCCAGAGCCATTATAGAGGAAGTTACTGTGTTCTCAATGTAGGTGTTCAGTACATTCTGACTCCGAGCAATCCTACGTGACAGCGTAGAACTGCCCAATCCTATGTGACAGCGTAGAACTGCCCAAGACTGTGACCTTTATGGAAGCAGATCACCAGTTCTTGTTACTCACAGATCCACAGAGTCAGTTGTACCACAAATCCTTCAGTTAGAAGCCAAGAGCTTAGCCATTGCCCCCCCCCCAGGAAGAGGCCCCAGACTGGAGTGTCTAGGTTGAATATGTTTTTCTTTTCTCTATTTTACATTCAGCTATACTGTCTTCTCCCTTTATCTCCACTCTGATTCTGATCAGTTATCAATATTTTCCACAGTCTTCTCAACCTCATTGTGATACAAACCAGTGGTATCAATTTGTCATACTTTCAAAATAATGTCATGTCAAATTCCAAAGACAAATGATTAGTCTCCAAAGCATAAGAAGCCAATGCAACTGTATGCTTCCAATTCCAAATGTATCCATTCCCACATTTTACTTCTATTTCATCTAATAGACCTATAAAAACTTAGTACTTTGTTTTCTTCCTAATGAGCCTACATGCATTTTAGGTGCAAGTGTTTATATTCTGCATTTATGATAGTTGTGGATTTGAATGCTTCACTCTTCATTCTGTTCTAGAAAAGAATGATATAAACAGAAACTGCATCTCTACACTAGCCTGGATAATATCTTGCATGTAGTTCAAGCTCAATAAACATTGGTAAATCTAGTAATGAATCTTTAAATTCATCCCTATATCTCATTATTAATATCAATAAGCATCCATTGAGTGGGTGGCAAGTTGATGAATTGAAAGAATAAATAAATTACTAATTAGAATGGATTGTTTGAGTGATTTGTCTTCACATAAATCTTTTCCTATCATTTAAAAAAAATAAATTAATAAAGCATAAGCAAAGTGAACTTTTCCAAGAATCAAAATATTGTCTATCAACAAAAGTTTCTCTTATAATTCACATCTACTGTATCGCATAGAAGGAGTTCAAGTAGTCTAGTAGCAAGACGTTGCACTGCAATCCTAAAAGCAAGCAGTTCGAGGCTCTACAGAAGAAGAATGAGTAATCTCTTCCGGAGTGATTAACTGCCTCTGAAACAATGGCACACAACAACGCAGACCAGTGACCGTCAAAAGAGAAAGCAGTTATGTCTTATAAAAAGTGCAGCCAGAGTCCTCCTTAGAGGCAAAGACTGTGAAGCGTCATCTTTCATACTTTGGGAATGCTTCCAGGAGAGGCTATTCCTTGGAATGTTGTTGTTGTTGTTGTTGTTGTTGTTATGTGCTGTCCAGTCGCTTGTGACTCATAACGGCGCTATGTACAACAGCCCTAAACTCTGCTCTGTCCTGTGCCAATCACACCGTCTCTGACACTCCCATCCGGAATATCCGAGTCACTGAATCAATCCACCTCATAGAGGGCCTTCC
>NW_006399810.1:1460885-1465110 GCF_000299155.1 Elephantulus edwardii
AATCATCCACCAATCTTGACCCCACATTTCTCCTCATAGAGCCCAGCCTCCCGGATAATCTGTTCTGCATATAGGTTGAAAAGGTATGGAGCTAGGATGCATCCCTGGTGTACGCCTTGAAATAGGAAATCATATTTGGGAAAATGGAGGGTCAGCAAAAGAAAGAAAGTCTCTCAACAAAGTAGATTGACACAGTGACTGCAGCAACAGCCTCAAGTGTGTCAGAGATGGTGAGGAGAGCACAGGACAGGACAGAGTTCAGATCTGTTGTTCATCGGGTCAGTAAGAGCCATATTGACTTGACTACACCTATAACAACAATAGCACTCTTATTCGTAAAGAATAAGATTTTGATTACTACCGGCCTCTCAAATCCACACGGAATGTCCTGGGAGAAACGCCTGGCTATCTACTCCCAAAGGCCACAGTCATGGAAAATCCCAAGGCTTGCAGTTCTATTGTGCAAACACAGGGAAGCCAGGAGTCAGGACTGACTGGTGAGCAACTGGTTACTCGTTGCTCTTCTGGAACTCTACTGAAGAAACCATTACTGTGCAGTTGGAACGGACTCACAGCAGGCTCTTCAGTGCATTTTCGGAGGCCCCAGATTGCCTGGGAGGAGATTGCTCATCTTTCTCGTGCAGTGTAGCCGGTGGATTTGAACCTCCTGCTTTTAGGTTAGCAGCACAACTCTTTACCCACTAGGCCACCAGAGGGCTCCTTGAAGCTACTTAAAATACACTTTAGTACTTATGCAATAAAAGATTCCCTGTCTCTACTATAAATGCATATGAGTTGTTCTGAAATCACTGTGAGAAAATTAATACTAAGTTGAGACAAAGCCTCTACTGACACTAGACAGTTGTCCATAAATGCACACCCTTCTGTGTGGTTTCCTTGGTCTGACCCTCTTCACCATTCTTTTCAATGCACTTTCCCCTTTATTTCTCTCTGTATGTTACAGAATCACCATAGCAACTATCTGAAATAAATCAATTCAACTACTATTTTCTGTATGTTACAGCCTTGTTCATAGGTCAGATTTCAAAGAAAGCAAAAGAGACTGAAGCTACTGACAGATGAAGGAGTCAGAATTTTCCGCTAACTTGAATCACACCAGTGAAAGGGACCAGAAGGTGATCTCATTGCTTAAACTCAAAGTGAGAGAGCTGGGAAAGGGGAGGGGAGCGGATGGGGAGACCATGATTTTTCAGATTTCATGCTGGGCAGGCTTTTATCTCTCTGTAATCAGTGCTGGAAGATAATGTTGAAGCAATTTAAAGGATGAGGTTTTTCTTTCCTTTTTTTTTTCTTTTTAATTTTTATAGGTTTGCTCACAAAGTTTATATACAATGCGTTTCACGCTATTCTTCATTCATATATTGTTTCATACAATTAATTCTCATATGTTATACTTTATAAAATCAATCACCATTGGACCTTGCAAATCATTATCCAATTTTTTTTCACGTTCCCACTAGATCTTCCCATTTCCTTTATCCCCTCCCTCCACCCATCAAACTGTGGTTTTGCTCCTACTCATCCTCACCTTTCCACTTCTTCCGCTCTTGGGTCCCCATACATGTTTTAGTTATCCTTCTATTTTTGCAATAATGGTTGTATGCAGTATTTGACCTTATAAGACTGAGTTAGTTGACTCAGTATAATGCTCTCCAGCATTATATGTAATATTTTTTTTAAATTTCCGCTCCTGAGTGCTACATAGTATTTCATTGTGTGAAAGTATTACAATTTCTCAAGCCACTCAGTTGTGGTTGGGCATTTGAGTTGTTTCCATGTTCTTGTGATGGTGAATAATGCTACTATGAACATTGGTGTACAAATCTCCATTTGTGTCTCAGTTCCAATTCCCATGGGGTCTATTCCTAGTAGTGAAATAGCTGTATCATATGGAGTTTCTATGTTCAATCTTTTGAGGAAACATCAAACTGTCTTTCAGGGTGATTGTGCCACATTTTACAATCCCACCAAAGTGTAAAAGAGTTCCCACCTCTCCACATCCTCTCCAACATTAATTTCTTGCTGCCCTACTAAACTTTGCCACTGCTACTGGGGTGAGATGGTATTTTATTGTGGTTTTGACTTACATCTCTCTTATTGCCAGTGATTTTGAGCATTTCTTTATGTGTCTGTTGGCCTTCAGAGAAGTTTTTTGCCTATTTTGTAACTGGCTTATCAACAGTTTTATTCTAAAGGTCCAGGAGTATTCTGTGAAGATAAAAAAATTTCCTTTAATGATTGGGGTCACTGATTTATTTCCTCCCGTAGGTACTAAGGGTGCTCTGTTGGTCCAGTGGGTCAGAAATTGAGCTGCTAACCTCACAGCAGGCAGTTCCCACCCCCCTGTTATCGAATGGAGAAAGAGAAGAAATTTCCTCCCAATTTACAGCTTTTGATAATGGTGGAGGGTCATCTATATAAATCAGGTCTGACTGACTTGATGACAATGACAAAGGATCACAATGAGAAAGATAAGTAAAGGGACGCTGGTGGTTTAGTCCAAACAGAGTTACTCTGCTAACCCAGGGCTACCTCTCTGATGGATCTGAATTGACCAAAGACTCAGCAGGAGAAAGATGGTCAATCTCCTTCTATGCGATTCACAGCTTCTGAAAGCAAAATAAAGTCCATTATGAGTTGGTTCTGACTGTATAGCTGTAAGTAAGTAGATATACTAAGTTTGTCTTTTGCACCCAAAAAAAGGTGGGTAGAGGGTAATTTGAAAAGCAGTGTTCCAGGATGACTTTTGAATATAGTAGGGTGTGTGTGTGTGTGTGTGTGTGTGTGTGAGAGAGAGAGAGAGAGAGAGAGATCAGACTACAATGTAAAGATAGAAATACATCAAACATCAAGAGACATAGGAAGTAGCTGTGGCTCACCTCACTTGTCTTGCAATGACACCAGGAAAACCAGTCACTTAATATTGCTCATCCTCAGTTTTTTATTAGTCAAGTATGGCTAGTAATATCTGTGTATTTGGTATACAGCGCTATTCTGAGGGTCTGTAAGAAGTATGCATTAAAACACTAGTCAACTATAGCTTTTCCTACCTGGGGTCAGTGTTAGCTATCTTTATACTTCCTAAATCAGACCAAAGGTTTGCTAGATGGTGTTTTCTTTTTCCCTATGCCCATACACACTAAGCCTTCAAATCTTGAATGCATGCACATAACTGAACCTAAAACACCCATTTTGCATGAGTATAAGACTATGTGATCAAGAGACTTGGTTCTAGGCCTGGATCTGAAGTGAGTGTAGGTGCATGTGTGAGCTGACCACTTCCTCAGTACAACCTCTGTTTGCTCCCTGACTTTGATTATGCTTCCTAGCTCCTAAAGTCCTATAAGCACAAGAAGAATTAACAGGTTGGGATTTTGAAGTCACAGCTTCTTTGTCCTTATTTTGAAGATAAAGTATCTACATGTATACTTTCACAGCCTTCTCTCCTTCCTTCATCCTGTAAAGGTGACCCAAGCACCTATTTTTTAGCTTTGAGTACAAGCAATCAGAGGATAAACACCAAGCCCATAGAGTATTTGTGATAAAGAGAGTATTTATTATGAGATCTCATGCATAAAAGAACTATAAAAGTAAAGGAACTAAACTTATAATAAAGATGTAAGAGAACGAGAACAGTTAGGATCTGTGTAAAAGGATGGTTTTTTTGTTATTTTATCCTGGATAGGGAATAAGAAATAATTCCAGCTACTTAGAAATAACCCTAAGAATTTACATGGGCTAGAGTTTCTGTCTTCTGTTATTCTTCTCTTCAAATGACAGAAATATTGATACAAACTTTCTATTGGCTCCAAATCTTTATGTCCCTGCTGTGGACCACATGGGTTATGGCTTTCTAAGCAGTTGTGCCAACGATATAATGAGTAACCTTCCACCATCAGGGTTGTGGGCATGTAAGTTGTCTTTCAAAGAGCTGTTCCATAAGCTGTCGTTGTTACATACTGCCGAGTTGATTGCCACTCTTAGTGAACCTATGGGCACCAGACCTGAACTTCCTTATCCTATGACATGTTCACCATCTCTGACACACTTGGCCCATTGCTCCTGTCACCGTGTTAATCCACCTGGTTGAGGGTTTTCATCTACTTCGTCATCCCTCCAATTCTCCAAGCATGACGTCCCTCTCCAAGGAACAACCTCTCCTAGCAACATTCCCAAAATATGGGAGGTGAAGTTTTGTCATTTT
>NW_006399810.1:1465310-1480926 GCF_000299155.1 Elephantulus edwardii
TCAGATTAAAACTATAAAATGTTTCAATGGAGCATAAAACAAGACCAGAAGGAAACTCATGGCCATTGATTCTATTTCAACTCCTCACAACCCTTTATCAGCTTCCGAGATATTTACGAGAAGATTCTGCCCTTTTCCCTCTCTAGAGTAGTTTTTGGATTTGAACTGCTGAACCTGTGGTTGCTGTTGTTGTTAGGTGCTGTTAAATTGAATACAACATATACAGCCCCTATGAACAACAGGTGTGAACCCTGATCTAGCCTTTGCCGTCCTTGTCATCTCTGAGACCGTTTGAGACCATTGCATTGCTACCGTCATTGTGTCAGCCCATTTCATTGGGAGTCTTCTGGTTACAGTGCAAAACATAACACCGTGTGCCACCAGGGATCCTTCATGGAGCTCATACTCTAGACTTATTGGCCATTATGTGACAATATGTGCCTTCCCAGTATCTGGCCTCTGGATTTCAATTGGCTGTTCCCAGTATATAAATAGTACAGCCTTACTGCTTAATAGCCCACAGGGCTTTGGATACCTTCAAGAGAAAATACAAGATCTCAGGATTTCCTGATGTGCAAACAATAAGCAGTTTTCACCTCTAGACAATTTTGAACAACACTCTGGAAATTGATTGAGCCATGTTATCATGTCACTTATGTTCAGTGACAGTCATGACAGCAAACTTAAAAGCAAATTCAATCAGGTATTTATCCTCCACTTCAAGAAAAATGTGAAAATCAACCGTTCAAATGGGAAAAATCAGAAAAGCATAATTACGTAGTTAGCATCTAATGAGACCTCTCTGAAAAATGCTAGGTATATAGTTGCCATTCCATGCCATGGGTTATGCAAAACAGAAGAAGAACAGTAGACTGAAGAAAATATACACCCTTGCTTTTTATTTCTTTTTACAATAAGAACTGGATATAAATGAATATGAATAGTTGTATGCACAGTAATCACAGGGCAATGGAATATTTTAGTATGTCATCATGAACAATCTGTCTCATAAAACGAGATAAATTCATGATTTAATATAACTAGAGTTGAAGTGAATTTCCAGCAGAGCCTATCACAGTGCTTTGCATATAAGTGTTCAGCTGGTTTGGAGGAAAAAATATGGCCTTAGTTAGTAATTTATTGAACAATATCATGAATATAACGTGTAAAGAGAAATTTGTTCAAATAACAGACTAATTAACTGAAGATTTACTACCTGGCTCAAATGAAACAAGCCATCTTAACTTTAGGAATTGTTTGTGTTACAATGAAGCAGGTTAATCAAGTCCATTTTTACATTGTATCATTAGCAATGTAAACTCCATATCATGGTGCACCATGTAACCTGTGGTGTTATCATTCTCATGCCAACCCTTAAAAACAAAGTTAGCATTTATAAATAAAAAAGCATATATATTTTGTTATCATATACATGATAATAAAAGGTGATGATAGTTGACAATAGATAACTGAGTCCATTTCTGGGTTCTTAATTCTGTTCCACTGGTCTATGTGCCTGTCACTGTACCAGTACCACGATGTTTAGGCTACTATCACTGTGTGGTAGGTTTTGAGGTCAAGGATGCTGTGCCTCCCACTTCATTTTTGTTTTTTAGGAGTGCTTTGCTTATTCGGGGGTCTCTTTTCTATCCAAATAAACTTGAGAATTTCCCTTTCAATCTCCTTGAAAAATGAATTTGGTACCTTTATTAGAACTGCATTGAACACGTAGCTTGCTTTTGGTCAGATTGTCATCTCCGCAATATTGAGTCTTTCTATTCATGAACAAGAAACATTTTCCAATTTATTTATGTCTTTTATTGTGTCTCATAGAAACGTTCTGTAGTTTTCTTTGTATAGATCTTTTATGTCTCTAGTTAGGTTCACTCCCAAGTATCTCAATTTGTGGTTGGCTATTGTAAATAGTAGTGCTTTCTTGATTTCCTTCTCTGAGTTCTGTTTGTTACTGTAGAGGAATCCCACTAATTTTTTTAAATATTGATTTTATATCCTGCCACTCTTCTAAACTATGGTCAACTTATATTTGACAAAGAAATAAAATCTATCAAATGGGAAATGACAATCTCTTTAACACATGGTTCTGGCAAAACTGGACTGCTACCAGCAGAAAGCTGAAACAAGATCCATATCTCATACCACACACAAAAATCAACTCAATATAAATCAGAGACCTGTGAGTAAAGCCCCAAACCATAAAGGTCATAAGAGACAAACTGGCATGAAGCTTGGAAGGCCTAGTCTATGGTATAAAGGAACTGCTAAATACAGTCGGAAATGCACAATCTGAAGAGGGTAAAGCTGATGAATGGGACCTTCTAAAGATTAAATCCTGAAGGACATCAAAAACATTTCCCAACAGAGCAAAAAGAAAGCGTACTGACTGGGGGGCAGGGGGGAAGAGGGGGGAATGGCAATACCATATGAGACAAGGGTCTCATATCAAAAGTTTACAGAATCCTACAGGTCCTCCACAAGAAAAAGACCAATAATACAATTATTATATGGGCAATTACTACATGGAAAGAATTTTCACAGAGGAACATATTTGGATGTCCAACAGACACATAAAGAAGTGCTCAAAATTACTGGCAATAAGAGAGCTGCTAATCAAAATCACAATGAGATACCATCTCATTCCAGTAACCATGGCAAAGTTTAATAGGACAGCAAGCAATAAATCTTGGAAAGGAAATGCTGAGATAGGAACGCTTTTACATTGTTGGTAGTATTGTAAAAAGGTACAACTGCTGTGGAAGGTAGTTTTGTGCTTCCTCAAAAAGCTAGATATAGAAATTCCATATGACCCAACTATTCCACTGCTTAGAATACTTCAAGAGAATGAGAACTGAGATACAAACGGAGACTTGTACACCAATGTTTGTAGCATCATTATTCAACATCACAAAAACATGGAAACAGTCCAAATATTCTACCGCAATAGGAAAAAGAAATTATGGTACATTCACATGAAGGAATACTATGCAACATTCAGGAGCAATGATTTTGTAAATCACTACCTAACTTGAAAGGGACAGGAGAGCATCATGCTAAGTGAGCTAATTCAGTTCTATAAGAACAAATACTGTATAAGGCCATTATTGTAGGTTGTGTATGAGGGTCCATGGGGGAAGGAGGAGAGGGATGAGGATGGGTGGGGTGGGGGCAGGAGTGGTTAAACATAGTGTGCGAGCTTTTAAGTAAATCAGTGTTTTTTACTTTGTTTTTTTTAAGGCAATGATGGTGGGCAAGAAAAACAAATATTTCCTTTATGACAGAATGGACTTGGGACAAAATGAACCCTGTTTTCTTAAGTAAGAGACTACCTGCATTTGGAAGACTTTTTCCCTGTGCTTTTGTTGCTGTGTACCATCAAGTCCAAACCCTCCAGTGGTTTCAGAGGCCATCAATTGTCCATCCTTCTCCTGTGAAACAGCTGGTGGATTCAAACCGCATGCCTTCAGGATTGCAGCGCAATTTTTTGCTACTAGACCACTAGAGCTCTATGCTTTTGGCTAATGATAAATTTCCCAAAGTAAGCATGCACTCTAATGAAAATTATCTGAATCTCTTCATTGTCTAATTTTTAGCCATAATTATCTCATTATCAAAATTTTAAGTGGTTTTATTAACTAAATAAACTACTTGACCTATCAATGATTCTACTAACTTAAATATTGTTGTGTGCTGTCAAGTCAGAAATAACTCATAGTTGATCCTCCTGTAAGTTTCCAGAGGAAATTAATCATATGAGAGGAGATTGTCCATCCTTCTCGCCCAGGGCAGCTGGTGAATTCAAACCAGGAGCCTTTGGGTTTGCAGTGCACTTGGCTAGCAGAGCTCTCTAACTTTACTATTGTTGTTATGTACTGTCGAGTCTCCTGTGACTCATAGCAACCCTATGTACAATAGCTCTCAAGCCTGCCCTGTCCTGAAACAGTCTCATTGATTTCAATACACCTACCCCCATTGACCCAGATATTATATCCATCTCATCTGGAGTCTTCCTCTTCTGTGCTCTCCCTCTACCCTTCTGAGCAAGATATCCTTCTTCAAGGACTGGTACTTCCTGGCCATGCACAGAATTTCAAAATTCTAGCCTCCAAGGAGAAACTTGATTTCACCCTCTCCAACACAAACCTGTTTGTTCTCCTGGCTGTCTATGGTATGTCCACTAATCTTCCGCACCACACCCCAAAGGCATCAATTCTTCTTCTGTAATTCTTAATCATTGGCCAGCTCTCTGATGGATAGCAAGTAATTGTGAAGACCATGCCGTGAATTAGCCGTACCTTGGTCTCTAGACTGACATCATTACTTTGCAGCACTCTCTGTCCTTGACAGCAGATTTTCCCAGTGCAATTTGTCTTTTGATTTCCTGACTGCTTTTGTAAAGAGGGTTGATTATAGAGCCTAGCAAACTTTAAGGCTGCACAACTTCAATCTCTTCACCAAAATCTCAACTGGTTTCCAGTGGCTTTGTTAACATCCAAGGCAAGATGGGACATTCAGTTCCAGACCTGAGATAGAAACCCCAGAGGCTGGCACATGGCAGGACTCTGAGACCACCTGTTCCCTTCATAATTAGGTAACTTTAGTCTAGTGATCAGAATTCTTAATATAGACAAGCAGGTTGTGCATTATCCATCTCGGGTCTCCTCTCTAACATCATTGTCCACCTGCCTGCTAATGCAATGCCCTCAGCAATCCTGGAGTGTCAGGTAGCCCCACCTGACTGTGTATGCTGGTCCTTCAGCCTAAGAGTTACTTATTCTACCACATTCCCCCCTTGCCCGATTAGCCAATTCCTGCTATACTTTATAAAATCTGACCTCAGGAGTAATTTCCCCAAGGAAGTCTTCCTAAGACCCCCAGAAGAGATATGGTCCCTTTTAAGAGGCAGTCCGTCCTGAGCCCCTTGCCCTGATGAATGTGTCAAGACTTTGTGGTACAGACCACTCCCTCATCAGGGCCATGCTTCTCATGCCAGACAAGAAGCAGGCTTGCTTACAGTGTAGTGTAAACCATACAGGGTCCTTACCCTTGCGTTTCTCAACTGCACCATAATTCCACCATGTGCATAGATACCATCGCTTTCGACTCAATCACCCCCAGAACTTGGGAGATAATACAACTAAGCTAATGCTTGTGCTGTTCAATGTGCTAGGGTCTTTGACTTTGATCTGTTAGCTCCTGATTTTTATTTTTTTTCCAGCACTTAAAAGTGTATTGGAAGTGTTTGGTGATGGTTGATATTCCACTCATACACACGCATAAACATCTGTGCCACTGCCACAGTCTCCAACATGCTGAAATCATTGGTATAGTCACGTCTCAATCATCTTGAGAGTGTTGTTAGCCTCTACGTAGGCAGGATTTATGAGGCCTCTCTGACAAATTGCAGGTTAAGTAGTCATCATCTCATGCTTCGTGAACGGATCTGTTTGTATGGGTTGAGAGTCTTCCTCTCTTTCTGATTCTCCAGCTTTCCCAGCATGATATCCTTCCCCCCCACCCCCAAGGACTGGCCCATCTTGACAGCATGTTCAAAGTATATGAGATGAAGTTTCACCATCCTTGCCTCTAGTTGTGCTTCCTCTTAGGCCGATTTGTTTGTTCTTTGACAATCAATGAGATATTCAGTGCTCTTCTCCAACACTGCAATTCAGAGGCATAGATTCTTTCCTGTCATCGTTATTCATTGTCCAAATTCCAGCTGCATATGCAGCAATTGAAAAAAACAAAACATGACTTAGACCAGGCGCATCTTAATCTTTAAACTGACATCATTTTTCCTTAGCACTCTGGAGAGGTTCCTACCAGTAAATTTTCCCAATGTAACAGGTATTTTTATTTTTGACTGTTACTTCCATGAGAGAGATTGTGTATTCAAGTTAAATGAAATTGTCAACAACTCCAATCTTTTCTGCATCTATTGGGGTGTTTCTCATTGGTTGAATGGTGAGCTTTTTTGTTTACTTGATGTTCAGGTGTAATTCATATTGAAGGCTGTAGCTTTTGATCTTTATTAAGTGCTTCAAATCCTCTTCCCTTTCTTCAAACAAGTTTGAGTCACCTGCATTGCATATGTTGTTGATGAGTCTTTCTCTAATCCTCAAGCCATGTTCTTCTTCATATAGTCCAGATTCTAAATTTTTTTTAGTATACAGATTGAGTAGATAAGGAAAAAGATTACAATCTTAAGGCATATCTTCCCTGATAACAAATTCTACCTATTCAATGCATGTGAGTCAGTGAGTGTGTGTGTGTGTGTGTGTGTGTGTGTGTGTGTGCATGAATTTTCCATGAGCGTCACATCTATTGTTGCAGTGTACATGCTTGTAAGACGTGGGTTTGAGTTCTTTTTCTATTCATCACTATATTATGGCACCGCAGGTCTTTAGCTTCTTTAGTAAATGAGCGTGATAATTCCCCCTATGTTTAATCTCCACCATATCTTAGTCTGAAACTATCAGAAAGCTTCAAAGTGAACGTAATGGAAACTGTAAGTTCTCAGCACATGTGTTGGGGCCACCTCACTGAAAGTTGTTCCCCGTGTAGGTGTGCAAGGATGATATATTACCAGCCCCAGAGAAGGGTCCTCGCTCACTGTTTCCTTCTTTCCCAGGAATTCCAGAGGCTATTTCTCCTGCAGGTTCACAGCAATAGTCCCACCAATTGGAAGCTTGTTCTCAACCTACTGCTGACTGGGTTGAGCTCAGCCAGACAAGTGGGACTTTGACAAGTAGACTTCAGCCTGGGGCAAAGGGCAGTGAGCCAGACCTTATGAACAAGGATCATTTGTAGCTTGACGGTAAGGATATATGTAAATGATACTGGAGAGGGTGTCCACAAAGTGAAGTGAGAAGTGAGGAGCTGGGGCCTATCCAAGTCTCACAATGTCACAGTAAAAGGGTTAGCAATATGTTACACAAAATACATTCTCCAAGTCGAGCTGTTTTCAAATATAATTTTAGAAAAAGTAAAACAAACACAAAAATAACATTCATTAAAAAAAAAAATTCTGTTGCTTCAGGGCCAAAGTGTTGACAGAATCAATATAAGATTCACTTTCCCATCAACATTTAAGTGAACAGATGTACAAATTAAACCTCTAACATCCTAAGCAGAGAACAGGAAGGGAAAAGTGTTCCTGATCTTAAATCTTTATCTTAGTCGGGAAGATCCATTTTATAAAGATACTGATGTAGATACATTGATGGATAATCATTTACTTCAGTATTAAGCTTATTTCTTTTTTTAAGTTTATTTCTTATGGAAATAAAAGAATATATTTCACAGATTCACACAAAGGATAACAAGCAGATGCTGTCTTGTCTTCCACATTCCATCACTGGAAGCAAATAACTGCTTTTAATTTAAAAATCAACTATGACTTTATGGATAAATCTTCACATTATCTTTCATTAAAATACACACACACACACACACACACACACACACACACACACACACACACATGAGAGTACCACTTGCAAACTCGAAAGATAATAGTCTCATCCAAAACTACTTACCAGGTGGTGTCAGATTCTAAGTGTGAAGGAATATAATATAAATTTATCCTTTCAATCTATGTACAGTTCTAGCCATTTTTAAATGATCTTCAGCAATATTTTTCTTCGATATGATAGCAATGATAATGCAACAATTTCCACACTCAGTTGGCTCGCCTTTCTTGGGAATGGGAACAAATATGGACCACTTCAAATCTGTTGGTCAGACAACTATGCTCCAAATCTCCTGGCCATTGACTGGTGTGCACATCCAAGGCTACATCTGTTAATTGAACAAGTCAATTAGTATTGTATCAATTCCTGGGACCTTCTTTTTTATCAGTGCCTTTAATACAGCTTCCACTTCCTCCTTCATTACTGTTGGCTACTGTTAATATGATTCACCTGAAAATTTTCAGTGCCAATCAATTCTCTCTGGTACAGTGACTGCCTCTATCTTCTTTTGATGGTTTCTAGGTCATTCAATACATTTATTGGGCATAGCATCTTTCAATATTGTGACATGAGGCTTAAATTTGTTTCCCAGTCCTTTCAGCTTGAGAAATGAAGAGCGAGTTCATCCCTTTTTATTCTCCAATTCCAGCTCTCTGAATATTCCATTATAATACTTTGCTTTGTTCTCCCAAGCTGCCCTTTGAAATCTTCTATTCAGCTCTTACACTTCACATGTTTTCCTTTTGTTTTGGCTTATTGATGCTGCAGTGCAATATTTAGAGTCTCTTCTGATAACTATTTCAATTTTTTCCTTTCTCCTCTGTTGTTATAATGACCATTTGCTTTCTCCATGGATGATATCCTTGATATCATCCCACAACTCATCTGGTCTTCAGTGTTGATGTTCAATGCCTCAAATCTATTCTTAAGATGATCTTAACTCAGATAGAATTGATGTAAAATCATATTGGTTCCTGTGGACTTATTTTAATTTTCTTTGGCCTCAATTTGAACTTGTATATAAGTAATTGATGATCAGTCCCACAGTTCATCCCTGGCCTAGTTTTGGCTGCCAATACTGAGCTTCTCCATAGATAGGGAACTGCCAGGGATGTAAGTAGGAATTAGAAGAGGCCATGGCACCAGGTATATCATTGCTGATACTAGATAGGTGCTGGTTGAAAGAAAAGAATATAAGAAGAATGTCTTTTTGTGCTTTATTGGCTATGCAAAGGCATTTGACTATGTGGATCATAAGAAGTTGCTACTGACATTGAAAAGAATAGTAATCCCAGAACACTTGATTGTGCACATGTGGAACCTATACCTGGACAAGGAAGCTGTTGTGTGAACAGAGCGGGGAGCACTGCATGGTTTGGAACTGAGAAGGGAGTGCACGAGGGTTGTATTCTCTCTCCATACCTATTAAGTCTGTATACTGAGCAAATAATCTGAGAAGCTGGACTCTGTGAGGAGGAGTGGACTAGAGGGACTCTCGTTAATAACCTGCATCATGCAGATGACACAAACTTGCTTGCTGAAAGTGAGGAGGAAGGACCTGAAGTAAGAAATGCAGCCTTTGGTATGGATTGTCGCTCAATGCCAAGAAAACAAAGATTCTTACTACTAGAATGATAGGCAGCGTCATGATGGACGGAGAGGAGATTGAAACTGCTAACAGCTATATCTTGTTTGGATCCACAATGAACATCATCCGTATCAGCAGTCAGGAAATAAGGAGTTGCATTGCATTGGGGAAATCTGCAAATTATTGATGAGCAGGGACATCACTTTGAGGACTAAGCTGGGTCTGATTCAGGCCATAGTCTTTCCATTTACTTGCTGTGCATCTGAGACCTGGACAATGAATAAACATGACAGAAAAAGAATTGAGGCCTTTGAGCTATGGTAGTGGAGAAGAGCACTGAACATCCCTTGGATGGCCAAGAGAACAGACAGATATGTCTTAGAGAGGATTCAGTCAGAGTGCTTTTTGGAGACAAGAATAATGAGGCTTCTCCTCACATACTTTGGGCATGTTACTATGGGGAGGGGGGCTATTTCTTGGAGAAGAACATGTTGCTGGGAAGGATGGAGGGTCAACAAAGGAAAGGAAGACCTCCGACCAGGTGCATTGACACTGTGACTCCCTCAATGCTCTCTTATGTGTCAGGAAGTGTGAGGATGGTGCAGGATAGAACAGAATTTAGATCTTTTGTTCATAGGGTTGCTATGAATTGTACTAGACTTGATGGTACTTAACAAGAACAACAACAACTCTCTCAGTCAAACGATGCACACATATAAACACAAACATTTATACACAACAAAGGTGGTGGCAAGGACCAACTCTCCCCAGTGGGAAGCTATCAATGATTTCATTTTACTTCAGACACTATTGACTTAGACTATTGTTGTTATGTGCTATTGAGTCAGAATTTAATGATAGCTGATCATTAGCAGGGCTTCAAAGGCTGTAAATAAACAGGAGGAGACTGTCCATCTTTCTCCATCAGAGTGACTGATTGGTTCAAATTGTGTGCCTTTGAGCAGTCCAACTCCTTACCACTAGGCCACAAGAGCTCTCTAATAAAGTTAAAGGCACTTTCTATTTTTTGCCATCAATTTAGAAAAAAATTTAGTCTATTTTTCACATTCACAGTATTAGATAAGATTAAAAATAAGTTAATCTATGATTATTGGAATAATATCATTTATAAAATACTAATAAGTTCATTATTTAATTGATCGAGTTTAACTAAATAGATTGATAAGTTAAAATTTTTAAAATGTCTTGGTTCTATGATGTTAATCTAGGTTCAAGAGTCAAATATTCACTGAATGGATTCCAGAATGTGGGGGAGGGGTCATTCATTTTCAAGTGACAGAAGGATGAAATGATTGCGCAAAACTGAGGAGGTCAGCTGCCAAGCCGAAGGCATGGTGAAATGGGGCTTGCCTGGGCTGGGAGGTGACATCTCTGTTCAGATGAACTAAGAATGGGGTGACTCAAAGCTGAAGGAGTGAAGTCACAGCTGTGCTAGAAAGTGGAGGTGAAGCCTAGGATAGCGAGGCCTCCAACCAGAATCCAGGGAACACAGCTAACAACCGTCTGCCTTAGCCCAGATGGTCCCAAGGAAAACAGTATTCTTTTCAAGCCCTGTGAGTTAACACAGATTTTTCTGCTGGGTTTGGGCTTTACCTGATGCAAATCATCCCTTCTTTTACTCCAATTTCTAATATTTGTGATGCAACAGCTATTCTGTGTCTGCTCCAACACTGCACTTTAGAAACACATGACTGCAGTTTAGATTTCAGGGGTGCCCAGAAGAGGAGGAATTTTGCTACAGGCTAGACTACACCTGAAGTCTCACCCATATTAGATTTAAATTGTTCCGAAGATGCTCTCTCAGACTTCTAGTTAATTTAAGTGTTTTGCATGCAACAATATAAAATTAGGGTAGGGGCAAATCTAGAATGGTAAGGATTAAAATGTGTCCTTCAACCAAGGAAGACATTCAAATGGAAAACAAACACATGAAGAAATGTTCAATATCTCTAGCTCCAAGAGAGATGCAAATCAAAACAACTATGAGATTATCATCTCGCTCCAGTGACAATAACAAAGTTCAACAGAGCAGCGAATAACAAATGTTGGCAAGGTTGTGGAGAAATAGAAACCCTTATTCACTGCTGATGGGAGTGTAAATGGTGCATCCACTATGGAAGGCAGTATGGTGCTTTCTTAAAAAGTTGGAAATAGAAATACCATTTGAACCAACAATTGCACTACTGAGAATATACCTTAAAGAAACCAGAACTGCTGCCCAAACAGATATATGCACACCCATGTTCATTCCTGCATTGTTCACAATAGCAAAGAGATGGAAGTAACTCAAGTGTCCATCAAGAATGAGTAGATAGAAAAGCTGTGGTATATTTACATAATGGAAAACTAGGCAACACTGAAAAACAAGAAACTCTATAAAAACATTATACAAAATGGGTGATTCTGGAGGACATTATATGCTGAGTGAAATATTCCAATAATAAAAGGAGAAATACTGCATAATGGTACTGTTATAAAACAGGACTGACACGGGGGTTGGGGAAAAACTAACAAAAGAGTGGATAAATAATGAACACTGAATTGAAATAGATGAGGGAAAGAGATGTGAAAGGAAATATATGATTAGGTATTATTTACATGTCAACAGTCCAGAATAAGAAGTGCATAGCAAAGTGGATTGGAGGATGGAAGGGTGGGAGAGAGGGAGGAAATTCTGCAGCAAGGAAAGTTTTTTGTGTTTTTTTTTTAAAGACAAAAGCAAACTGGGGTGGGGGCGGGGTAAGGAGGAAAATGTGCAACAATGAATAGAAATCCAACTTTTCTGTAAACTTTCCTTAAAATATCAATTACAAAAATTTTAAAAATGTCTCTCAAAAATAAGTGTGATCAAACAACAAATCCTGGTGAGGTTGAGGAGAAACTGGAACCCTTATTCACTGTTGGTGGGAGTGTAAAATGGTGCAACCACTATGAAAGGCAGTATGACACTTTCTCAAAAAGTTGGAAATAGAAATACCATTTAATCCAGCAATTCCACTACTGGGAATATACCCTAAACAAACTAGAACTGCCACCCAAGCAGATATATGCACATTCATGTTTATTTCAGCTTTGTTCACAATAGCAAAGAGCTGGAAACAATACAAATGCCCATCAACAAAGGAATGGATAGAGAAACTGTGGTACATTCACACAATAGAATACTATGCTGCATTGAAAAGCAAGGAACCCATGAAATATTATACAAAATGGGTGACCCTGGAGGATATTATGCTGAGTGAAATATCTCAGTCACAAAAGGACAAATACTGCATAGTACCACTGTTGTAAAATGGGACTGACATCAGGGTTGGGGAGACACTAAGAGGGGAAAAATAATGTATACTGCATTGTAATAGATGAGGGAGAGAACTATTTAGGAGGAATAGATGATTAGGTGTTATTGTCATGACAAGAGTCCAGGATAAAAGCTGCATAGTGGAGTGGACTGGGGGGATGAGGGGGATTGAAACAATGAAAGAAATGAAAGAATTTTTTTAACTTTTCAAAGAGAAAAATAAACTGGGGGAAGGTGTGGGCAGGGAGAAAACTGTGTAACAATGAATGAATGGAAATCCAAAGTCTCTGTAAACTTTTATTAAAATAAAAAAATGTATTTGAAATTGAGCACCTGAATAGACCTATTATAAAAGAAGAAACTGAAAAACTTCCACCTAAATAAAGTCTTGGACAAGATGACTTTACAAATGAATTTTACCAAACTACATAAACTATTTCAAAAAATAGAAAAAAGATGGAATTCTCCCAGACTCATTCTATGAAGCAAACATATCCTTGATACCAAAACCAGGTAAAGATATTACCAAAATAGAAAACTATAGGCCAATATCTCTCATGAATATAGATGCAAATAACCTGAATAAAATCCTGGCCAATAGAATGCAACGATACATAAAAAAAATAAATAATTCATCATGACCAAGTGGGATTCATAACAGGTGTGCAAGGATGGTTCAACATAAGAAAAATAAACAATGTAATTCATCATATTAACAAAGCAAAGAACAAGAACCACATGATCCTATCTATTGATGCAGAAAAGGCCTTTGACAAAATCCAATACCCTTTCCTGATTAAAGTACTCAATAAAATAGGATTAGAGGGGAATTTCTTCAACATAGTAAAAAGTATATATGCAAACCTGAGAGCCAACATTGTTCCCAAAGGAGAAAGATTAAAGGCAAACATTTTGAGAACAGGAATTAGGCAAGGATGCTCACTATCACCTCTCCTATTGAATATTATATTAGAAGTCTTAGCGATAGCAAAAAGGCCAGAGAAGGAAATTAGAGGTACCTAACTATACGACTCGACGGCATTAAACAACAACAACAAATTGGCAAAGATGAGGTAAAATGATCTCTTTCTACAAATGATATGATAGTTTACTTAGAAAACCCCAAAGACTCTGCAAGAAAACTACTGGACATAGTTAATCAATTCAGCAAAGTGGCAGGATACAAGTTCAGCATGCAAAGATCAATTGGATTTCTCTATGATGACAAAGATAATACAGAACTGGAGCTAAGAAAAACAATGCCTTCACAATATCTAATCACAAGATTAAATACAAAAAAGAGAACTGGAGATGTGGAAGAATATCCTTTGCTCATGGATAGGAAGACTCAATATTGTGAAAATGGCAGTACTACCAAAGGCAATCTACATGTTCAGTGCAATCCCAATACAAATACCAATTCCATTATACAATAAGATGGAAAAGGCAATCTCCAATTTCATTTGGATTGGAAAGAGGCCCAGAATAAGCTAAGCACTCTTGGAAAAGAGAAACAAGGTAGGAGGCATCTCACTTCATGACTTCAAATCCTACTATACTGCCATGGTGGTCAAGACAGTGTGGTATTGATACAATGACAGACACATAGATCAATGTAATAGAATTGAGAATCCAGAAATCAGCCCATCTACCTATGGTCAACTGATTTTTGACATGAAGATGAAATCAGGTAAGTGGGGAAAGGACAGCCTTGTTAACAAATGGTGCTGGCAAAATTAGAAAAATATCTGCAGAAAACTCAAGCAAGATCCACACCTCACGCCATACACAAAAACAAATTCAAAGTAGATTATGGACCTAGGACTAAAACCAAGGACTATAAACTTCATTAAAGAAAAGCTTGGAATAACTCTAGAAGTCCTAATCCACAACATAAACAATCTTCCATGCATTCTGGAAAATCTACAACCAGGTGAGGATAAAATAGATGAATGGGAACTTCTAAGAATTAAATCCCTATGCATATCAAAAAAATTCTCCAACAGGGTAAAAAGGGAAGCCACATATTAGGGGAAAAAAATTTGGTAATGACATGTCTGACAAGGGACTTTTATCTAGAATTTATAAAATACTCAAGCACCACAACAAAATAAAAGTAAATAACCCAATTGAAAATGGACACAGGATATGAACAGATATTTCACCAAAGAAGACATTCAGATGGCAAACAAACACATGACAAAATGTTCAAAGTTCCTAGCTCTAAGAGAGATGCCAATCAAAACAACTCTGAGATATCATCTCACCTCAGTAAGAATAGTAAACTTTAACATAACAGCAAACATCAAATGCTGGCGAGAGTGTGGAGAAACAGGAACCCTTATTTACTGTTGTGTAAAATGGTGCAACTACTATGGGAAGGCTGTATAGCGCTTTCTTAAAAAGCTGAAAATAGAAATACCATTTGATCCAGCAATTCCACTACTGGGAACTTACCCTAAAGAAATCATAACTGCCACCCAAGCAGATATATGCACACCCATGTTTATTGTGGCTTCGTTAGCAATAGCAAAGAGCTGGAAACAACCCAAGTGCCCATCAATAAATGAATGGATAGAGAAGCTTTGGTATATTCACACAATGGATTACTATGCAGCATTGAAAAACAAGGAACTCGTGAAATATTATGCAAAATGGATGACCCTGGAAGATATTATGCTGAGTGAAATATCTCAGTCACAAAAGGACAAATACTGCAAAGTGCCACTGTTGTAAAATGGGAATGGCATCTGTGTTGAGAGAAGACAGAAAAGGAGAGGAGGAATGATGTATATTGTATTGCATTGTGATGAGGGAGAGAACTGTTTTAAAGGGATATATTAATGGGTATTCTTGTCATTATAGAAGTCCAGAGTGAAGGCTGCATAGTGGAGTGGACTTATGGGGGAGGGATTGCATAACAATGAAAGAGTTTTTCTTTTACTTTTCAAGGAGAAGAATGAATGGGGGGGGAGTGGCAGGGAGAAAAGTGCAACAATGAATGACTGGAAACCCTAAGTCTCTGTAAACTTTCATTAAAATAAAAAAAAAGTGTTGTAAGTTTTAACCACCATACCTGTGGTAATAATTCCATCTGAGGATAAGTTGTCTGGGAAACAAACAGAAATGGAAGACTAGACATTCCAATCCACAAGAAGATTGTCCAAGACCAGAAATTTCTAAAAGACAAGCCTGCCTTGAGAGAGGGGAGGGGGCGGGGGG
>NW_006399810.1:1481026-1540632 GCF_000299155.1 Elephantulus edwardii
GAGGGAGGGAGGGAGAGAGAAAGCGCACGCACGAGAGCAGTCCCCAGGGTTGGCACCGAAATTCAGATGTCCAACTTCCTAAACTGTGAGGAAATACATTTCCGTTTGTTAAAGTTTATTCATTTGTGGTATTTTTGTTATAGCAGTACTAAATAACGAAGACAATGACAGATTTTCAGGCACTTTTTTCACAGATGCATGAAGAATAAAAGTCAGATTACCGACTGAAATATTCTTTAATAGGGCTTCATGACCTTCACTCATAACAACATATGAAGGCCACATTAAATAGCTTTATGTATGATGTTTCAACACATGAATCCTGTGAAAGATTTTCTCCAGTGTAATGTATTTCTTCTGAACAGCAGTGGTTGCTGACACTGCTGGCACAGAAGCATGCCTCATGTCTGTGCTGTCATTTCTTATCCTACTCAAGGTCAAGACTCTTTGAAGGCCTGAAGGAAATAACATCAGGAATTCATTTGTACTCTTGCTCTCCCCTTCTTAAATTGAATGAGTATTTGAATTTATGTAAAATGTTCATATTTTTTGCCTATTAAGTAGCATCAGAATGTCCTCTGAGGGAAGCTGTATTCAATACTACATGAGCAAACATCTGTGATGTTATGAGAAATGCCAAAATTACCTCAAACTTAATTTCTTCCCATAGAAACACAACATTGTATTGATCGCAGTTGAATGATTTGGGAGATCCACCAATGTTTGTGAGATACATTGCATAATCTTTAAAATGAGAATAGGACTGTCTTACTTCTAATTAGAGTGCTGATAAACTAGAAACGTAACCCACTGGATAAACAAGGATTCTGGAGCCAGCAGTTGTTAATGGCTGTCCTGTTGACTAGGACTCAGAGCCACCCTGTGAATAATGGATCTGAGCTCTGTTCTACCTTGTACTATTCTGACCATCTCTGACATATTTGAACCCACTATTACAGTCACTGTGTCAATTCACCTTATTCCGAGCTTTCCCCTTTCACAAAACATTCACCTTGGCATGATATACCTTTCCAAGAAATAACCCCTCCCCCACTTGTGGCCTAGTGGTAAGAAGCTGCACTAAAATCTCGAAGGCACATAGTTCGAATCTACTAGCTGCTCCATCGGAGGAAGATGGGAAATCTCCTTCCATGTGATTAGCTGCCTCTGAAGACTCACTGGAAGGTCAGCTATGGGTCATTTCATACTTGATGGTACACAACAATGACAACCTAACAATATGCCCAAAGTATATCAGATGATATTTCACTGTCCTCGCCTCCAGGAAGCATTCTGACTACATCTTTTCCAAGACATATTTGTTTGTCCTTTTGGCAATACATGGAATATTTAACACTTTTATCCAATATCATAATTCCAAGGCATTGATTCTTCTTATTCACCTTATTCATTGTCCACCTTCAGTTGCATAGCAATTAATTGAAAGGATTATGTTTTGTATCAGGTGCACCTTCATCTTCTGACATCATTACTTCTAAGTACTTTAGAAAAATATCCTGCCTCTTACTAATACTGTAACCTTGTGGCATCTACTTAATAATTATGGATCTTCCTTTCTCCATCTGTAATTGAGAGTAATAACAGTGTGCATTTCATAGGACTGCATGAGGATTAAATGAACTAATATTTTAAGATCACTTAGAGCAGTGTCTGACACATATTAAGGGCTGTGCAAATATTCATAAGGTTGGTTATTTCCTTTCCTCAAAAGTATTTCCCATCAAGTCTTTCCAACATGTAGCTTCCCAAAATATTCTATGTGGCAGAAACTGATAGTTCAGTTTCTTCTTCCTGACACTTCTGAGACTCCCTTGCATTTGGATGTGGTCAATGAAAAAGAGGAGTGATAAATAATACTGAAGCTTAGCCCATAAAACCATCCACAAATAATCTTCCAAAATTTTCCTTTCCGTGGTTGTATGCAGATAAAGACAGACTCCAGAAGCCATGTGAAATAGTCTGAGTTCCAGAATCACTTCATCTATGGGAATGTGTCCTGGCCAGGGACACCTCCATCTCTGTTTTGTGACAGTAAGAAGGAAAGGATTGTATTAAGCTACTGAGATGTTGTTATACGAGCTAACAAGATGAAGAGTACATATTGAAGTAAAGTCATTACAATTTTCAGTGCTTAGAACCACTTAAAAAAACTGGGATTTTGCTGAGTTCGTATGTCAAGGGAGCACAGATAACACAAAGAATGCTATACAGAAGGGCAGTAGAGCCACAGACAAGCTAAAGGCAGCTACCAAATAAATCTTTAAAATCTGGATTGTGAAATCCAAATGATCCAAAATCATAGAAGAAAATACTAGTTGAAATATGCCTATAGTCAACAAACTGACATAAGTATAAGAACAAATGCTGGTCCAATTGGTTTTCCACAATTTCTAGACGATGACCTCCCTTTGCTTCATGTGAACACAAACCAGATTATTTTAGCAGCTTTCCAAGCTTGGTATTTGGCACAACATCCTCAAACCTTTTCCCCATTGGGTTTGCCAAAGTGACTAAAATCCCAGGAATTCTTAGAAACTTGCCTTGACACAATGTTACCTTTATTGAAGTAGAAATGGAATCTGGGTAAGATAACAAATAACATTAAGTCAACCTTGAATTCTGAGTTTATATTGCTTGATAAGAACAGCTTCTGACTTGTTTATGAAAACACAAGGGAACCACATATGGAGCAAATCATGTTTAATGACGGGAAGCTGGTTGCTGCTGAGAAAGGCAGGTATGGGTCCATTCGGGGGGAACGTTAACCATCTGGGTGGTAGCGAGACTTGTCCTGAGAGTCCTAGAACGGTCAGAATGGGAACGGAAGATGATACAGAGTGGACATAAGCTTCACCAAATTGATATTTTTTTACAGGAATGCTCTGGGTTCCTGTGAGGTTTGTTCCATTAATTTCCTTCTACAAACAATATAGTTTAAAATGCTTAATCAAAAGTCAGGATCAGTTTAAAAATAAATAGGTTCTTAGGAACATGTGTGTGTGTGTGTGTGTGTGTGTTGGGAAGTCTAAGGAGCCCTCGCTCTGTTCTCTCCACTTTCTGGTGTTTACACTTTTGTAAAATAATTTACCTTTGAATATAGATGAAATCGAGGACTTGCTTCATTTCCTTAGCAATGCTAAGTGATCTCTGGCTCCCATCTTCTTATCATACTTTCTCTAAGGACTTTCCTAAATGCGTTAGTGAAATAGTCATGTTGGAAAAGTTCACATGGCAAATAACTATGGGTAGCCTCTAGGGACTGACAGTGTCCTCTGGGAGATGAAGGTGGCTTCTTGGAGCCAAAGACAGTGCCCAACTGACAAACAGCAAGAAGCCAGGGAGTCCAGTGTACCATCAAAGGGAATGAGCTCTTGTTAACAACCTGCTGAGCACAGAAGTAGATTCTTCCCAGCAGAGTCTCAGATGAGAATGAAGTCTTACTGACACCTTTGCTGAAGTCTTGTGAGATTCATCAAAAGATCCAATTCAGCAGGGCCTGGACTCTGGACCAAGGAAAATGAGAAGATAACAATTGTTTTGGTTCAAGCTACTGAGTGTACAGTGATTTGCTGCATTGCAACGTGGCTGTTACGAACAACGACTAGGACGTAGTCATAGCTGCTCCAGAGGGTCTCAGAGGCAGTGAGTCACAGGACAAAAGACCTTTCTTCTGCAGACCGCAGACAGATTCCAAGTGCACTAGGGCACCAGAGCTTCCTCCACGACCTTAATACACTCAGTAGGTCAGCAGGGCACTCAGTCAGGAAAAAGACCAGCTTTTTCTTCCACTTTTCTGCCATTCTGCAGAGAAGCTTTAAACCCTTCAAACGCTCTGTATATCTTGCTGTTGGAGGTGCCAGTCGACATTACATTAATAATATCATAATGCACCCATGACACATATTAAGTATAATTTTCTCTGCAGGAAAATGAAAGGATTTTTATGTTTACAGTGTTGCTGTGAAAATCACTTGGCTCAAACAACTAATTTACTTCAGAATGTCAGCAATTCCTTGGCAATTATCATGCATGCTTGGGACTCTCTGAAGGGAGAACATCTCACCTTCAAATGTGTTCCAGGAAATAAAATTTTCACAAATAGGAAATTGAACAATTAATGAAGCTGACAGAATGTTATTTTTAGGACATATTTAATTAAATATTTATTAATTTCTATTTAGAATTTTTTTTCTGAGAATTTGGGAGCCAGTGTAATTTAGCTTTAATCCTTAAAATCTCATTTTGTCAGTTACAGTTGATAAACAGGTCTTACTTTTCTTTCATCATTTTCTTATTTTCTCATTAAATTTGCAGGCTTTCATGTAAGCAAATGCCAAGCATAAATCAAAGACAGCACTCTAGTTTTTAAAAAGAAAAATATATGTGCAAAAAACTATACACTCACAAATGTAGGACATGTAGGAGAACAACCTGAAACAACAACAACAACAACAAAAATACAAAACTCTGAGCTTTTTAGCTAAAAAATTAAAACAAAAAAGAGCAAAAAAGCCATGCATACTCATACACATGCACACACACAAGTGTGCACACAGCACACAGCCTCCCAACAACGCTGGTCACTGTTTCCTCATCAAAGGAGTCAGTGTAAAGAGAACTTTTTTCCCTACCTGAGCAAATGGGTGTGGATGTTCAACAAACTGTGTGTGGTCACTCCTCCGCCCCCACAGCGTGTTAGTGATGAAGTACCAGAACTTTTCTAATACATGGCAGAAAACAATTCCATTCTATTAATTTTAATCTTATTTTACCTGACTCTTGGAAGAATGGGAATCCCAGAACATTTGATTGTGCTAATGCGAAACCTATACTTGGACCAAGAGGCAGTCGTCAGAACAGAGCAAGGAGACACTACATGGTTCAAAATCAAGAAGGGGGTCCGTCAAGGGTGTATTCTGTCTCCATACCTTTTCAATCTGTAGGCAGAACAGGTCAGCCGTGACACTGGGCTGTACGAGGAGGAATGTGCCATTAGGATTGGTGGAAGAATCATCAACAACCTGTGTTATGCAAATGACACAACCCTGCTTGCTGAAACTGAGGAGGACCTGAAGCACTTACTGCAGAAGGTCAAGGACTGCAGTCTTTAATATGGATTGAAGCTCAACATCAAGAAAACAGAGATTCTCACCACTGGGCCAATTGGCAGCATCAGTATGGATGGTGAAGAGATTGAGATAGTTAACAGTTTTAGTTTCCTTGGTTCCACAGTCAACACTCTTGGTAATAGCAGCCAGGAAATCAAGAGAAGAATTGCATTGGGAAAGTCAGCTGTGAGGGACCTCTCAAGAATACTGAAGACAGGCTGGAGACTAAGGTGCACCTGATATAGTCTTTGCAATTATGTGCTATGCATCAGAGAGTTGGACAATGAATAGGGATGATAGAAAGAGAATTGATGCCTTTGAGCTGTGGTGCTGGAGAAGAGTGTTGAATATACCATGGACTGCTAGGAGAACAAAGAGTTTTGTCCTGGAGAGGGTGAAGACAAGAATGCTCCTTGGAGTCAAGGATTCTGAAGCTTTGTCTGACATACTTTGGGCATGCTGCAAGGAGGGACTGGTCCTTGGAGAGGGACATCATGTTTGGGAGAGTGGAGGGACAGCGCAGGAGAGGAAGACCCTCAATGAGATGGATAGATTCTGTGAGTGGAGTGGTGGGAATGAGTGTGTTTGAGACGACGATGTTGGCACAGAACAGAACTGCATTTAGGGCTCTTGTACATAGGGTTGTTATGAGTCGCAAGTGACTCAATGGCACATAACAACAACACAACATTTTTCCTGTTACTCATGATAACCTGAATTAAGTTACAGGGAATGAAACTGTTTAGTTAATACTGAGGAAGGGGAAGGTTCGTATTTCCACCCTCAACCACACTGGATTAGTGCTATTGGGTATGAACCACTGACTGAGTCCTGAAGCCAGTAGCAGCATTTAGGTTATGCTCTAGTGGCCTAGAGATAAGACACTGCACTACAGTCCCAAAGGCATGTGGTTCAAATCCACCAGATGTTTCCCAGGGAAGGATGGGCTATTTCCTTCCATGCACATTATTGCTTCTAAAAACTCATTGGAGGATCAGCTGTTGTTCAGTTTTGACTCAATGGCAAACAATAGCAATGTCCTAAAGACAAGTGAGCTTTACTGGCCTGGTGGTAAGGAATTACACTGCCAACCATAAGGCATGTGGCTCAAATACACCAGTTGTTTGTGGGAGAAGGATGGGAAATCTCCCCTCGTGGGACTTACAGCCAATGAACGCTTGCTGGAGGGTCTCCTAAGAGTCGGTCTGACTTGATGGCACATAGCAACAGCAAGAACAGCATTTGTTAAACACTAGGTCAATGCCTTTCCAAACAAGCAAGTCAGTTCTTACGAGGAGCCTCAGCTGCTTCAGCGGTGCTACCCAGTTAGTTCCTACTCACAACAACCAAATGTACAACAGTGTATGAACCCTGCAATGTCTTGATAGTCATTGTTACGTTTGAGCCCATTACTGCAGGCGCCGAGCCAGTCTATCTTACTGAGAGTCTTCCCCACTTTAATGGACCCTCTACCAAATACAATATCCGCTTCAAGTGCTGGCCCCTCCCGACTGAACATAAGTAATGAGATGAAGTCTCTCTTATCATTCTAACATCAAAGGAGCATTCTGACTGTACAATATCTTTTTTTAATAGAATTTTTGTTTTAATTGTAATTTTAATAAAGTTTACAAAAAAAGTAAGATTTTTCATCCATTCATTCATTGTTGCACATTTTCCTTCCTCCCCCTTCCACCACCGTTCCTCAGTTCACATTCTTTTTTTAAAAAAATATCATTCATTATTGTACGATTTTCTCCCTCCCCCTTCTTCTCCCTCCTCCAGTCCACTTTGTAGTGTCCCTCTTATTCTGGGCTGATGTCATACATCGTATATTCCTTTTAAGCAGTTCTTTCCTTCATCTGTTCCAATACTGTGATCATTATCACTCTTTTTCTATTCTCCTGCCAACTCTCCACTTCATGTCAGTCCTGTTTTATAACTGTGATTTTTATACAGTATTTATCCTTTTGTAACTGAAATATTTCACTCAGAATAATGTCCTCCAGGATCCTATATATTGTATAATGTTTTATGAATTCATTGTTTTTCATTGTTTTTCAGTGCCGTGTAGTATTTCATTGTGAATATACTATAGATTTTCTATCCATTCATTTGTTGATTTGCTTATTCCTTTGTCAATGCATGGTCTATTCAAAATTCTTCACCAACCTCATAGTTCAAATTCACCAATTCTTCTCCAATCTCTTATTTATTGTCCAGCTTTCACATATACATGAAACAAAGAAAATAACATGTCTTGAGATGTAAGGAATCTTGGCAGTAAAGAGATTAAAACACTTGGTTGCTAACCACAAGGTCACAGTTTAAGGCTATATACCACTCTATAGCCTGTTTCCAGAAAGGTCCCACCACCTTGCAAAGCCCATGGGCAGTCAGCTGTGTGCTCTATTGTCATGATGAGTCAGAGTCAACTCAATGGTAGTGAGTTTTGGTTCATATTTGAATCAGGCACACTTTACTCTTCAAAGTGAAATCTTTTCTCTTTAACAGTGTAAACTTCTCTTTCTCTCATTACCATCAAGTTGAAACCAATTCATAGCTCTAAATCACATGAGAGGAGATTGTCTGTCTATCTTCCATAAAACCATTGGTGGTTTCAAACCACCAGAGAGGCGGCACCTTCGACCTAGCGATGCCGCTCCCTGTGTACTCCAGAGCGCTGCACAGTAAGGTTGTGGTACTGGTGTGCACCGTCAAGCCAGAACTGACCAATAGCTGACGTTCCAGTGGGTCTTCAGAGGCAGTAAACTGCATGGGAGGAGATTGCCCATCTTTCTCCTGTGGAGCAACTGATGGTTCTGAACTGTTTTCCTTTGGTTTGGAAACACAATTCCTTACCACTAAGCCACTGGTGCTCCACATTGTAGCAGGAGTCCATTGGTGGTCATTGAGTCTCCTCTCATCTCTAAAATCCCAGAAGTCTAAGCATCCTAAAGCAAAAAAAATATGTTTGAATTAAACCCTGAATATTAGAAATTGTATTATTTGTTCTGGTCACACAACTCCATTATCCTCTTGATTTTGAAAATTATATTAAATTAAATTATATATATAATTTATTTATATTTATGTATGTAAATTATATTATATATAATTATATTAAAAATTAATTACCAAAAACTTTGTCTTAAAATTAATTTTAATCCTTCAACTAGAGGAAGAAGAAAATTAATCAGAAAGCTCTTTTATATGAATGTATCTTAATCCGTACTTGAACATCAAGATAAAATGGGTTTCTTCTTCTATTTTTCTCCAAATTCTATTTCTTAATCACTAGAACACTGAAGGACTGATATCCACCTGTCCAGGGTGTTGTTGAGATTATCTGTAGAAAGGAGTCTGAAGCAGAGGACCCCTACGATGGCTTCTAATTTAAGTCTGCATCTTCAAAACAACATTTTCTCATCTAGTAACAGGCTGTAAAACCTCTATAAGGAGGTGTGTTACCTAATACCTGCTAATGTCAGGAGTTAGTAAAATAATTATACAATTCACATAGAGAGGGAAGAAAAGGGAGGGTCCACAGTGGAAGGAGAATCTTTGCCACATCATCTCTGTTTAGGGAAAGAAGGCTTTAAGATCAGCTTACTTTATATTTCTGTACTTAGCAAAAGGGATGATTCAGTATCTGTCAGGAAGGAGTGAACCATGAGGTGGTTGAGGGTTGGGATTCTACCCATTCAAACCAATTTGATTTCTGACTAGCGCACCTCTGTGTAACCTTGTCCTGTCAATACAGGGAGCTCTGGTGACTTACAGCTAAGAAATGCCCTGCCAACCCAAAGATACATGGTTTAAACCCACCAGCTGCTCTGAAGGAGAACTATATCTCTTCCTGTGTAATTATACTACCTCTGAAAATACACTAGCAGATCAGCTATGGGTCAGTTCAGCACGACGGTACACAACAACTAACAACGACCTGTCAATGGAGGCCTGCGTGTTACTATGATGCGAACAGGTTTTTAGTAGAGCTTCCAGAGTAACATGAACCAAGAAGAAAGCTCTAAAGAGCCCAGTGTCATAGTGCATTACATGTCACATTGCTGACTGGAAGGTCAGTAGTTCAAATCCACCACTTGCACCATCGGAGAAAGATAGACAGTCCCTACTGCAAACATTTGCGGTCTTAGACATCTATTATGAGTCAGAATGGACTTGACAGCAGTATTTATCTTGGGGGTGGGGGTGGGGGAATGGAGAGCTCTGACAATTGGCTCCTGCAAACCAGTTTAGGAAATCTGTGATCACAACAGACCTCTCCCAGCTGGGATGGGGATGGTCCAGAACTGAGCAGCATTTTGTTTTGTTGAGCTTCTCTGGGTCAAGGGTCAACTCTGTGGCAACTAACAACAACAACAACAACAAAGCCTTGAGGGAAAAAAATGAGAGCCTGGGAACCCTTGCTCTTTATTCTGTTCTGGAACTGAAGTTAACCAATGTTCCTGTCTCTTTAAGTGGATCCTTTTCAACCTGTACCACTTGGGATCTCAGCAGGAAAAGTCATGACTGCAAGCATGAATAGGTTGTATGCAGAAGGGACGGGTGAAGCACCCAGACATCAGTAACAGAAAGAAGTTGTTATCACTGTCCAGGGAAAACCAGGACCCAGCAAGGCCTAGAACTGTGAGGCCAGTGCTGTCCAGGAGGCCAAATTCAAAGACTGACACAATCCCAGACCAAGAGCAGGCGCTGAAAAGACAAAAGAGCAACGTCTACTCGTCCCTTACCTGGTGTCTCCCTGTATCTCAGAAGTGTCTCCTAAGGACCAGCCTCCACTGGTTATCAACTGCCAAGGGAGCTTGGGTGATGAACCATGTGCCATGTATCATGAGCGGCCTGCGACTGACTCATACCTCTGAACCCTGCCTTGTCCTGAACTAATCTCACATCTCCAAAAGATCTAATCCCATTTCTCCAGTCACTGAGTCAATCCATATCATCTGGGGTCTTCCTCTCCTACTCTGTCCCTCCACACTTCCAAGCATGATGTCCATCCTGGCTACATGCCCAAGGTATGTGAGACAAAGCTTCAAAATCCTTGCCTCCAGGAAGTTGCCTGGTTTCACTGTCCCCAGGACAGATCTGTGATGAATCCATAGGGTCCATTCATTTAGAGTACAAAAAAAAAAAAGGCAGAGGAAGAATTAGACTGGTCAGGGGAACAAGTTAATCAGACACCTTTCTCACAGAAGTTATGTATTTGATAGCATTTTTGTTTGCTATTTCTTGTTTGATATGAAACTGAGGTTCAGAAAAGTTAACTGTGAGTAACACAATTAGCACAATGTATTCAAGCTGGATTTGAACCAACAAGTGTCTGGCTCCACATATTTGCTCGTTCCTTTATGTTACCCCCAAAGTACCTCGCATTCTCAAGCTCTTTACTGTTTACTGATTAGTATCACACACTGGTGGCCCAGGGCTAAGAAGCTGCAGTGCAAATCTGAAGGCAAGCAGTTTGAATCCACCAGCTGCTTTGTGGGAGAATCATGGGCAGCCTCCTGCCATCTGATTAACTGCCTCTGAAAACTCACTAGAGGGTCAGCTATGGGTCAGTTCTGACTCAATGACACAAAAAAAATAACATTGCGCACTTCACCTTATTTGTTTCCTAGAATAACGCTGCCAACTACAACATTATATTTTACAGTAGAGTTAGGATCAAAAAGCAATCAACACTTTACTTCTAAAGATAGGCGATGATTAATGACTTTGATCAAACAGCGAGAGAAAAGAAGCAGCAGAGAAGCCAAGGCTGCCCAGCAGTGTATAAATTATCCCAACAGGAAAAAATTCAGCACTAATTGATGATAGATGAAATTTAAAGTTATAAAAGCACTAATGGGTATTTATTATTATAATCCTAGTCAAATTTTCCTGAGTCTTTAATTATTAGCCTAATTTTCCCCCTTAAGAATGTATAAACCAAGAACAACTGAATGCTGCTATTTCCAAAGTGTGCATTCCAAAAATAAGATCACACAGTGAAGCTCAAGAGAACATGATCTCAAAGGCTTGGTGCAAACTTTTCCTCTTCTCCAATAATGTCCCCCAAGCCCCCACACCCACTGCTGTAGACTCAAGGGGTTTTAGTCAATGTTATTTAACTTTCGAAGAGACTCCTAGATGGTAGGGAAAAGGTATAATTTTGATCAACTGAAAGGAGGTAAATGGGATAAGTATGACTTTACTAAAAATGTTCAGAATAGTAAGTCGGACTAGATTCTGCTCTCCTCTGCTGCCGCATGGTATCCATACAAACATTTCAGAAAGACCCATCTAGCCTTACTCATCAATGTATCTGAGCCAGGTGGCACATAGTAAATGCTCTAAAAATGTTTGTTAAATAAACCCACCGTTGAGACACGATGGTGTTTCACACTGTATGTCCCAGCCAAGGAGTACAATGTCAAGTTTCCTCCTCACTTGAAAGTCTGAGGCAGACATTATCATCACCCCCTTTTACAGATGACAAAGCTGAGTTTGCACAGCTAGTGAGTGATGTCACCAATGCACACTCCCTCCACCTGGCATCCACCATCAAATACTGTATAATGCAAGCCTTGCTTGTTCTTTTTAGGTGAAGGTATGATTGGCTTTAAATTCTACCAAATTTATGGTCTATGAAAGTCAAAGTTCTAATTTGCAGTATTTATGTTCCAGCATTCACTGTTTTGTTTTAAACTTTTTTTACTGCAACTTCAGTAAAATTTTACAGAGGAAAGCAAGTTTGTATTGAACAATTATTATACATCATATCTCACCACATGGTTAAATATCTATATTGTAGCTGTATTCTAACCATTTACTCTCTGCATTCCTATTTCCATTATTTCTTCTTTCCTATCTTTTGCAGCCCACTGAGTTTCACTCACACCCATGGCCGTTGTCATAATGCATTCATAGCTGACCTTCCTTTGGGTTTCTGGGGCTGTCGAACAAACAACAGGAGATTGCCTATCTTTTTCCGGTCTGGTGATGAATTTGAACCAGCAGAGAGCTGTGCCCTTTGAGATTAGCAGTGTAACCCTACATAACTCTATGACTGTGCCACCACAGCTCCATTACCAAGCTTTGTTTTTATGTTATCAGGTATCATCAAGTCATATAAGACTCACAGCGACCCTGTGAACAGCCTGTCTGAACCCTGACCTGGCCTGTGCCATCCTCACTGCCTCCAACACACTAGAGCCAAGTGCTGAAGTTCCCATGTCAATCATCTTGTCAGGCGTCTTCCTCTCCTTTGCTGACCTTCTACTCTCCTAGCTACTTGACCAAAGAAGGAAAGGTGAAGCTTGGCGATCTTTGCCTTGTTGTTATTGCTGTGTTCCATCATGTGGGACCTGACCCATAGCTGATCCTCCAGCAGGCTTTCAGAAACAGTTACTCACACGAGAGGAGGTTACTCATCTTTCTCCTATGGATTTGAACAGTGTGCCCTTGGGATTGCAGTGCAGCTTCTTACCTCTAGGCTATCAGAACTGCATCTTTGCCTTGTTGTTGTTATGTGTGGTTGAGTGAGTCACCTGTAACTCACAACAACCCTATGTACAACAGATCTGAAATCTGTCTTATCCTGAGCCAATCTCACTGTCTCCGGTACATCTGCCCCCATTACTCCAGTTACTGTGCCAATCCATCTCATCCAGGGTCTTCCTTGCCTGCACTATCCCTTCATCCTTCCAAGCATGATGTCCTTTTCCAAGGACTGGTCCCTCCTGGAAACATGCTCAATGTATGTGAAATAGAGCTGCAAAATCCTTGCCTCCAAGGAACAGCTTGGTTTCACTCTCTCCAGGGTAGAAGTATTTGTTCTCTTGGAAGGACTCATCTCTAGCACCACAGCTCAAAAACATTAATTCTTCTTCCATCATCTTTGTTTATTCTCTAGCTCTTTGAAGTGTAGCAAGTAATTGTGAAGACCACAGTCTGGATCAGGTGCATCTGGTCTCCAGACTGACATCTTTGCTCCTCAGCACTCTGGAAAGATCCTTGGCAGTAGATTTTCCTAATCTAATTAATCTTTTGATTTCCTCATTGCTGGTGCCAAGATTGGTGATTGTAGAACCAAACGAGCTGAACTTGTTAGCAGTCTCTCCTCCATCTATCATGATGCTACCACTTGGGCCAGTGGTGAGGATCTTTTGTTTTTACAATGTTGAGCATCAATCCATATTGAAGATTTCAGTACTTGACTTTCTGAAGCAAACAACTAAGGTCCTCTTCAGTTTTAGCAAACAAGGTTTTGTAATCTGCATAATGCAAGTATTGATGAATCTTTCTCGAATCCTGATGCCCCATTCCTCCTCATAAAGCCCAGTCTACCAAATGATCTGTTCTACATATAGATTGAAAAGGTACAGAGATAGGATGAATCCTTGATGCAAATCGTCCCTAAATTTGAACCATGCAGTGTTTCCTTGCTCTGTTCTGATGACTGCTTCCTGAGTCAAAGTACAGGTTTCACATGAACACAATCAAGTGTTCTGGGATTCCTATTCTTCTCAAGGTTAGCCATAAGTTGTTGTTATCCACAAAGTCAAATACCTTTCATAGTCAATGAAACACAGACATCCCTCTGATGCTCTCTGCTTTCAGCTAAGATCTACCTAACATTGGTGATAATGTCCCTAGTGCCATGGCCTCTTTATAAACCCAGTTTGCACATCTGGCAGTTCTCTGTCACTGTTTCAATTGTTTTTTCTATTGTGATTTTTAACAAAAGTTTACAGAGAAGTTGGATATTTATTAGTTCTTTGTTGCAGATTTTCCTTCCTCTCTCTTCTCCCTCCCCCCTCTTTTTTAAATTCATCCTTTGTTACACAATTTCCTCCCTCCCCTGTCCACTTTACAACCTATCTCTTATTCTGTACTAGTCTATGCCTAGTCATATATTCCTTTTAAACAGTTCTTTCCCTCATCTGTTCCAGTGCAGCCTTCATTAACCATTCACTCTTTTCCTACTTTCCTCCTAAGCATCCAAAAGTCAGTCCTGCTTTATAATAGTGGTGGCATGCAGTATTTGTCCTTTTATGACTGAGCTATTTCACTCAGTATAATGTCCTACAGGGTCACTCATGTTATGTAATGTTTTATTAGTTCATTATTTTTCCAGTGCTGTGTCATATTCCATTGTGTGAATGTACCATAGTTTTTCTATCATTCATTTGTTGATGGGCACTCGGGTTGCTTCACCAGGATCTTACTGTATGGTATTAGTGATACTGTTCTCTAATTTCCATGCTCTGTCAGATCACCATTTTTGGAATTGGAATAAATATGGATCTCTTCCAGTCAGTTGTCCAGGTAGTTGCCCTCCAGATTTCTTGGTACAATCTGGTGAGCGCATCCAAGGCTTTATCTGTTTGTTGACCTTCATCACCATTGCCTGTTGGTCATATGTTATTTCATGAAATTCTTACATATCAGTAATATATATATATGTATATATATACACATATACAAATATAAATATAAATGCATATTACAGTGACTCTTAGCCCTGGACAAATGATGCCTTTTCTTATCCATATAGTTGATTGCTATAAGGAGTGTCTTCTCCAGTTTATTGATGACCTTATAGACCCGTCCATTGTTTGGCAGAAAGTTACATCTCAGGGTACAAGCCAGTCCTGGGTTTAAAGGGAAACTAAAGACCATGGTCTCAGGACTTCCACCAGGCTCTCTCAGCCCAGTCAGCCCCGTCATTCCTCTCCGTTCTGTCCCTATCCCCACTGTATCACAGATCTTCTACTGTGATCCCTTTCGGCACCATTAGCAGCAATAATCTGTCACCCTCTAGTTCTTCTGGTCTCAGGGTCATGGAAACTAAAGTTTAAGCAGTAGATTAGGACAAATAGAGAGCTTTAAAATTTCTTCACTCCTATTTTCTCTGAACAGAGGCCAACCTTTAGAGCTAGGATGGTTACTCACAGTTTTTAAGACCTCAGTTGATACTCATCAAAGTAGGTTGTAGATCATTGTCTTTGTAGACTATAATCTTCCACATGCCTTTGGATCACATGTGAAAGTAATAAAAGCAGTATCAAGTGGCATGGGCTTTCCTAAAGATGATATTAGGGAGATGGATACAAGCGCTTACATAACAAAACCTCCCATCTAACAAATGAAAAGTTGTCATATTAAAAGTTTATGTTGATTTTTATGGCTCATGTATGTAACATTCTTGAAATGATGACCAAAATTCGGAGCAAACTAGTAGTTATCAAGAGTTAGGAATAAGGACAAGAGGGAGAAAAATGTGATCATAAAAACAGAAAACAATAGCTCTCCAGGACTCGCCCTGAGCTTCTCAAACTGTTAAATGAATGCAAGAGACAGACTCAAGAAGATTTAAATCTTATTTCACAAATTAATAGTTTGGTAGAGACTAGTTATAATTCAACTCTCTGCTAATTATAAAATATGTGACCTCAAGCAAGTTAAATTCCCCAGAGCTACTGTTTCCTCATTTACAAAATGGAAATATTAATAATTGTATAATAGACTGCTGATTTTTTTTCTCCTCTACTTTGCAAATTTCCAGTAAGGTCCTTATAGTGTGTCTCTAATTAAATTTCTAATTAAAGAAAATACATGTTATTGGTGTTGTTGACAATGTTGATGAAGGAGTAAAATTTAGCAGGTGAGGATTGACCAGAAAAGAGAGAATATTCCATGAAGAAGAGGAGCGAAGGCACCATGAAGGAAGTGTGTGCCCAGGGAGCAAGTCACCGCCTCTGTGGGCAGAGGTTGGAGGATACACAAGGAGTGTGTTAGGTAGTCACGACAGGAGTTTTACTCTTAAAGCCTTGGGAGGAAAAAAGGTAAGTGATTTGTTTAGACCTGAGCTTCGGAGAGACTGAACCAATCACTCCAACAGGACGGAATGTCTATGAATTGGCGTGTGAGAAAACGACAATGATAAGCCTCTCCTGCCAGAATCCAGTCAGGACATGATAAGGATGAAAGTTAGTCTCGAATAGGATGTAAGCTTGGAAAAACAGAGGATCAGTGACACAAAGGAAGGCCTTCAACGAGACAGACTGATACGGTGATTGGGACAACTGATTTAATACAGGTGAGACTTTGAGGACAGCCAGGCCCGGCCAGGGTTTTGTTAGATTCCACATACGGTGGCTCTGAGTTGGAGCTAATTCAGTGGCACCCACCCAACAAGAAATACAACAACATCGTGACGACAAACATATATAACTTCATGAATAAGATTAACAGACTTGCAAATGGGAATTACTAGAAACATTTATAAACTGTGTATGTGCTATCAGATAGCATGGCAGGGAAAACCAAAGGAAGAAACACACCAAAGCCCCTCTGTTTCTCTCATTCCATTAGTCGACATGTGAGGATTCACATCTACACCAGGTGAAAGGACATAGACAATCTAGAACTCATGTCGGAAATTCTAGCCATTCCTCTCAAAGTATTTGCAATTAATTATAATCTTGGTTATTATTACATTTCAGCCATAGAACATACTTCAATTTTACAAGCTTCCAAATTTTTCTATGATTGTATTTCTCAGAATCGCAGCTCATTGTTCCATGAATTTTAGCATATCTTTTTTCCTGAGAGTAAAACAGAACCATCTCACTAAGCTGTAGTTTATTCGGCCTAAATGAAATCAGGAAAAAAAACCCTGAATTCTGAATTGTTTTATAGGTTTATGAAGCTGGTAACCAGGAAGTGGCAATTTCAAATCTTTTTCTCTATAGCCTTCAAACACACTATAATAAATGTGATCAAGGTCTCTTTTCAAATAGACAGTAGTAATAACTTATAACAGATCAATGATAAGAGTTTATCACATAAATAAGCACAGTCAAGTAACAAAGCTCCAAGATTAAGTGAGAAGCATTTATTACACTTCTGCATTGCAGCATAATCTTTGGTACATGCTCTACAGAAAATTCAAAGGCAGCCCCCCACTGGTTTTTAATTAAGTGTCCTCCCCACTGAGTTAATAAGTATGCTATCAATAATGCGACTTTCTTTTAAAGTTTTGATAATAACAGTTCAAGCTATGTTTTGTAATTACTGATAATAGATTTTTTTAAATCCTCTAATTGCTACCTTCTTCTCTGGAATACAACTGAATGTACTAGGCCTTCTTTGGCCAGGAAAACTCATTCTTCCCATTTTTTGTGCTTTAATAAACTTAAGTCGTGTGAAACTGATGTTCACCTGGAGAATGACATACAACTGGGAAGTTCAATTTTGAACCACAGATTGCTTTATGGCTAAAGGAATAAACACTGCCAAGATTAAAAACAACTACAGTTCTTGACCTCTTATTTTACACCAGACACTGTTCTAGGAGCCTTTACAAACAATATTAACAATGTTCTCTGAAAACAAGAATTGATACAATTTGCAAAGGCACAAACTAGGACATAGATTAATAACTAGTCCAAGGTCCTCTAGTTGGTCAGGTGGGATAGAAGCCCCAAGTGCGTGTTGTTGCCTCAGCCCACCAAATCCCTCTCTAGAATGGAAGCTCCAAACTTCGTCTAGTCACTAGATACATTAAAATGGCAAGAAGAGGCTCCAATATGAACCATGACGGATAACAGCACGTCCACTTGACTAGGCACCCAAAATATGTCTGTTAAAGACCTAGAATTCTTTGTTACCTAATTTACGGTAATGGATAAGCACCATGCCCATTTGCCTCAGCTCTGTACCCCCTAATCTGAGCACGAAGGAGACAGAGATAAATCATAGGTGTCAAGGGTGGCCACTGGCCAGGTGAATTTTCTCAAGAGTTCCAGCTAGGGGTCATCAATCACTGGCCGATCTTAGTGGTTGGTTTATTTTCTGCCCTCTAAACAGAATCAGCTCAAACAGTAGAAATGCACTAGGGGAATGTTAAGTTTCTTTCCATTAACAAAGAAGCCTTGTATTAATAGATGATGATCCAACCCCTTAACAACAAATGAAAATACATTTGAGTGTGTTCCTAGGAAGACTGTCTCTATGTAGGCTGAAAGATACTTTTAAGTATCCCCTAAGGTTTTCTCAGGGTGTCAGAACTGCAGTATAGAAACCATTCCAACTTTTAGCCCAAGGTAGGGGAAACAATGTAATACAACTAACCTGATCAAACTGGCACTACAACACTTCCAGCTGGTGAGGTTCAAAGCAAGATGTGTTAACCATGGCATTAGTCTGCCTCTGCCAACTCCTGGTGACCAAAATCCTAATAAGCTAGATCGCCCCCAACCTCTGGCCATATTGACCCAGAGAAATCTCCTCCTGTGTCTTGAATGATCAGGCTGGTTAGGTCATTAAATTGTCCCCTATGGTCACCTATTCATCATAAGACCAGATTTACAATTTGCCAAAGCCCTTCCCTCAAAGGGATCTTTTCATGCATTTCCACTACCCATTAGCCACTGCCCATAATGCTACTCCAACTCATACTGGAGGTCCCCTGTATTGATGTCTTATAAATGTCAAGAGTCTGCCTGGAATTGGGCCCAGATTTTCATTTACTGTCAAATCTGTACCCTGGTTTTGGAATGTTTAGTCTGTCTTCCAACAACAAACCAGTTGAAAATTTCAGAGTCACTGCTAACATCCATTTTTTTTTCTTTTCTTTTCTTTCCTTTCCTTTCCTTTCTTTTCTTTTCTCTCTCTCTCTCTCTTTCTTTCTTTTCTAAGTGAGAATCAAAATACAAGTTTAAATACACTACCTGAATTTAGAAAGGATCTCAAGAACAGATTTGACATAGTAAGCACTAATGACTGCACACAAAAGAGTGATGACATAGTATTAAGGGAATTATAGATGACAAAAGGCAAAAGATCATTTTAAAAAGAGAAAAAAATAGAACAAAATAAATGTCTAAAGAATCTCTAAAATTTGCTGTTTAATGCATATTAGCTAAAACAAACAGAAAAAAATAATGGAGTGAAAGGGTAGCTCAAGAATAAAAAATGAAAAGTATAATTAGTATTTCTCAAACTGAAAGAAGTGGGGGGAAAAATCCAAACCCCAATTTATAATACTGATGAACCTAAAAGCATAAAGAAAATAAAAATCCTCACCAGTAGACCAATAGGCAGCATTATGATAGATGGAAAATGTTGAAGTTGCTAATGATTTTGTTTCGATCCACGACCAACACTCTTAGCACCAGCAGTCAAGAAATCAAAAGATAAGTGGCATTAGGAAAATCTGCTGTATAAGACCTCTCCTGAGAGCTCAAGGGTAACAATGTCAGTCTAAAGACTGAAGTGTGCCTGATCCAAGTCACGAGCATCTCAATTGTTTATTGTGCATCTGAGAGCTGGACAAGGACTCAAGATGACAAAAGAATTGGTGCCTCTAAAGGTGTGGTGTTGGAGAAAAGCATTGAGCATAACATGAACTTCCAAGAGAGCAAACAGGAGAGGATGAAATCAGGTGCTCCTTGGATGTACCATCTCACGTACTTTGAGCATGTTATTAAGAGGGACAAGTCTTTGAAGAAGGACATCATACTTGGAGAGGAAGACTCTGGAGGAGATGGATTGACCCAGTGACTGTGGAGGTGGGGTCAGACCTGTTGGAGATAGTGAGTTTGCCTGAGGATAGGGCAAGGTTCACAATGACACAATGAGTCATAGGTGAAATGAGGGCACAAAACAGAAAGCATAAGTAAAATGAAAGAAACATTCACAGTCACTATAGCAAAAACATACTGGTCAATATTCAGCCATTTTATGAGGTAATACATGATGAAGAAATATTTGTATATGGACAAAGTTGAAACTGGACAGGTGAAAAAGAAAACCCTCAGGACAGACAGGATGCCAAATGAAATAGTTAAACAGATGCGGTGCTGTAAGACTTACTCATCTATATCAACCAATGAGAAAAGATCTATATTCATACACATTAAAAAAAAATAGACTGTCAAGTGGCATGTGAAAGCTATTAAATAATATCATTAACACCCTGTGCAAGCAAAGTTACATTGAAGATAATTAAAAAATTACTGCAGCTATATATCCACAAGAAAATACTAGAAATTCAAGCTAGATCCAGAAGATGTGGAACAAAAAGTATCATTGCTGACATCTTGACTGAAAGCAGAGAATGCTAGAAAGCTATTTGTGTTTTCATGTCTATGCAAAACCATTAGACTATACAGATAAAAAAAAATAATAACATTATAAATATAAGAATTCCAGAATACTTCATTCCACACTTCCAGAATCTGTATAGACATCAGAGAAAGCCACTTGAACAAAATAAAGGAGATACTGGTCTAAAATTGGAAAAATCTGCCTGTGTGCCAATATTGTATCCATTCACCTTGTTCAGTCAGTATGCGGAACAAATAATATAAAAACCTGAACTATGTAAAGATGACTAGGTATCAGGATATAATGAAGACTCATTAATAACATAGAAAATGCAGATGATACAACTTTGCTAACTGGGGAAAAAAATCTTGAAGTAGTACCAAAAAAGCTGAATATAGAAATATCATTTGATCCAGAAATTCCACTACTGGGAATATACACTAAAGAAATTAGAACTGCCACCCAAACAGATATATGCACACCCATGTTTACTGCTGCGTTATTCTCAAGAGCAAAGAAACGGAAGTGACCCAAGTGCCCATCAACAAACACATGCATAGAAAAGCAATGATATATTGACACAATTGAATACTATTCAGTTACTTCAACACTAAAAATCAAGGAACATGTAACACAATGTGGGTCACCCTAGAGGATATTAGGCTGAGTGAAATAGTCACAAAAGGACAAATACTGCATAACAGTATAACTGTAGTAAGTTATAAAGCAAGACTGAGGAAAATCTAGGGAAACAATGGTTAGATAATAAGCATTGCCTTGAAACAGGTGAAAGAAATAACTGTTTAAAAGGAATATATGTTTAGGCACTGTATGTATGGCAACTGTCCAGAATAATAGGTGGACTCGGGGGAAGGGAGAGAGGAAATTGTGCTATAATATGCTATAATGAATGAAAATTTTTTAAAAAAGAAAATGTAGGGGGAGAGAGGGAGGGAGGAAAATATTCAATAAAGAATAAATGAAAATGCAACTTTTATGTAAACTTTTGTTAAAATATCAATTAAAATGGAAAATATAATTAAAAAATAAAACCACGTGATGAAGGATTTTAAAGACTTCTTTCTTGTATGAGTTTGAGCTTAACATTTGTTATTGTTGTTAAGTGCTGTAGAGTCGCAGGCAACTCATAGCGACCCTATGAACGAAAGTCCTGGACACCTCCTGTATAACTTTTGTCCTTTCTCCAGGTTCATAGGGTTTCCAGAGGCAAGCTATTATGGAAGTGGATGCCACTTCTGCTTCTATTCTTCTAGCTTAACAATTAGAATTTAGAAAGTAGATATTTTAGGTCAGCCTATTCTTATGGTTCAGGGCAAGACTAGAGTCTGAATTCCTAATTCTATGTCTTGAAGACTTCCCTCACCTCATCAAGTAAAAGACAGGCAACCTCTATTTTTAATAACCTATATATTCTTTCCTTTGTAAATACTATCCTTTTAGGTTCCTTAAAGGAAAACTGATGCTAGGAGGCTCCAATATATAATTCTCAGACTTGTTGGCATTTGCTACCTGAATAAGTTGGTGTGAGGAGAGCTGGGCCTTTTCTCCTCACCCAGTGACTCTGATCTGCTCTCTCTTCTGTTCCAACTTCTATACCCACCCTGTACCCAGAAAGAGTTTCAGGTGAACCTAAGGTAATCCAGGACACTCTACACAAGAACAATGGTTGCCCCTTAACCCATACTCTGCCCTGCTCACCCCACCCTCCCCACCCCCAGATTCCAGAAGCTAGGTGGTCAGGTATGCTGACATCTTGAGTATCTGCAGTGAAGTTGATTAGAGGAGGCATATATTTTAAGTGAAATCTTGTACTATTGGACATGACCAGAATAGGGTCAGAACTGGACCATCTAAAATAAGGAAACCAGACACTCACTTGCCTCGGTTGGAGGATGGAGCTGATTTTAAAGCTGACTGTTTGGGACTAGAAGAAGCCATGGTGGCATAAGCTCTGGGCTGCTATTGGAAAGGTTCATGGTTGGAACCCACCAGTTACTCTGGGAGAGAGCAGAGACAGGCTGCTTCTTACAGATTTACAGCCTTGGAAACTCTATGAGGTCATTCTACTCTAGCCTATTGGGTCATTATTTCAATGGGTCTTAGCAATTCTAAAGTGCTGATGTACAAAGGTGTCTCACCTGCTACTTATTTTTTCAATTACATTTCCCACTAATGCCAATGTTACGTTATTTTGAACATAAGTTATTTACTGCCTGTCACTTTTAAAATTTACTGTTTTGAAAGAAGCAGAAAACCTAGTGCTTCTACCTCCAAAGCAAGTGACACTACAATAAACACTACTTCCCACTGAAAATTCAAATAAAAGTCATCATAATAATAAACATCATCAGCATTCATCTTGATAGTAATTACCCATTCATGCCAACCACCCTCAAGATTTAAACTCTAGTTAAGATGCAGAAAGATGAACAGATTGAAAAATGTAGCTTATTTATTTACTTCCAAAGTGAAAGTGCCATTGTGTCACCCAAAGACTTTGAAGACAAATATGACAGCTGAAATGACTCCCTACCAAGGGAAATGGCTTTGGTGGAAGGGAGGCATTAATAAACAATCTGGACTTTTCGCCTTTATTTCCCCTTTATTTATTTATCATTTCTGCTCCTTCTATATTTTAAGAGGCAGCTTATGATAAAAATTCATATAAATCGGAGACAGTTAAAAGTGAAGTTAAGAAAAGATACAGGAAGCTGTTTACAGAAAAAAAGAAGGAATTTGAATAACAACCTGGAACAAGGCATTGTTTATGTGAACACTAAATTGGATCTGAGTTTCCAAGCAACTAAGGCAACGAAAAACAAGGAGAAGATTGTATATCTCCTCGGAAAAACTTCTAAGGAGCATCTTCTCAGTTCCTTACGAAAGAGACAGTCTCTTCAACAACCACAGGTTTATATCAATTGTTGCTTCCACGTAATATTGTTATGTGTTAAAAGAAAGAAGTTCTTCATTTTCTGTGGGAGAAGGATGGGCAATCTCCTCAATTTACTGCCTCTGAAAACCCACTGAAATGTCAGCTATGTACATCACAATAACAATGATATACTAAATTAAAAAAATGTATACTAAATAAAAGAATGTAACCTCCCTTAATCCCATCAGAGTCCTGATCTGATGAAAGAGAAGTGTCCTTAGGGTGTGGCCTGTGATATTCTTCATTTCAATACAGGTAAAAGAAGAACATGACAAAGAGAGGAAACCCTAGTATCACCAAGAAAGAATTTCCAGAAGTGGAGTGCATCTTTTTGCATCTACGTGAGGAAGCATTTTGAAATTGAAGAAGCCCAAGACATGTTGCAATATCTGAGGAAGACTGGGTCAGTAGATGCTGAAGAAACAAGGATTTGCCAACAAAACTGTCAAGAGACCAAGTCTTCTATTATAGCTTATAACCTGACTTTGGACTTTTACTCTCTTAAAACATTAGAAAATACATTGGTACTAAGTGCTATCTTTGTTATAGCAGCACTAGTTAACTAAGACACATATAACCTAAATAAATAATATGAGAAAATACTTGTGGAAATGAAGTAAACACCATTTACATGTTTCCTGGACAACTGAATTATTGCAGGGATTAAGATTAGGAAACCCTGAATATGAAGAGTTGATGTGTCTTTAACATTTTCTGTTAAGAGTCAGTTGTTCCAGGAGCACTTGACAGTCAATCTAAGACTGAGTTTTGAACATTTATGCACTTATCTTTACATAGAAAATATATTGCAAGGACTTTTAAGGATTCTTGAAGAGGACACATGTAAACAACATTAACATGTGAAAGTAAACCTTAAGTAAAATATGGTACAATTCCACTAGAGATTGAGATTGTTAACAGCTTCAGCTTTCTTGGCTCCATAACCAACACTTTTGGAACCAGCAGTCCGGAAATCAAAAGGCAAATTGCATTTGAAAAATCTTCTGTCAAGGACCTCTCTAGAGGACTGAGAGGCAACGATGTCAGTCTAGAAACTAAGATAAACCTGAGTCAGTCCATGGTCTTCACAATTACGTGCTATGCATCAGAAAGCTGGATAATGACTAAGGATGACAGAAAGAATTGATACCTTTGAGTTATGGTGATGGAGAAGAATCTTGAACATACTATGGACTGTCAAGAAAATACATAGATCTGTTTTAGAGAGGGTAAAACCAAATTTCTCCTTGGAGGCTAGGATTTGAAGCTCTGTCACACAAAATTTGGAAATGGAACCAGTAGGGACAAATCCTAAGAGAAGGACATCATGCTTATAAGGGTAGAGGTACAGCACAGGAGAGGAAGACCCCAGATGAGGTAGATTGATACAGTAATTGGGGCAATGGGGGTTGGTGTGTCAGAGTGAGTGAGACTGGTTCAGGACAGGGCAGGGTTCAGAGCTGCTGTACATAGAGTCACTAGGAGTCACAGGTGACTCGAAGGCACATAGCAACAAGTGGCAAGAAGCTACACTGCAATCCCAAAGGCACGAGGTTCAAGGCCACCCGCTGCAGTGTGAGAGTAGGATGGACAATCATCTTCCATGTGATTAACCACCTCTGAAAACCCATCAGAGGGACAGCTATGGGTCAGTTCTGCCTCAATGGTACACAAAAACAGTAGCCAACCAGAGCTCAGACCAAAAAATTGGAAAAGTGTCATTTATACCTGGTGGTCTACTAGTGAGAAGTTTGCAACAACCTCAAAGGTACATGGTTCAAATCCAGAAGTGGTTCTGCAGGAGTAGGGTGACAAATTTCTCCTGGGTTGTTTATTTATTGCCTTTGAAAACCCACGGGAGGGTCAGCTATGTGTCAATTTAGACTGGATGCCTCGCAACAACAACAAAGCATTAATGGCTGTTAATGAAAAGGGTGAAAAATTGCGTCTCCTCAGAGATACGTCTGGAGATGTCCCTCTGAGAAGGCTTGGTGGCCTACTTCCAAAAAGCAGCCTCTGAAAACTCTATGAAGCACAGCTCTATTCCACAGAATTGTCATGTGTTAGTGTCAACGTGGCTGGTAGTGGTGATGGGACACATGCCCCACTTAGTAAGGGAGATATGTGGACTTATGAAGCAGCTGTGATTTGTGAATTATCAAATGGCCACAGGTAGTAACTGTCGCCTTCTTCTAAGTAATCACACACTCACCTATGCCTCCCAATCTGTCAAGGAAGTAATATGCTCAGTTTACAATAATAAATTTCCCAGATTTCTTTCAGTAGTGACTGGATATGTTGATTTGGGGACACAATTATCGCCAAGAGAATAGGAAGGGGCTTCTGGTGTGCTTATCAAATGTAATAGACTAAAGTGGAATTTGGCTTTATTTTTGCCTTGTGTTCTTAATTCTCTTTGGAAGTAAATAAGATGCCTGAAGAAGAGTAGCCATCTGGAAACCATACGGATAAGAGTCAGAGATACGGGCATCAGGAAAAGGAGCAGAAGAGAGCTTGGGTATCTGATGAGTTTGTTGGGGGCTCCACCAACTCTGGTCTGCTACACACACTTCTTAGTACATAAGATTCTGCTTTAGCTTATGTTCAAAACAGTGATAACATTGCTTAGTATTTTAAAGTCATGCTCTATGGGCACTACATAGCAAACTGATGGTCATGATATTCCAAGGGCCCTTAGAACTGACAGACCTGTCATCTCCTTTCCTTTGGTTTTTAGTTTCCAAATCTCTTTCTAGATAAGATTTTATCACTAGATGGGATATGACTCCTGCGATGAACTACTTCAAGTCATGTGTAGAAAAAGTAAGCAGTTAATTTATGTTTTAAAATTATTTTAAAGGATGTATGGACATCATACCATGTTCTCTGATCGACTATAAGCTTTTTGAAGGCAGAAACTCTCTTCATTCAGTGCTGTGTTTCTAGCCAATTATGGTGCTCGATACATATGAAAAACAAAACACAAACAAACAAACAAACCCTTGGCCATCAACTCAGTTCTAATGTAAGACAATCTCCCATTGGGTTTCCTACAATGTAAATCATAACAGATGAAACTGCCTCATTTTTCTCCTGGGAGCAGCTGCTGGGTTTAAACTGTTGACCTTTCAGTTACTAGCCCAACACTTAACTGTTTGACACATAGTCTGTTGTTATGTGCAGTTGAGTCACCTGCGACCAATAGTGACCCTGTGTACTGCAGCTCTGAAGCCTGTCCTGAGCCAGTCTCACTAATTGCAACATACCAGCCCTCTTTGCCCCAGTTACTGTATCAATTCATCTCATCTGGGATATTCCTCCCCTGAACTGTCCCTCCACCCTTCCGAGGATGATGTCCTTCTCCAAGGACCAGTCTCTCCTGGCCATGTGCCCATGAACTTCGAAATCTTAATCTCCAAGGAGAAACTTGGTTTCACCCTCTCCAAAAGAGACCTATTTGTTTTCTTCATGACCCATGGTATATTCAAAATTCTTCTCCAGCACTATGATTTGAAGACATCAATTCTTCTTCTGTGTTCAGCTCTCTGATGCATAGCAAGTGATCATGAAGACCATGACCTGAATCAGGTGTATCTTAGTCTTTAGATTGACATTGTTGCTCTTCAGCACTCTAGGGAGGTCCATGATACTAGACTTCCCCAATGCAATTTGTCTCTTGATTTCCTAACTGCTGGTACCAGAAATATTAATTGTGGAACCAAGCAAGCTGAAGTTATAACAATCTTAATCTCTTCATTTATCATGATGCTGTCAATTGGCTCAGTGGTAAGAATATCTGTTTTCTTGATATTGAGCTTCAATTCATATTGAAAAGACCATGAGATGCAGTAATTTAGAGGACATTAGTGACATTCATGAGGACTGCTTTAGTTGATGGTTCTGTTAAGGGTTAAAGAGGTAAGGTTATTAAAACAAGCGTATATATACCCTATTCTCAAAATATTTTTCAGACTAGAAAAGTAACAAAGTTCTAATTAATCAATAAGAAACAATTTCTCACTGTTAGCCAAAGTATTTTAAGATCTATCAAAACCTCTGCTTTTCTTTTACACTCCCTCTTGCTAGGGTTCTACTCCTGTTGGATTTTCTCAGGGATTACAAACAATTATCCTTTTCAGGACTATCTCATTTTAAACAGAAAGTCCAAGAAGAGACTTTGAAGACTCAAATTATTCACAAGTAGTATAATTTGGTTTTCATATATTTTTAACCTTTTCTATCTCTACAGAATCATCCACGAAGGTTTACAGAAATCTATTACTTATTCAAATGTTCAAGATGTTCAAAATAAAATAAAATAAAATGAACACAATGCAAGTCCGGGTAAGGAGTACATCTAATAGTGGACAATGAAGACAGAGCAAGGGGTCAAGTTCTTTAATGGAAACACACTACTGGGTGTACTCAGCAGCATGCCATACAATGTTGACTCTGAACTTTAAAATGACAACATATCACTAGTAAACTAATTTATGAGGTCCACAATCTCAGTGAACTGAAAACACAGACTCTTCTAGGAAGAAGCTTAGATCCCACCATTTCTCTACCCTATCTTTAAAAAGGATGAAATGGACAAATTTTTCATAATTCTCTACAACAGATAGTGAATTTTGAAAGGGTTTTTTTATATTTCTTTTTCTTTGTTTAAAGTAGTTTTAATGAACATTTACAGAGACTTAGGATTTCCATTCATTCATTGTTGCACTTTTCTCCCTGCCCACCCCTGCCCCCAAATTTGCTCTTCTCTTTGAAAAGTAAAAGAAAAATTCTTTCATTGTCATACAATCCCTCCCCCCAAGTCCACTCCTCAGTGTAGCCTTCTTTCTGGAGTCCTGTAATGACAATAATACCTAATCATATACATCTTTTAAACAGTTCTCTTTCCTCATCTGTTTCAATGCAGTATACAGTATTTATCCCCTCTTTCTCAGTCTTCCCTCAACCCAATATCAGTCCCATTTTATTACAGTGGCCCTATGCAGTATTTGTCCTTTTGTAACCGAGATATTTCACTCAGCATAATGTCCTCCAGGGTCACCCATTTTGTATATTTCATGAGTTCCTTGTTTTTCAACGCAGCATAATATTCCATTGTGTGAATATACCAGAGCTTCTCTATCCATTTGTTTGTTGATGAGCACTTGGGTTGTTTCCAAATCTTTGCTATTGTGAACAAGACTGCAATAAACATGGGTGTGCATGAAAGGTGTTTCTTATAAAATCTTTCGGCATCAGGATTGGAGACCCATCAACTGTTTGTGTTATGAAGATGACACAAGCTTGCTTGCTGTAACTGAGGAGAAACTGAGGCATTTGCTGCAGAAAGTCAAGAAGTATAGTCTTTTATATGGAATGAAGCTCAACATAATAACAAAACAAACAAACGAACAACAACAACAAACCCTGAAGATTTTCACCCCTGGGCCAATAGGCAGCATCATGAAAGATGGTGAAGAGATTGAGATTGTTGACAGCTTCGGTTTGCTTGGCTCTACAATCAACACTCTTGGCACCAGGAGCCAGGAAATCAAAAGACAAATTGAAGTGGGAAAATCTGCTGTCAGGGACCTCTCCAGAGAACTGACAAGCAATGATGTCAGTCTAGAAACTAAGATGTATCTGATCCAGGCCATCATCTTTGCATCAGAGAGATGAACAGTGACTAAGGATGATAGAAGAATTGATGCCTTTGAGTCGTGGTGTTGGCAAAGATTATTGAATATACTGTGGACTGCTATGAGAACAAAGTTTTGTCCTGGAAAGGATTAAACCAGGCTGCTCCTCAGAGGCAAGGATCTTGAAGCTTCATCTGATAAACTTTAGGCATGTTGCAAGAAGGGACCAGTCCTGGGAGAGGGATGTCATGGTTGGAAGAGTGGAAGGACAGCACAGGAGAGGAAGATCTCAGATGAGATGGATTGATTCAGTGACTGGAGTAATGGGAGTAGGTGTGTCAGACACAATTAGGTTGGCTCAGGATAGAGCAGGTTTCAGAGCTGTTCTACACAGGGTCACTACGAGTCATGAGTGACTCAATTGCATATGACAACAACAGACAAAAAAGTGATTGCATGAAGCAAATGTAAATTAAAGAAAATCTGATTTAAAAAAAAAGCAAAGGGACAGGGAAATTGCTATGTTCATAGATAAGAGTTTATTCAGAAGGTTTTGGCATGGCTTCTAGTCACTTCTAGTCCTCTTCATTAAGACTGATAAAAAATTTTACTATCATGGTAGAGAGGATGTTATATGTTCATATACTCTCTTTTCCTTTCTGAGCACACAGTCAGACTTCTTGTCTTCCTTTAGTTAGTCTTTGATTTTATGTAAGTCAGAATAGATTCCTAGCTGACCCTCCAGCAGGTTTACAGAAACTGTAAATCACATGGGAGGACATTTTTCATCTTTCTCCTGCAGAGAAACTGATGGGTTGGGCTTGTGTGTCTTTGAGTTGACAGTGCCATTGAGACTTGGGCAGAAAGGACATGTACCACATTGGGACTAAACCATAACCTCACCCATTATCTAATTTTTTTTCCACACGCATGTGCCCATTGGGAAGGATAAGATCCTAGAAGATGAAAAAACAGGAAGCCAGTGCTCTGGACAAACATGAGATGCAGATGTGCCCACTACAATTTAAAATAGAGAATGAAATAAGAACAATCCTTTGTTATATTAAACCATATCTATTTTTAATTTTAATTCTTTTTATTGATATTTTAACAAAAGTTTACAGAAAACTTGAATTGTCATTCACTCATTGTTGTACATTTTCCTTCCTACCCTCCCCCCAGTTCACTTTTCTCTTTAAAAAGATTCTTTCATTGTTGCACAATTTCCTCCCTCCCTCCTCCCACACCTCAGTCCACTTTGCTATGCACTTCTTGTTCTGGACTGCAAATAATACCTAATCACTTATTTCTTTTAGACAGTTCTTTCCCTCATCTATTTGTTTTTGCTTTTGTTTTTATTAATTTCAATGAACATCTATAGAGATTTTGGACTTCCATTCATTCCCTCATCTATTTAAATGCAGTGTTCATTATATATTTGAGGGAAGGAGCCTGGGTAGTGCAGATGGTTCGTGATTGGCTGCTCATCTCATGGTTGTGATTTCAAACAAACACATCCAGAAGCTCGATGAGAGAAAGACCTGCTGAACTGCCTCTGATAAGATTACAGTCCAGATATGTCTATAGAGCTGTTCTATTTTGTTATACTCGAAGTCCCTGTGAATTAGGAGCCAACTCTACAGCAGCTGACAAGAGATTTGAGTGTTGCTTGCCAAGAAGCCAGTTTCTGAGTGATGCAAATGGCTAGCACATTCAACTGCTAACCAAAATGTTGTAGGTTCAAGTATGCCCAGAAATGCTTTGTCTAAAATGTTTTGACAATCGAGTTTATTAAAAAATCAGTCCTTGAAATCTCTACAGTTCTATCCTAATATGCATGGTGTTGCCATAAATTGGAACACATTTGTTGTAAACTGGTTTTGTCAATGAACAATTTTCCTAATCTGACTGATGCAGTGCCCCATAAAAGTGGCTAGAAGGTACTTCTGAAAGACAACTACATGGCAACCTTCCTAAGAAAGAAATTGTTGTTAGGTGCCATCGAGTCAAGTACAACTTATATAGTGACCTTATTAACAACAGATCTGAACCTTGTGCCGCCCTCATCATCTCTGACGTACTTGTGCCTATTGTTACGGTCACAGTGTCCATCTACCTCATTCAGGATTTTCTTCTTCTTTGCTGGTCTTCTAATTTTCCAAGCGTGAGGTCCCTTTGCATGGTATGGCCCCTGCTAACAGCATGCCCAAATACATGAGATCAACTTTCACCGTTCTTGCCTCTGAAAAGCACTCTGATGGCAGCTTCTCCAAAACATACCTGTTTGTTCCCTTGGCAGCTCATGGGATATTCCGTACTCTCCTCTGACACTGCAATTCAAAGGCATTTATTCTTCCTCAGTCATCCTTATTCACTATATTGCCCACAGATGCATAGGAAGTGATTGGGAAAGCTATGGCCTGAATCAAGTGCACCTTAGACTTCAAACTGACATCATTGCTCCTTAGTACTTTGGAGAGGTCCTGACAGAAGAGTTTCTCAATTAAATATGTCTTTTGATTTCTTGACTGCTAATACCAAGTGTTTTGATTACAATTAAGATGAAATTATTGACAATTATAATCTTTTCTTCATCTATCATGATATTGTCTATTGGCCCAGTGGTGAGAATATTTCTCTTCTTAAGAAATACTATTTAGGATCAATCCGCATTGAAGTCTGTAGTCTTTGGTCTCTGCAGCAAGTGCTTAATATTCTCTTCACTTTCAACAAGATTGTGTCATCTGTATAGCACAGATTGTTGAGTCTTCCTCCAGTCCTGATGTCATATTCTTCATAAAGCCCAGCTACTCAAATTATTTGTTCAGCATACAGATTGAATGTTGTTGTTGTGGTGGTGGTGGTGCTGGTAAAGTCGAAACAACCCATAGCTTACCAATCAGCAGGTTTTCAGAGATAATAAATTACAAAGAAGGAGATTGCTCATCTTTCTTCATCTGAACAGCTGATGGATTCAAGCCACATTCATTTTCACTGCACAGTGTTTCCTTACTACTAAGCCATTAGACACAACCTTTCTTGCTAAAAATGAGAAGGACTTGAAACTTGTTGCAGAAGATCAAAGAATATAACCTTCAACACGGATTGCATCTCAACATCAAGAAAACAAAATTCTTAGCACTGGGCCAATAGGCAACATCATGATAGAGAAAACATTGAAGCTGTCAATTATTTCATCTTATTTGAATCCACAAACAACATCCTTGGTATCAGAAGTCAGGAAATCAGGAGATGTATTACACTGGGAAAGTCTGTAGCTAGTGATCTCTTCAAATTATTGAGGATCAGTAGTGTCAGAGGACTAATACGCATTTGATTCAGGCCATGGCTTTCCAATCACTTCTTATGCATCCATGGGCTAGATAATGAACAAGGATAACTGAAGAAGAATAGTCATGGTCTTTCTGATCACTTTCTATGCATGTGAGAGCTGGACCATGAAGGATGACAAAAGTTGATGCCTTTGAGCTTTGAGTTTGGAAACAAGTAGAGCTGTGATTTTGAAAACAAGTACTGAATATTCTATGGACTGCCAAAATAACAAACAAATATGTCTTAGATAAAGTGCAGCCAGAGTGCTCCTTGAAGGCAAAGATGATAAAGCTTCATCTCACACACTTCAATCGTATTGCTAGAAGAGGCTATTACTTAGACAGAGACATCATGCTTGCAGAGTGGAGGGTCAGCGAAAGAGAGGAAGACCCTCCACCTGATGGAGTGACACAGTGACAGCTGCAATTGGTTCTACTGTGTCAGGAAATGTGAAGATAGCACAGGACAGGACAGGGTTCAGATCTGTTATTCATGGGGTTGCTATAGGTCTCACTAAATTCAACAGCACCTAACAACAAGTCACTAGAGCTCCCTATCTGAATTGAATAGGAATGGAGACAGAATACAGTCATGACACACATAGTTCTTAATTTTAGACCATACAGTGTTCACTTGCTCTGTTTGGACAACAGCTTCTTGGCCTGGATTTAGGCTTTACATGAGAACAATTAAGTGCTCTTGGGATTTGCATTTTTTTCAATGTTAGCCATAATTTGTTATGACCCACACAGCCAATGTCTTTGCATAATCATTAAAACATGGTTATACATTCTTCTGATACTCTGTTTCAGCCAATATGTATCTGATATTAAGAATGGATTAATAATGAGGAGTACCTTAGAGACATTATATTGAGTAGATTACCCAAGATTTGTACCAAAAGAAACTGATTGTCACTAAAATATTTCAGGATGTACCGTATGAGAGAGAGAGAATGAGAGAAAGATTGAGAGAGAGAGGCAGGCAACTGTAATGAAGGAAGAAGTTGAAGCTGCACTGAAGATATAGGCAAAAAATAAGACACTAGGAATCCAAAGGTTGCCAGTTGCCATGCTTCATATAAAAGATGCAACTCTGGATATGCCTGCCAGTTTGTACCAAGAATTTTGGAAGAAAACTATCTTGCCAACTGACTGGAAGAGAGTGATATTTTCTCCCTTCTCCCCCAAAATTGATCCAACAGTATGTGGAAATTATCAAACAGTACCATAATATTGCATACAAGCAAAACACTGCTGCAGATCATTAAAAACATGGCTATAACAGAACATTGACAGAGAACTGCCACACATTCAGGCTGGTTTAAAAGGCCATGGCATTAGGGCTATCATTGCTGATGCCAGATGGATCCTGGCTGAAGCAGAGAGCACCAGAAGAATGTACATTTATGTTTTATTGTTTGCCCAAAGGTATTTGAATCTCTGGATTATAACAAATTATGGCTAGCATTAAGAATATACAGAATCCCAGACATTTAAATGTGCTCATGTGAAACCTATACCTAGACCAAGAAGCTGTTGTGCAAACAGAGCCAAAGAACGATATATATTTTAAAATTAAGAAAGGAGTGCATCAGGATTATATCCTTTCTCCTATTTAATACCTGTTTAATCTATATACTGAGCAAATAATTCAAGAAGTTGGACCCTACATAGAAAAAGTTAGCATTAGGATTGGAGGAAAACTCAACAACAATCTGTACTATGATAATGATACAATTTTGCCTGCTGAAAGTGAGAATACTTGAAGCTTTTGTTGCATAAGTCAAAAACTACAGCCTTCGGTATCAAGAAAACAAAAATTCTCACCCCTGGACTGATAAACAACATCAAGATAGATGGAGAAAAGATTGGCCAGCAAATTCATCTTAGTTGGCTCCACAATCAACACACTTGGTACTAGCAGTCAGAAGATCAGGAGATGTATTGCACTGAAAAAGGCTATAGTCAGGGACCTCTCCAAATTACTGAGGAACAACCATATCAGTCTGAAGATTAAAGTGTGCATGAATAGGCCATAGTCTTTTCAATCACTCGCTGTGCATCTAAGAACTATCTAAGACAATGAATAAGTAACAGAAGAATTAATGCCTTTGAGCTGTGATGCTGGAGTACTGAACGGACTGCCCCACAACAGACACGTCTTAGAGAAAGTGCAGCTGGAGTATTCCTTGAAGTCATGGATGGTGAAACTTCATCTCACATGTTACTAAAAGATGCTATTCCTTGGAGAGGGACATCATGCTTGGAAATATGGAAGGTTGGCAAAAAGAGGAAGTTCTGTAAGATGGATTGACATAGTAACTGCTGCAACAGCCATCTCTGTAAGTCAGAGATGATGAGGATAAGACCGGGTTCAGATCTGTTGTTCATAGTATCACGTTGAGATACACAAACTCAACTTGATGACACCTAACAACTCTAGATTTGGAAGAAAGATAGGTCATCTCCTCTCATGTAACTTACAACCTCTTAAAAACCAGCTGGACGCTCAGCTATGAGTTGGTTCCAACTATTCAGAAATAGAACTCCATATTGGATTTTTTATTTTTAAAGAATGAGCTGGTCATTGTGGAAAGCGGTATGGCACTTTCTCAAAAAGTTGCAACTAGAGATACCATTTGACCCAGCAATTCCACTACTGGGAATGTACCCCAAAGAGATCATAACTGCCACCCAAGTAGTTTATCGTGGCTTTGTTCACAATAACAAGGAATTGGAAACAACCTAAGTGCTCATCAACAAATGAATTAATAGAGAAGCTGTGGTACATTCACACAATGGAATACTACACTGCATTGAAAAACAAGGAACTCATGCAATATTATTCAAAATGGGTGACCCTGGAGTACATTATGCTGAGTGAAATATCTCAGTCACAAAGGACAAATACTGTATGGTGCCACTGTTGTAGAATGAGGCTGACATCAGGGTGGGGTTAAGACTGAGAAAAAATGGATAAGTTATGTATACTGCATTGAAGCCGATGAGGGAGAGAACAGTTTAAAAGCAATATATTTAGGGCATTATGATTATCATAAGAGTTTGGAATGAGGGTTGCAGAGTGGCGTATACTGGGGTTGGGTGTGGGGTGTGCGGAGGGATTGTATACCAATGAAGGAGTTTTTCTTTTGCTTTAAGGAGAAGAGTGAACTTGGGGGTGGGGGGGGGAAGTGCAACAGTGAATGAATAGAAATAAAAAATCTCTGTAAATGTTCATTGACATTAATAAAAAAAAGGAGGGGGGAGAATGAGCTGGTGCCTTTTCTCTAGGTGCAGGGGCATGGAGACCTAAACACTCAGAACTACTTGATCTCACTGTTTAATCTCTTAATTTTCACCTAAGCTTCTGGAACAGAACAGGTAGAAGACAAAGATGAGAAGAAATGGTAAAGTTAACAGCAAGGATACTCATTCCTGGGAAGCTTTAGAAATCAGAAGCAGCTTGAAAGCATCAAGCTTCTATTCTATAGATGCACAGAGATCAGAGCAGACATATATGACTCCTCATTGGTTCCATAACTCCAGTTCCTCTGGCTGAGAATGCAAAGTTGTTCAAAAGTTAATCCAAAGAAACTATTTTAAATCATTTAGAAACAAGAAGTCTTGCGTGAAATTAAGCCTATGTTACTGATAAGTGTGAAATACAAAAGAATTACTCACACACCACATACAGCGTGCTGTTTTTGTGGAGAGAATCCCCGCTAAGTTAGCACATTCAAGGAGATTGGGGGTCTGCGTTAATCATTATTCAAATCCCATTTTTTAAAAAGTGAGCCTGGCAAACAGACACATGAAAAGATACTCAGTAAGAGAGATGCAAATCAAAACCACAATAAGGTACCATCTCATTCCAGTAAGAGGGGCATAGTTTAACAGGGCAGCAAGTAATAGACGCTGGAGAGGATGTGGCGAGAAAGGAACTTTATACATTGTTGGTGGGATTGTAAAATAGTGCAACCATTCTGAAAGGCAGTTTGGTGCTTCTTCAAAAAGCTGAACATAGAAATTCCATATGATCCAGCTATTCCACTACTTGGAATATACCCTGAGAATATGAGAACTGTGGCACAAACTGAGATTTGTACACCGATGTTCATAGCAGTACTATTCACCATCGCAAGAACATGGAAACAGCCCAAATGTCCAACCACAGACAGAAATTATGGTACATTCACACAATGGAATACTATGCAGCACGCAGGAGCAATAACTTTGTAAATTATTACCTAATTTGGGAGGGGCTGGAGAACATTATGCTGAATGAACTAACTCAGTCCCACAAGGATAAATATTATATAAGACTGTTATTGTAGAAGGAGTATAAGGATCCCGAAGGGATGGGAGAGGCTGGAAGAAGAGGGATGTGGATGAACAGAGGGAAGAGGGTATTATTAATCATTGGGTTGTACAATTTGATGAAAGGGTGAGAGAAATTGAAAGAATTTGTCTGAATTTGTGTTAGAATTTTATAAATAAGCTAGTGAAGAAAAAAAAAGTGAGTCTGGCAACTTCACAAATGTCAACTTTAAATGCACAGACTTCTGATTATCTCTTCTATCATTTGCTTCAGGGTAGAAAGAAAGGAACAGAAATAATGATGACAAAATTAGCTCCACAAGTTAGTCAACTTGTGTGGTTATTTGACTTTTCCATTGTGTCTGGCAAGCTCATGCTCTCAGATCTTTTGATGTATTCCTGAATTTTTGTTGTAGTTGTTGTTAGAAGCCATGAGTCAAGTTAGACTCATTGTGACCTTATGAACAACAGATCCGGACCCTATCTTATCATGTGCCGTCCTTGTCATCTTTGTCTCACTTATTTTTGTTGCTACAGACACTGTGTCGATATGTCTTGTTGACAGCCTTCCTCTCGTCCACTGACCCTTCACCTTTCCAAGCATCATGTCTCTCCCCACAGAATGGCCCGTCCTAACAACATGCCCCAAATATGGGAGATGAAGTTTCCCCATCCTTGCCTCTACTGTCTCTTAATTATTCAGTGTCTAACAAGAAACAGTCAAGAGCATCCCCTCCTATTATGTTCCCATTAACCTTATACACTACTTGAAATGTCAAAGATTCAGTACAATTTTTATCGTCAGAGACCACTGGGCAACTACTAGTTAATTAGAGGTAGGAGGTTTGTCTCCACAGCAAGCACCCTTTAACTCAATCCCTCCAGCTTCCCACCGATACTGTTGATGTGATGATTCTCTCAGTCCTCCGGACCCAGCCACCCACAATCTCATTTCCCATTGTGGGAGTTACATGGGCAGGGCTGTCCTTGAACTCTGTGTTGCTTATTAAATGAGCATAAAGCAACATAAAGGACAATAAAAAGCAGTTATTTAAATGGAATGTCCCTGCAAGAATATTCATTTGCTTGTCTGTAACAGATGCTGTCACAAAAGCTTAGATGTAACTTCTCTTTCTTTCCCTCCCCTTGAATCTGTTTGCTGTCTTGATGATAAATCTGCAGTCTGCGCCAGGCAGAAGAAAAATGGCCGAGTTTTTCCTGCATTCTCAGGCTGCAGGTCACATCTATCATCCTCTTGCTTCTGTTTTCCTTTTAATTATCTCACTTCACTCAGAAACTTGACTTCAAATCATAAGCCTAAGGAGAAACTTGATTTTAATTTACAGAAACACGGCTAAATAGTTTTGTTCTAAGACTGTATTTCATAACGCAGACGAGAACCTCGGGGTTCTTTAAACCAAATGGCAACCATAAACATTTTTCTTTATGGCATGAGTGTGGAGGTTTTTTGCTGCAAATCAAACCTGAGTTCACCTACAGCCCATCAACCAAAAAGTTATTATAAGATTACATTCCGGCTTTCCAGTCTGTCATCCAGCACACAATAGCCTAAATTAATCACACATTAGAGAGGAATTTGCTTAAATGAGCCGTTTCTCCCAGAAGTTGCAATGGCTGATCCGGCCCATCTTTTGGGCTGGGTGAACCTTTAAGAGGCTGGCTGACTGAGTCTCAGGGAAAGCCCTCCCTTGTCTCATCCTCTCTTATTTTCCCTCCAGGTCTGCAGGTTCCACCCAAGGAGAATCCAGAAGCTAATAATCTGGGAGTGCAGTTCGTTAAACACAAGGTCTGCCTCGAGGCATCCTGACTGTCTTGCTCACCCTGAGATGCTGCAGCTCACCCAACCGCACCCCAAAGCCCAAGTGTGGAACTTTGCTAGGCGGGGACCAATTCCCAGGACTGCCATAGTGATGGAGAGAGTCCACCTCAATGAAGAGAAATGATGGCCTTGGGAGCAGAGACAGAGAAAGGAGAGTTAACACTTCCCAGCATTCTGCCCAGCAGCCTTTGTCAGAGATATTAAAGTCCTTCTAAAAGGAATAGATGAGTTCTATATGTCCGAAGGTCTAGGTTAAGTGCTTTCCTTTAATATTTCTTTTCTTTCAAGGGGGAAAAAAAAGAGAATGTCATGGTTTCCATTATGAAAGGTGAGCTTGTGTCTCAAGGAAACCGACTGAATGAACTCACACATAGCAGTGTTGTCATTGATGTCTAAGGGGCTGAAAGAAAGTCCAATTTTATGGGCCAGACTAGATGAGGCAATGAGGTGGAAATGTAAACAGATGGCCAGAGTGTCTGCTGGTGTGAAGACTTGGATTTTAGAGATGGAAGGAGTTCACAAGTTCCTTCAATACAAGCACCAACTGGATCAGATAAGGAAACTGAGCAAGCTACTTGTGCATGTGTAAGCGATGAACACAGGACAGAATGAGGGCAAGAGTCCAGGGCTGTCCTCTGATCATGAGGACCTGTTGGGTGCTGGTGGCATGCAGGCCCCACAAACAAGGGCTCTTAGAGAAAACCCTCTGAGAGACATCAGTGAAGTCAATTACAGTTTCTCAAAAAGGAGCAGTTATGTGGTTTGCTTTCTAACAGCTGAGGAGGGAGGAGGGGAAAAAACCCACAGGATGAATGTTGTTGCATCACACTGAAAACCCATAATATTATTTGTTGTTGTTAAAAGCTAGATAGTTGGAATGGACTCATAGCTGACCCTCCAGCAGGTTTTTAGAGGCTGCACCTTCCACAGGAGGAGATTGTCCATCTTTCTCCTATAAAACAGGTGGTGCCTTTGGATTGGCAGCACAGAACCTTTTCCACTTGGCTACCAGGGCTTCCTTGGACAACCTTAAGGTCAATGAAAGAGAAGGAAGACTGTCAGTGCAATGGAATGATGCAGTGGATGGAACAACAACGGACAGGAGCACAGCACAGATTCCAAAGACGGTGCTGGATGCAGAAGCATTTCATTTTGCTATAGAAAGGATCACTCAGAGTTGAGCCTCCTGCCTTTGCCTTGACAATACAACTCCTTACCTACTAAGCCACCAGAGCTCCCGAAAATGTTATTTAAATATGCATAAAAGTAAAACTAAACTCCTCACATTTACTGTTCTTTTAAACAACCATCAAACCAGAACAAATTTTCAAATTAAATGCAAATAAAACTACAAAACCAATAAAATCCTATTAATAGCATTACTTTAATGTGACAAATTTATGTGCTTTGGCTGAAACAGAATCACCTCTGGGAATATAAACTTAGTGCTAACTACTCATGCGCAGGTTTTTGGAGTTGAGGAGTCCCCCAGTGGCACAAGGCTTTATGCATTCACCTACCAGCCAAAAGGATGGCAGTTCACAACCCCTCAGAAACACCTAGGAGACAGTGCTGGCAGTCTGATTAATCTGATTCAGGGACACCGGAGCCCCAAAAATCCTGTGGGGTAGCTCTACTCCACATGTATTGACTCCCCTGGAGTCTGATATGACAGGAAATTGTCATTGAACCTATTGCCCCTATGCCAGGTGACGCTACCTGACCAGCCCCCATCCTCTTCCTTTAGCTCAGACTCAGAAGACCTACTGAAAGTAAAAAGAACTTGAATCATTTACTAAAGAAAGACTACAGTCTTTAGTAAGATTATGTCTCAGCATCAAGTAAATAATAATGCTTAAAGCAACATTATGATAAATGGAGAAAAGATTGAAGTTGTTAAGGATTTCATTTTACTTGTCTCAACAATGAAAGCACACTGAGGTAGCCGTCAAGAAAGCAAATGACATATCGCATTAGGCAAATCTACTGTTGTTGTTGCTGTGTACCACGGAGCCGTAATGGACCCATAGCTGACCGTCAGAGGGTCTTCAGAGGAGTGTCTTCAGTTGCTGCAGCCTCCAGAGCTGTCAAGGAGATCTTTCAAGTGCTAAAGAGGCAAAGATCTCAGGCTAAAAGCTAACGTGTGCCTGGCCTAAGCCATGTTTTGTTGTTTGTTTTTTTTTTCTTCAATTGCTTCCTGTGCAAGTCAAAGTTGGACAATGAATAAGAAAGACTGAAGAATAGATGCCTTTAAATTCTGTGGTTGAGGAAGATTTTTCAATTTACCATGAACTGCCAAAAGAACCACCATCAAAAAATCTGTCTTGGAAAGAGTGGAGCCAGAGTGCTTCTTTGAAGCAAATATGCTAAGACTTTGTCTTATTTACTTGTTATCAGGAGGGGACAATCCCTGGAAAGGATATGGTTGTTGCCAAGTTGGAGTCCACCCATAGCTGAGCCTCCAGTGAGTTTTCAGAGGCAATAAATTGCATGAGAGGAGATTGCCCATCATTCTCCCATGGAGCAGCTGGTGGACTCGAACTGTGTATCTTTGGGTTGGCAGTCCAACTCCTTACTCACTAAGCCACCTTAGATCCCTTAGAAAAAAATAGAAAAATCAGTGACTGAGAGGAAGCCCCTCAGTGAGATGAAAAGACAGTGATGACAAACACGAGCAAAAGCACAGCAAACACTGTGAGGCTGCGCTAGATGGGGCAGCATTCTGTTATACAAAATGAACAACTCAGAGTCGAAAACAACTTGGTGGCAACCAACAGCAACAAGGATTTGTGATCATTTGGTACCAATATAATCTTGTCTATAATCCAGTGCTCAGCGATGTCGTTATTAGGTGGTGTTAGGTCCACTATGACTTACCGCGGCACTACGCCCGATAAAGGGAAACTCTGCTTATCCTGCACCATCTTCACAGTCCTACCAAGTTCAAGCGCACCGCTGTGATCACAGTGTCAATCCACCTTGCCAAGTCTTCCTCTCTTTTGCTGACTATGATGTCTTTTTCCAAGAACTGGTGCCTCCTGACAACATGTCCAAAGTGTGTCCAAAAGATGATTAGATTAAAATTTCCAGACAATCATCAAAACAAATGACCTAATTTTATAGATTCTCAGAGAATACTATATAGATCCAGAATAGTCAGGGGATACAGATCACTTGATTATTATTTAAAGTTCTTTTTTCTCATTGTTTTCCACCTTATAATAATTTCATCAAATAGTAAAAATATACTCAAATAGAAATATAATATTATTAAAATAAGCTTTATTGGTTAGCAGTAAATAATTTCAAGTATGATATTTCAAAGAAAAATATTAGTTTAATACTTCAGGATTAATTTCCTATCAAAAAGAATTGCCACCATTTTCCTTGTAATAGATTAGTAGATGTTGTTATGCATCTTCGAGTCGCCTGTAACTCATAATGACCCTGTATACAAGAGCCCTAAACCCTGTTCTATCCTGTGCCAACTTGACTGTCTCAGACATACCTACTCCCATTACCCCAATGACTGAATCAATCCATCTGATCAAGGGTCTTCCTCTCTTGTGCTGTCCCTCCACCCTCCCAAACATGATGTCCTGCTCCGAGGACTGGTCCCTCCTTCTTGCAACATGCCCAAAGTATGTCAGACGAAGCTTCAGAATCCTTGCCTCCAAGGAGCAGCCTAGCTTCACCTTCTCCAGGACAAACCTGTTCGTTTTTTTAGCAGCCCATGGTATATTTAATACTCTTCTCTAACACCCCAGCTTCAATTCTCCTTCTATTCTCTCTGGCCATTGTCCAGCTCTTTGATGCATAGCAAGTGATTATGAAGACAGTGGCCTGGATAAGATGCAGCTTAGTCTCCAGCCTGACATCGTTGCTCTTCGGTACTCTGGAGAGGTCCTTGATGGCAGAATTTCCCAATGCAATTCATCTCTTGGTTTCCTGGCTGCTGGTACCAATGTTGATTGTGGAGCCAAGCAAACTAAAACTGTTAACAATCTCAATCTCTTCACCATCCATAATGATGCTGTCAATTGGCCCAGTGGTGAGACTCTTTGTTTCTTTGATGTTGAGCTTCAATCCATACTGCAGGCTGTAGTTGATGACCTTCTGCAGCAAGCGCTTCAGGTCCTCCTCAGTTTCAGCAAACAGGGTTGTGTCATCTGCGTAACTCAGGTTGTTGACTCTTCCACCAATCCTGATGCCACATTCCTCATCATACAGCCCACCATCCCAGATGACCAGTTCTGCATACAGATTGAAAAGGTGTGGAGACAGAATACATTCCTGGCAGACACCCTTTCCAATTTTGAACCATTCGGTGTTTTCTTGCTCTGTTCTGATGACTGCCTCCTGGTCCAAGTATAGATTTTGCATTAGCGCAATCAAGTGTGCTGGGATTCCCATTCTACTCAAGAGTCAGCCACAGTTTGTTACGATTCACCCAGTCAAAAGCCTTTGCATAGTCAATGAAACACAGACATTCCACTAATACTCTCTGCTTTCTGCCAAGATCCATCTAACATTAGCTATAAATATCCCTAGTACCATGACCTCTTCTAAACCCAGCCTGCACATCCAGCAGTTCTCTGTTAATGTGTTGCTCCAATTGTTTTTGGATAATTTTCAGCAGAATCTTGCTTGCATGTGATATTAATGATACTGTTTGATAATTTCCACACTCTGATGTGCTGTTCCAATCGTTTTTGGATGATCTTCAGTAGAATCTTGCTTGCATGTGAAATCAATGACACTGTTCTGTAGTTTCCACACTCAGGTGGGTCACCTTTCTTTGGAATGGGAACAAACACTGATCTTTTCCAGTCAGTTGGCCAGGTGGCTGTCCTACAGATTTCTTGGCACAACTTAGTAAGCACATCTGGGGCAGCGTCTGTTTGTGGAAATATGTCAATTGGTATGCCATCAACTACTGGAGACTTGTTTGCCAATTCCTTCAGAGCAACTTGAACTTCCTTCTTCATCACCACAGGTTCTTGTTCATACATTGTTTCATGAAATTCTTCTGTATCAGCCAATTCCTTCTGGTACAATGACTCTGTATACTCCTATCTTCTTTTAATGTCTCCTGGATCATTTAACATTCTGCCCAAAGCATCCTTAAGTATTGCCACTTGTGGCTTGAATTTGTTTTTCAATTCCTTCAGCTCAAGAGATACTGCCCAAGTTCAGCCCTTTTTGTTTTCTGACTCCAGCTCTTTGCACATTTAATTTTAATATCTTACTTCGTCATCCTGAGCTGCCCTTTGAAATTTTCTGTTCAGCTCTTTAATTTCTTGATTTCTTCCTTTTGCTTTGGGTTCTCAGTGCTCTAGTGCAATATTCAAAGTCTCATCTGACATCCATCTTGGTCTTATCTTCCTCTCAGCCTTTGTAATGATCTTTTGCATTCTCCATGAACGATATTCTTGATATCCTCCCACAGCTTATTTGGTCATTGCTCATTGGTGTTCAAGGCCTCAAACCTGTTTCTGAGATGGTTTTAAAATTTGAGTGGGGTAGACTTAAGGTCAAATTTCGGCTCCTGTGGATTTGATTTTATTTTCTTGAACTTGCATATGAGTAGTTCCATAATCAACCCCTGGCCTGGTTTTCAGAGCTGGTATTGAGCTTCTCCAGTGATTCTTTCCCCAGATGTGGTCGATTTGATTTCTATGCATACCATCAGGTGAAATCCATGTGTATAGTCTGTGTTTGTATTTCTTATAAAAGGTATTTGCAATGAATAAATCATCGAACATGCAGAATTCTTTCATTCTATCTCCAGCCTCGTTTCTCTTACCGAGCCCGTATTTTCCAGCTACTGATCCTTCTTCCCTGTTCCCAAGTTTTGCATTCCAGCACCCATTATTACCAATGTATCTTGATTGCATGTTTGATCAACTTCTGACTGCAAAAGTTGGTAGAAATCTTCTATTTCCTCCTCTTGGGCTCTAGTTTTCAGTGCATGTATTTGAATGATAGTGTCTATATTTATAAAGGCTTTATACTAGGACTTTCAGAAAATATGGAAACCATAAATGTAAATAAGAATGTTGTGGCAGTTCTTTAAAAGTCTCTTGACAGGAGGACTCTGCTCATCTTTCTCACTAGGAGCAGCTGGTAGATTTGAATTGCCAATTTTTTAGTTAGCAACCTGACTTGCAACCCACTGTGCCACCAAGATTGTCACAAGTCCCCAGTATAAGGTGGGAATGTTGGCAGCCTGGGTCCTACTGTAAGAGCTCTCAGGCCAGAGCACACATTGTAAATAATGCCTTAAATAACTACACTAACAAGGTTTACTATAAACCTCATTTTTTATTATAAATGATACAATAATTTTTTTAAGATCTATGCTGGGTAGAGTGGAGGGACAGCGCAGGAGGGGAAGACCCTCTATGAAGTAGATTGATTCAGTGACTGGGGTACTCGGGATGGGTTTGTCAGAGGCAACGAGATTGGCACAGGATAGAGCACAGTTTAGGGCTGTTGTACATAGGGTCACTATGAGTCGCAAGCAACTTGACGGCACATAACAACAACAACAACAATGGTATACAATATTGGACTGATGCTTTAATCTTTATTTTTTCCTTGAATTTAGAGATTGATCTCAGCTTGATGCAGCAGGTAGGAAGAAGGGTACATTTGTGGTCTGGGGTGTTTTTTTTAGTCTTTTTTTATGTTAAATGTTTGCAATAGTCAGAGTAATGGTCCTAGGGCCCTTATACCAGATGCAGTACAGCTTGCATCTCCTAGAAATTCAGTACAGTACCCATTCACAGAGCAGACACTGTCTGCCATGCACTGTGAGTAAAACAGGCAGCTTCTCCTAATGCCCACATCGATCGCTAGGAGGAGAAAACCACCATTAATGCAGGACACGGGTGCTGAATCAGAAATAGGTACAGGGTGAAGAAAAAAGACTGAAAAGGAACAAATAATGTTTCGAGATTAGAAGTGAAAAAAAGGTTTCCCCAAGGAATTGACATTCTAGTCAAGCTTTGGGGAATGGAATGGAAATGCAGTTAATAAGACATATAAAGATAGCGCAGTTCAAGGCAATGATAAGGATAAGGATATTTCTGTTCCCAAATTGGGAACTCTTGGTAGTTGCACAGCTAAAGAGATCGGCTGCTAGCCATTAGGCTTTTGAGTCTAATCAGAAGTGCTCAAAAAGAAAGGGCTAACAATCTATTACTGGAAGACAAGCCTGTGAAAACTTTATGAAGAACAGTTATTCAGTGACACATACAGAGCTTCCATGAATCCAAATTGACTCAGTGTCAATTGGTATAAATCCTCATAATAGATATGAAGAAAGGATGCAACCCAAACGAATACTTGTAAAAAGAGCAAAGGCCAAGCGAGGATGGCCATATTCGACCTTACTAACTTCATAAAGGGGAACTGTCCCATTAACAGTATCAATAACACAAAAGCAATTTTCATGAGGTCAGACATGTTCCCACACTCTCATACCTCTTTTTACTAATCTCAACACCAATTTTACTGCTTTGCTGTGTCCCAAATCTGATGTGATGGTTCAAAGACCACACAGAACCATGTTAGGGAAGTCAAAACGTTGTAATCCAGGTTAGTAGCAGAATACAGTCTGGATAGCTCCCAAATTGTGCTTGCAGACACCTTACTTGAGCCTGAGAGCTTTAAGCCAGTGTTAAAAAAGTCTTAGTCCTGCTGATACTTGCTCATCCACTCCCTAGTCTTAGCCAGTGTTACAAAGTTCTCAGTCCTGCCAATATTGCTTCCCGCACCGGTTGTCCAACAAACTGAGGCAAAGACCTATAGCATTGGTTCCAACAGTGTAATAATCTCAAGGTTCAATCTCATGTCAGCTCCCTAGTTTGACCATGGCTACTCTTTTTCTGGTGGTGAGGTTTCTTTACTGGTAGCAGAGACAGATCTCATTCTGCAACTGGAGCTGTTCAATTTATTGGTGATACTAGCCAATCACCTCATAGATTGTTAAGAGTGGTCAATCCCCTTGTGGAATGATGAGATAGTCAATCCACTTGTGGATGGCTAGCATGCCCTATTCATATATTCCTGCCCATCCACATGGTCAGCCCAGTGCAGATGGCTAAGAGAGTCATACTTAAAGATAAATTTTAAACCATGTAGTATCCCTTTGTTCTAGTCAAATAACCACTTCTTGGTCTACATATGTTTTACATATGTGCCATCAAATCACCTGTGATTCATAGAAACCCTATGCACAATTGCTCTGAACCCTGCCCTATCCTGACACCTCTAAGACACCTCTCAATCCATCTCATCCAGTCCCCTCTCCTGTGCTGTCCCTCCACCCTTCCAAGCATGATGGACTTCACCAAGTACTAATCCCTCCTGAAAACATGCCCAAATTATGTGAGATGGAGCTTCAAAATTCTTGCCTCCAAGGAGCTTGGTTTCACCTTCTCTAGGACAGACCTGTTTATACTTTTGACAGTTCATGGTATGTTCTATGTTCTTTTCCAGCACCAGAGCTCAAAAGTATTGGTTCTTCTTCTGACACCCTTAGTCACTGCTCAGCTTTCTGATGAATAGCAAGTAAGTATGAAGACCATGGTCTGGGTCAAGTGTACCTTAGAATCCAGACTGACATTGTTGCTCTCTTGCACTCTGGAGAGATCCCCAAGAGCAGATTTTTCTAATGTAATTCATCTTTTTATTTCCTAACTGATAGTGCCAAGAGTACTGGTTATAGACTCAAACAAGATGAAATTGTTAACAATCTCAATCTCTTCTCCATCTATCATGGTGCTGCCAATTGGCCCAGTGGTAAGAATCTTTGTTTTCTTAATGTTGAGCTTCAAACCATATTGAAGACTTTAGTTCTTGATCTTCTGCAGCAAATGCTTCAAGTCTTCTCCATTTTCAGGGAGCAAGTTTTTATCATCTGCATAATGCAGGTTGTTGATGAGGTTTTCTCCAATCCTAATGCACAATTCTCCTCATAAAGCCAGCCTCCTGAATAATCTGTTCCTCATATAGATTGAAAAGGTGCAGAGAAAAGATACATCCCTAACGGACTCCTGTCTTGATTTTGAACCATACAGTGTTTCTTTGCTCTGCTCTGAAGATTTCTTCTTGGTCCAAGTATAGATTTTGCATGAGAACAATCAAGTGTTCTGACATTCCCACTCTTCTCAATGTTAGCCACAGTTTGTTGTGATCCACACAAATGCCTTTGCATAGACAATGAAACTCACACAATTAACTGTTCTGGAATTCTAACCCTTCTCAATGTTATCTTTAATTTCTTATGATCTACATAGTTGAATGACTTTACATAATCAGTAAAACACAAAGGTGTTTCTGATATTCTGTTTTCAACCAAATTGTATATGAAATCTGCAATGATATCCCTTGTTCCACTGATTCTTTTGAATGCAACTTGAATGTCTGGCAATTCCCTATCTATGCAGTGATCCAGGCACCTTGGAAGAGTTGTCAGCAAAATTTTATTTGTATATGATAGTAATAAAACTGGTACTCTATGTATTCCTTCTATCTTCTTTTGATGCACCCTGCATCATTCAATATTTTCCCTATTGGCCCCTTCAATATTGTAATTCGAGACTTGATTTTTTTCCTGAATTCTTTAAGTTTGAGAAATGCAAACTATATTCTTCACTCCCAGTTTTCTAATACCAATTTTTTGCTTTTTAGTGTTGTGTTGTGGTTTGTTGCTGGTTTTTTTTTTAATTTTAGTAAAAGTTTGCTTTATCTTCTCAAGCAACCCTTTGAAATTTCTGTTGAAATTTCTGACTTCATCATTTCTGCCTTTTGATTTTGCTTCTCTGCACCGAAGAGAATGTCAGTCTTTTCTGCCATTCACTATGGCTTTTTAAATTTTTCTTGTCTCTTTAATGACACTTTTCTTTCTTCATGGATGATATCCTTATTCCTATCCACAATTCATTTGGTCGTTAATCAATAGTGTTCATTGCAACAAATCCATTCTTGAGATGGTTTTGAAATTCAAGTGGGATAAGCTCAAGGTCATATTTTGGCTATTAATTTTTTCAGGTTCAGTTTTAATTGCATATGAATAACCAATGGTTCATTCCACAGTCAGCCCCTGGCCTGGTTTTCGCTACTGAAAATAAGCTTCTCCACCATATCTTTCCATAGATACAATAAAATTGATTCCTGTATATTCTGTTAGGTGAGGGCCATTTATAATAGCTGTTACCAGTTTTTTTCCAGTTTTTCTAATGACTAAATCAAGGATTATAGAAAAATCTATCATATGATATCTAATCTCATTTATGTTGCCAAGGCTATATTTTGCAACTACCAATCTTGTTTCCAACACCACATTGTAGTCACCACTCATTACTAACTCATTTTGGTAGAATATTCAGTTCCAGACTACTGAAGTTGGTTAAAATCTAATTTCTTTATCTTAGGCTTTAGTGCTTGGTGTATATATTTGAATATGAGCTATATCAATTGAACTTCCTTGTATGTATACAGATATCATCTTTATCATCTTATCACACACAGCTTTGTACTTTAGAATAGATCTTAAAATGCTTTCTTTGATGATGAGTATGATACCATTATTTTAAATTTGCCATTCCTAGCAAGTAGAGCATACGATTGTCCTATTAAAAATTACTAATCAAAAGGGCTGAACACGCTCAGCATTTCTTAAGCTCAAGGAACTGAAGAACAAATTCAAACCTCGAGTTGCAATACTTAAGGATGCTTTGTAAAGAATATTAAATTATGCAAGAAGCATTAAAAGAAGATGGAAAGAGTATACAGAATCATTGTACCAAAAGGAACTGGTGGACACAGAAATTTCAGGAAACAACATATGAGCAAGAACCTGTGGTGATGAAGGAGGAAGTTCAAGCTGCTCTGAAAGAATTGGCCAAAAACAAGGCCCAAGGAATTAATGGCACACTTATTGACATATTTCAACAAACAGATGTTACCCTGGATATGTTCACTAAGGTGTGCCAAGAAACCTAGAAGACAACCACCTGGCCTACTGACTCAAAGAGATCTATATTTGTTTCCATTCCAAAGAAAGGTGATCCAACAGAGTGTGGAAACTATCAAACAATACCATTGATACCACATGCAAGCAAGATTCTGCTAAAGATCATCCAAAAATTACTAGAACAGCACATCAACAGAGAACTGCCTGAACTGCAGGATGGATTTAGAAGAGTTTGTGGCTACTGTCAGATGGATCTTGGCTGAAAGCAGAGAGTACCAGAGGAATGTCTATCTGTGTTTCATTGACTATACAAAAGAGTTTGACTGTGTGGATCATAACAAAATGTGGCTGACTCTGAGAAGAATGGGAATCTGAGAGCACTTGATTGTGCTTATGCGAAACTTATACTTGGACCAGGAGGCAGATGTCAGAACAGAGCAAGGAAACACTGCGTGGTTCACTATTGGGAAGGGTGTGCGTCAAGGATGTAATCCTATCTCCATATCTTTTCAATCTATATGCAGAACAGATTATCCAGGAGTCTGGGCTCTATGAAAAGTGTAGCATCAGGATGGGTGGTAGACTTATCAACAATCTGCGTAATGCAGATAACACAACCCTGCTTGCTGAAACTGAGGAGGACCTGAAATGCTTGCTGCAGAAGGTCAAAGACTGTAGCCTTCAGTATGGATTGAAGCTCAATGTCAAGAAAACAAAGATTGTCACCACTGGGCCGATTGGCAGCATCATGATAGATGGTGAAGAAATTGAGATTGTTGACAGCTTTAGTTTGCTTGACTCTATAAACAACACTCCTAGTACCAGCAGTCAGGAAATTAAAAGACAAATTGCCTTGGGAACGTCTGCTGGCAGAGACCTGTCCAAGGTACTGAGGAGCAACGATGTCAGTCTGGAGAATAAGGTGCGCCTGATGCAGGCCACGGTCTTTGTCATTATTTGCTATGTATCAGAGAGCTGGACAATGATTAGGGATGATAGAAGGAGAGTTGATGCCTTTGAGTTTTGGTGCTGGAGTATTGACTGTACCATGGACTGCTAGGAGAACAAACAAGTCCATCATGGAAAGGGTTACACCAGGCTGCTCCTTGGAGGAGCTTTTTCTGACATACTTTGGACATGTTGCAAGGAGGGACAAGGTGAGGGACATCATGCTTGAGAGGGTGGAGGGACAGCACAAGAGAGGAAGACCCACAATGAGATGGATTGATTCAGTGCCTGAGGTAATGGGAATAGGTTTTTCGGAGATAATGATATTGACAAGGGATAGAGCAGGGTTTAGGGCTGTTGTACGTAGGACCACTATGAGTCGCAAGTGAATCGACGGCACATAACAACAACAATACCAAAAACATTCATATATATAAATAAATAAAAATTACTAATACAAGTCTATCTCAGCTCAGTAATGCCACCTAGGATGCCAATTGTGTTGTCATTTTATTTTGAGGACTTGCAATTTTATTAGATTCATATTTTGTACATCCTTGTTCCATTTATTAATGAACGATTGAATCTGTTTCTCTTCATTTTGAGTCTCAGTAAATGACAGCCCGGCAATGGGTTAAAGCTACAGTCCATCCATGTCATTAAGAAAATCTTTAACACCAGGAGGCAGCCCTTCCTCAGTGAGCTTTTTGTGCCTTTCAAGCTGAGGGGCTCATCTTCTGGTGATGATATTCTGTCGTTTTTCACCACGTTAGAGTGGATGGCCGGTCCTGCTTCTCAGTTTATCTTAGTCTGGAATGTCCAGTGATGCCTGACCACCATCTAGAACCCTGCTTGTTTGTAAACACTAATTCATAGCTTTCAGTGTCACAACAGCATGAAAGCTGTCACAGACAAGGGACAGTGGTAAAACAAATAGTGCGCTTACATGTGTGATTATGAAACGGAGAAAATTCATGTCTGAATGATGGGAGTGACGCTTTGCAATGCTAATCCTGTTTATGTCTTTTCCTTCTCATCAGGAGAGGCTGGGGCTTTATTTATTTAATTATTTACTTATTTTTAATACTAAAGTTGGTACAAGATGTCCATGAGTAAATAAATACACGAATTAGTAAGCAAATAAATACAAAATTAGACTAAATCCTTTATTAGCCCAAGAGGCCCTATTTCAAGTTTAGAAATTCCAACCCTTTGCCTCTTCCACACCAAACATAGAATTGGGAGATTAACTCTAGAAACCAGCAAAAATCACACAGGGAATGTGATGACTTCTTACAGGAAACATGAAACATTTCGCGGGCATAACAAAACAAAATATCAACAATTGGCACGCTTTCAACTCAATAAAATTGACCATCCTACAGTGGAAACCTCTCTGCTTTTCAAAGGGACAGGAACTTTTCTCCCAAAGCAAGATGACCCCATGGGAGACTACATTTCCCCCCACATACAAGTGGAATATTTATTAAAAGAAGAAAGAAAAGCTTCTCAAAATGAGACATGGAGTAGCAAGAAAAAGAACCTACACCATCGCTCCCTGAGCAGAAAACAATGGCAGGAGTTTAAAGGCTTCAAGGTGGGCAGGAGGGTTCATACTTATTCATAAAAGGAGGTGGAGAATATCAAGAATGGGCTCCCAGAGGTAAGGCTATGACAATGAAACGTGCTTGCTTGTGTCTGGTTCTTGAAGTCTGTTGTAGAGACCTTTGGGTTGAGATCTCGCTTAATATGGATGAGTGTATATGCTATAGCAGTGTCCTCTGGTTCAAATCCTTTCCTGAGTCTGTTCAAAGCAAGTCAACCCTCTGTTACAAGCTGTTTTTCTGTGCATGCACTAGAAAATCAGTTGATACTTCTTAGGTCCAGATGGGATGATTAAAGACACAATCTACTTAATAACTTAGATAAACTGCTCATCACATCTGTGGTTTCAGCACCTGCTAGGGGGGAAAAAGGACCATTTTGCTTGACTGCTTGCCATTTCTTTAACTCTTTGGAGACAATCTTTGTACCCAATTCTTTCTCAAGACCTATGTATTTTCTTAGTCTTTGGGAAATAAGTTGGCTAATTGAAGGTTAAAGGGCAATTGTCTCTCAAGTTGGAGGAATGTGAAGATCTATAACTCCTAGTACTCAGGAGAAAGATAGACAATCTTTTCCAGGCCATCGAAACCTCTCTGGAGGGTCACTATGATCGGTTCTGACTCAACAGTGTACAACAACAGCACACCAAGAGTTAACTCCCGTGGGCCCTGATTTTCATATGCAAGCAGGCCCTCCTCAAGTGAGCCTGACAGAAAGGCTGGATTTATGTATTTAAATTACCACAGCTGGAGAAAGGCCTTGTAGGGGAGCTAATCCTTCCATCCTACAAAAGGTGGGGGAAATCATAACAAAAGCAGCAGGCCTGGAGACAACTTTGCATCAGCCTGCTCAGAATGAGCTGGGTGTGTGATTCATTCCTCCCCGGTTTCCCTTCACCTTAAAGTTGCCAGAAATTCAGAAGAGGGGTAGAAATGCCTATCTGTAAAGCCTCCTGGCTGAGAGAATTACTAACCTACTCTGCACTCAGTGCTTGTCATTAGCAAATGAAGAAGGATTATCCCCAGCTCCCAGGGTTGTTGGGTGGGTTAAAGTAAACAGGGTGTGCTTCCAAAGCCTAGCAAAGCCCAGGTAAACAGGAGGCATTCAATACAGCTTGACCTCAACCCATTTTCATTTCTTCTGTCTTGTAGACAAAGCCAAACAAGCAACTATTTTTCATTACAGTTCTTTCTAAAAAAATCCAAAGACAATTATAAAATACAAGGAGTTCATGGCATGATTGTTTAATGTTTGAGTGATTTTTACTTGCCTCTGATTGAATGGTAAGTGTATGAAAGTAGCAAGATGATAGAGGATGAAATTCAATAAGAAAATCTGTAGCAAAGGTTCACAGCTAATGCATACCTACATAGATTACTGAGAGGTTTTACTTTGTTTCGTTTTTAAAGGAAAACTCAAATAAATAAGTAACTGAAAGCCCATAAGATATTTTCACAGAGAAGAAAATTGAAAAAAGAAAGAAAAGTGACATTTTCCTCTGTTAGATACTCTATTTAGGGAAGAAAGCTCTTTCTGTTCTAGAAATTAAAAACTCTAACAGACCAAAGAGTTACTATTACTTTTGAATGTGCAAAAACGTGTAAGCTTAGGCCTTAATGCTTCGGGCCTAATTGTCATCTTTAGAGTTTTTATTTTATCCTCTAAAACAAGAAAATGCTTGGGTCTCTTAGGAATGAATGATTAACAATATATATAGAAATGAAGTAATTAATTCTGATCAGATCTTCTGAGTCTTTCTAGCTGATAGAAAAGGAAAGCTGGGAAATTCAATCTCAATTTGTCATTATTTACTTCTTAGAGCTCCTGGCAGGCCACTTACAGTATGCAAGTTCTCATTTTACTAACTGAAACTAGATAGCAATGTTCCTGTACACCCTTAAATACAACATTAAAATTCATTTCATACCAGTCAGTCATTTTCTAGAAAGTTTGTTTTGGAAACTAGTGAGACCACAAGCCACAAGCCTGTTGTTGGTCCCCACAGCCAGGCTAAGGAGGCCTTGGCCAGCAGGAGTCCAGGATGGCAGTGGGCTCTTAGTGTACAGCAGCTGCCTGTTATCTTTTCTGTCCCCAGGGCCAAACACATCACGAGTACATGATGAATAAATGAATAAATAAGTGAGGGAAATGAGAAAGATCTGGTGTGAAAAACAATGTATACAAATGTTGTAAATAAACCATTTTTAAAAAGCTTAATAAAATAAATAAAGGAATGAAAAAGACTGTCTTAGTGGTTAGAAAGCCCCAGCTGGGAATACCCAGATTCACTCAGGGGATGTCTGATCTTGGGCGATCTGCTTATCCCACCAGCCCCACCACTGTGTTCTCACAGTCCCTAACACAGTGCACAGAATGTAGCAGGTGCTCAGTCAGAAAACTCAGCCTCACTGCCGTTAAGCCAGTTCCAATTCGCTGAGTCCCCATCAGGTCCCCAAGGCCTTAAGGCAGAACAGGGGACGTGCTCTTGAGGAACAGTCGATGGATTTGAACTGCTGGAGACTCAGGCTTTGACGTGCTCTTGAGGAACAGTCGATGGATTTGAACTGCTGGAGACTCAGGCTTTGAGTTAGCAGCACATGTCGCTACAGACGACGCCACCAGAGCTTCTCGGACGCTCAGTACAGATGTTTTTATGAGTTTATTTCTTATCTTCTTCAGCTTACAGACACAGGAAAGGCAAGTTGGGCAACGGTAAGTATCGAAAATCGGAAGAATGCTGATTGTAGTATGGTCATGTTGGAGAAAATGTCAAAGACTGGTGCCAAAAAGCTTCTGAATCTAGAATGCCGCCGTATGGAATCAGCGTCAGCTCAATCTCACCTCCAGTTACTGATCTTGTAACTTTAATAATGGATTTCGCCTTCCTGAGCTTCAGATTTCTATACTTAAAACAAACAAACAAACTCACTGCTGCCAAATCAGAACCAACTCCTCCCTGGCTCTCCACTGGTTTGTAGGAGATAATGAGTTAATTGCACAGGAGGAGACTGCGCCGTTTTCTCCCATGGAGTTGCTGGTGGATTCAATCTGTCAGAGAGGCACCAACTTTGGGTTAGTTAGCAACGCAACTCCCTCTGGACGAGGCCGTCAAAGCTAGTTCATATACTTTTGTTGTTGTTTTATACCATCAAGTTACAACTGGCCCAAAGTTGATCCGGCAGTGAGTTTTTAGAGGCAATAAATCACATGGGAGGAGATTCACCAGCTGGTGGATACAAATCACATACTTTTGGGTTGGCAGCTCAGTTATGTACCCAGACGCCTCAGTGGTTTTGGGTTGGCAGCTCAGTTATGTACCCAGACGCCTCAGTGGTTAAATGCTCTCATGCTAACCAAAAAAGTTGGTGATTTCAAACCACCAACAGCTCTGCAGGAGGATGATGTGGCCTCTCTTCTCATCAAGATCCACAGTCTCAGAAACCCTGGGGGCAGTCCTCTACTGTCCTGGAAGCTCATTCTGAACGGAATAGACTTAACAGCAATTCATGTTTATTCTTTTCCTGGTTGTGTCATTGGAAGCATTACATGTTCCTCTGGCTCAGTGGTCATATCTTAACTTCACTCAGGCCTTTGTTCATTCAATCAATAAGACAATTTTACTGAGAATCTACTCAATTCTAGAAATGGAATTAGGTTATTAACATGTCAGCCACTTCAAACTCAAAGACTCAATGTCATTAAGTAAGGATCACCTCATAGCTGACATTTACCCAGATTTACAAGGTTTTCAATTGCACAGGAAGAAATTACCCATCTTTCCCCCTTGGAGACACTGTTGGATTCAAGCTGAAAGAGAAGCAGTCTTTCAGTAACCAGTACAACTGCCTATGAACCAGGCCACCACAGCTCTCAGGTAACCACCTAATACTGGGCAAAACAGACATGGCCTAGATATTTGGCAGCATGTGGGCTAAAAGAACCCTATAATAAAGTGTGACTCTCATTTGTTTCATCAAAGTTGGGGCAATCGGGAAAGGCTTGTTGGATTTAATAACATTTAGCAGAAAACTAAAAAAATGTATATAAACAGGCGTTACCTAGATTGTAGGTAATTAACGGCCTAGTGGTAGAGAGTAGCACCCAAAGTCAGGTGGTTTGGATCCATTAGCTGCTCTGAGAGAGAAAGCCAGACAATCTTCTGTGCTATTTACAGCCTCTGAAAACCCACTGGTGGGTCAGCAATCAGCTAGTCTCAACTCAGTCGCACATAACAGAAGTTCCTATGTTGTGGCCATGAGAGTAAAAAAGGAGACACAGAAACCTGGGTGTGGAGAAGTGATGAGAAAGTTGGCTACTTCAGGCAGTACAAGAGCATGCAAGTATTACAGAAGAATGCCATAAAAGCAGGCAGCCACATGAAGATGGACTGTCGACACACGCATGCACAGATACGCAAGAGATTTTGAGGGTAAAGGTAGAATAAAATGAGAGATATAATAACCCTTGTAAATTTAAGCACAAATGTAATGTCTGTCCACTTGCTGTACAGAGGTAACTTGTGGTTGCTGTGATGCTAAACACTATGACACTGATGCATCAAATGTAATAATGGTTACCCGTGGTGGACAGTGTTTGGTGGAGCTTCCCGATTCAAACAAGCTCGGAAGCAGAAGTGGCATCTACTTAAAAATGACTTGTCTCCGGACACTCTATGAACTTGAAAGTCACACAATTGTTCAAGTCTTTTGTTCATAGGGTCACTATAAGTCACCTGCAACTCGATGGTACTTAACAAAAACAACAATAGCATGTTATGTAAGAATACAGAGATATCATCATGTCTTTGAATGTATGCTTTGGAGGAGATTAGGAATTAGATGAAAATAAAGTCATGAAGTAGAAGGAAGTTCTATGAACTATAGATAAAAGTGCACACACTGAACTGGGATTAACTTAATTCTGAACCTAAGTCTAAAAGGCAGAGCCAGAAGGAGGTTGTCAGGGATCAGAAGATCAAGAGGGGAAAGCAAGTGTTGCAGTGTCACTTGACTGCTTAATGTCCCTCAAGATCCAGGCCAGGCCCACTTTACTTAATAGTAAGAGTGTAGAATCCCACCACCCTGCTCACCTAAACCAAGAAGTCCAGAGACAAGTCTAGGAGAAGGCATGCTCTCTCTCTCCCTCTCTCCTTCTCTCCAATGTAAGTGTATGGAATCTTAGTATACATTAAAATGAACAATTTCAGTCATTCCACATAAAATTATTGGGAGTCAGGAGCTCTAAAATACTCAGCATCATTGCTTCTTTTTTAAATTAATTTTAATGAAAGTTTACAGAAACTTAGGGTTCTATGCATTCATTGTTGCACTTTTCTCCCTGCGCACCCCTTCCCTTCCAATTTGTTCTTCTCTTTGAAAAGTAAAAGAAAAATTACTTCATTGTTATACAATCCCTCCCCCCAGGTCCACTCCATTGTGCAGCCTTCAATTCTGGACTCCTCTCATGACAATAATACCCAATCATATATCCCTTTTAAACAGTTCTCTCCCTCATCTGTTTCAATGCAGTGTACATAACTTATCCCATATTTCTCAGTCTTCCCTCAACCTCAATGTCAGTCTCACTTTACAACAGTGGCCCTATGCAATATTTGTCCTTTTGTGATTGAGATATTTCACTCAGCATAATGTCCTCCATGGTCACCCATTTTGTATAATATTGCATGAGTTCCTTGTTTTTCAATGCAGCATAGTATTCCATGGTGTGAATATACCAGAGCCTCTCTAGCCATTCATTTCTTGATGGGCACTAGGGTTGCTTCCAGCTCCTTGGTATTGTGAACAAAGCCACAATAAACATGGGTGTGCATATCATTGTTACTTCTTAAAAAAAAAAAGAAATATTATGTACTTTAGATTTAAGTCTCAGGGTCTATGGGTCTGGATGGTGTCTGTACACTGGATAGGACAGAATACAGATCTGTTGTTCATAAGGTCCCTATGAAGTGTAAGTGACAGAACTTAACAATAGCAACTGTGCTTATTAGGAATTTAAATTGGCCCTGTCTGATAGAAAGAAAGGAAGCTCTGGAGGGGTAGTCCATATAACGCTGCAATGCGGATTCAAAGCCACACTTCTCTGAGGTTCAAAACCTACCAATGGCTCTGAGAGAGAAAAATCTCCTCCTAAGCAATTTATGGCTTTGGAAATCCACTGGAATGATGGGGTGATATTTATAAGTTCAGAATTCACCAAATACATATCAGTTATGAAACTACAGTTATATAGTTATAAAACTGACATCAGTTTTCTCCAGCCTGCAAAACTAGGTACTTTGCCTTAGAATTTTTTTTTCTTTCTTTAGTCATGTAAAGTGATTTAATCTGTCTGTTTACCAGAAGAGGAAATTCATCTTTCCTAGATTAAAATTTACCATTTTGAAGCTGTTTTACCCAGTCATTATGTAGATTATACCTTAATCTGCCAGCTTGCCAGGAAGGGAAATACTACTTTCCTGAATTAGCATTTATCTTTTCAAAACCTGTTTTTCTCAGTTATATGTTAATTATTTTATGGGTTGTCTGTTTATTAGTAAGTATATATGAATTGGTGAAGCTCCCCAATTAAAGCAAGCTTGGAAGCAGGAGTGGTATCCACTTCCACAATAGCTTGCTTCTGGAAACCCTATGAATCTGGAGAAAGGATGAAAGCTATACAGGAGATGTCTAGGACTTTCGTTCATAGGGTCGCTATGAGTCACCTGTGACTCGATGGCACTTAACAACAACAACGTATGATTTTTTTTTCAAATATAAAAATTCTGTAACTTAACTAACAAAAGTATATCGTTAAGTATGTTAGTATCTAACCCTAGTATTGAAAGCTAATGACCACTCCCAGCCTAACCGGGAGGCAGTTTTTGAGGGGAGCTCACTATCCTCCCAGATCTGTGATAAAGTGCTTATGAAATACATCTGTCTTATTGGCAATCAACTGCAGAGAGAACCTCTTGTTTTCAGTAACAAACAGGAGGCGAGCTGAGTCAGATTTGATTGGATGGCAGTAAGAGAGCTGTAAAGAGAAGTCAAAGGGGCTGGTATCAGCAAACCGATGGCTGAGAGGTAAAACACTTCACACAAGGGGATGATTCAATATCAGCACTGGAAATAGTCCTGACAAAGGTTTATGAAAAATACTGTTGTTGTTGCTGTTATGTGCCATCAAGTCCAACCTGACTCTTGGCTGATGCTCTAGAGGGTTTTCAAAGGCTCAAAAATGCACAGGAGGAGAGTGTCCATTGTTCTTCTGCAAAGCCACTGGTGGATTCAAACTGCCAGCCTTTGGGTTGAGACACAACCCCTTACCACTAGGCCACCAGAGTGAAGAAACACTAGCATTGTGCAATTACAACAATTTCACTCAGGAAAGGCAAGCACAAAACTCATTTCATAAATATTTGAAAATGGTACATTTTCATTTGGACTGTGTGCCCTAAATCTGCCTACAAAACATGACTGTTCTCTGGTTGAAGAGAATGTAGATCCTACCACATTCTTTAATCAAACTGTAAACTATTAGAGCTTCATTGTAGATGTAATTCGATCATCAAGTAAGTACCTTAAAAGAGGAATGGTACACATTTCAGAAAACTTAACAAATGTCTATCAAACCATGTCAGTTTCTAGGAGGAGAAAAGCATAAGTCAACTTACCATAAAAGAAGTAATTACTACAGGCCTCATTTTTTAATATATTATTATATTTTTTTATTATACA
>NW_006399810.1:1540732-1571119 GCF_000299155.1 Elephantulus edwardii
ACAAAACTCTTATTATAAAAAACCTTCTATAAAGTTTTTTTCAAATATATAATTATGCAAACATTTTGTTTAATAATATTTGCACTGGGAAAGCAAACCGCATCCTGTAGCCTCTTGAAGTCATAGAATGGCATTAGTTTCATAAATAACTTGTCTTTCACAGGACAGAATTCTCAAGAGATTTATTTATATTTAGAGATCTCATAGAGTTATTTACATTTGATAATGTTTAGCATGTAGCTCTACAAATTATACTAATCTCTAAGTAATTTTCAGTTACTATAATAGAAAATAAAGATGATATGGACCACAGGTAAACTTGCTGTTGTTGTTAAGTGTCATTGAGTCGTAGGCAATTCATAGTGACCCTATGAATGAAAGTCCTCAACCCTTGTGTGACTTTCATCCTCTCTCCAGGCTCATAGGGTTTCCGGAGGCAAGCTATTTTGAAAGTAGATGCTACTCTTGCTTCCAAGCTTGTTTTAATCGGGAAGTGTCACCAAACACTGTCCACCATGGGTGACCAATATTGCATTTGACGCATCAGTGTCACAGTGTTCAGCATCACAGAGGACCACAAGTTACCTCTGTACAGCAAGTGGACACACCAGGACTATACGACCTACAAGAATGTTTGACCGAAAACAATTAAGAACTGGCCTGAGGGCCATGGATTAGTGTCATCCACCTTTGGCTTGTGCTGTTCATTGACAATTGTATCAAAGGTGGTATAAAAATAAAGCCGAGACAGTAAGCAATAAAGGGTTGATTCTCATTTTTTCACTGCCATTGAGTCAGAATCTACTTAGAGTGGACCCTGCAGTGTGTTTCAAGGTTGTAAATCAGATGAGAAAAATTGCCCATCTTTCTCCAGAGGACTGGCTTGTGGATTAGAACCACCAGTGGTTTTGGGTTTAGCCATTCGACCCCCTATGGAATATGGCACCACAACTCCTTAAGATGTTGATTGAACATTGTAATTAGTTACATTACATCAATGAATAACAATTTTTAAAACAAATTACTATGAAAACCCAATATGTTTTGTAAATCTTCACTCAAACAAGTAAATAAAAATTTAAAAGAGACCAAAAGACAATAACAATCAAAACAAAAGAAAATGAATGAAAAGTCTAGTACTAAAAATAAGATACAACGATGCTTGGAAATATACCTTGATTTGAAGGAAAAAATTTAGAAGAGAATCAGTGGAAATAGCAAATCATTTTCCATAAAGAAGTTGATCCAATCAATACAAAGTTCTTACATCAGAAATAGAAAATTAAACTTTACTACTATCGATTCTTTAAGAGAAAATTGAGATGCTCTCTCCAGTAGCCTGGTGGTAAGAAGGTGCACTGCAATCCCAAAGCCATGAAGTTCAATTCCACCAGATCCTCTGCAGATCCTTCTCCCATTCGATAACTGTCTCTGAAAATCCACTGTCGGGTCAGCTGTGGGTCAGTTCCAACTTGACGGCACACAACAATAATACACAAGTTCAAAAAAAGAGTCATCAAGAATTTTAATTGCTCCTTTATAAAAGAAGACACATCCATCATCTATATACCAGCTAAAAGCCTCCATACCATCTAATATTTTCAGCAGTCAGTTTCTTATTTTTGGTTCTGCTGTACATTTCATGTCAACATTAATTATTTATTTCATTTCTAAACTGCTATTAGCAACTTCAAAGGCAATAGGGTCAGTAAAGAATAGCGCGACAGGTAAGGGTCTGTGGACGTATCATTGCTCAGGAAATGTCATTTCACCAGTATTTACTTGTGTGGACATGAGTGATCATCACAAAGTCTGTCAGTTGGAAAACTATCATCTTTGCCAAACTGAAACTAATGAGATACATAATTCATTAAGTAGTATTTGTTCTTTTCTTCTTTGGATATTAGTTGTTGCTTGTTACTGAGCTTTTAACATCTTGTTTGCTTTCTCAGCAACTGGGTTTGTTGGTTTTTTTCCCCCTGAAATTCTGAATAAATTTCTCGTTTATCAGTCTTCTCCCCAGGTGCTTAGAAGGATAAATATTGTTATCTAGGTGTACAGCAAAAGTGAATACACTTTAATAGGATTACGATAATAGAATCTTTATCCAGTGACTGTCACAAAGAGAAGCGAGAAGGAGCCTTCTGTTTTAAGATTAGAGTATAGACTTTGACATGAAAAGAGGATTATTTTATTAGCTTGGCAACTGATGTACAGCACTCAAAGTCATGTTTCTTGTTTGTAACAGGAACCGTTTCAGGTGAACATGCTTTTTTTGATTACTAGAGTGACATTCATTACTGTGAAAGAGCAAGAGAAAACACAAAAATAGCAATTTGTACAATTCATGTCAGCTGTGAGTACTTTTTCTCAGTTTAGACTGAGAAAATCAAATACCTCAGTAGCGAAAATATGTGCAGGTGCTATGTGTAAGGGGGAGATAAAGGAAACTGTATAGGGAAACACACTCTCATGGAAATTTGGATAGAAATATTTTCTCTTCAAATACAAGATAATTTCATGAACTTGGCCTTTCCTTTCTGAAGAAAAGCACTGTTTAACTGAACATGAAATTCACTTTAAAAAAATATTTCTCCCAGAATGACTTGGGTCTGTATCTAGACAAAATTAGACAAGAAGGAGGGTCTAGATGTGGGAGGGAAAGCTTTTTGCTTTCAACTGAAACGCTGATTGTTCAAGTCCATTCAGAGATGCCACAAAAGAAAGCCTTGGTGATCAACTTCTGAAAAGTTAGGCACTGAAGACTCTATGATATAGCACACTTCTGCTCTGGAAGGTGGTATCATCGTGAGTTAATTCAACTGCAACCAGTATTGGTGATAGTTCTGGGACACAGTAGCTTGAATTCATAATTCAAGAGACAACACTGACAGCTAAGTTTACTTCCTGGGAATGGAATTCACTACAAGGACTTGTATGGTTTAAAATGGAATTAAGAGAAGGCGTAAATAATCAAGGCTTCTGTTTATATATTGAATTGTGTCTTCTAAATATATGTGTCAGTTTGTCTGGGTTATGGTTCTCGGTACTATGGAATTATTATCCATCTTGTGACTTGATACCATTATCCTACTTATTGTAAATCTTCACCTCTATGTTGCTAATGAGACAGTGATGTTAGTGAGGTGGGATACAGGATAAAGTAATACTTGGTGAATCTCTTTGAGATACTGTTATTAGTGTACACCATCGAGTTGGAATTGACCCATAGCTGACCCTCCTGTGGGTTTTCAGAGGAGGTAAATCACACAGCGAGAGATTACCCATCCTCCTGTGGAGCAGCTCATGAATTTGAACCACATGCCTTTGGGATTACAGTGGAGTTCCTTACCCTCAGATCACTGGAGATATAAAAGGAATGAAATAATGGGAAAGAGATCAAAGGGCAACATACAAGCACGAGTGTTTCTCAAAGCAAGAAGAGGCCTGGGGAAGTGTCAAGAAAACTAATATCAGACCACATCTCACAATATTTACTCCATCATTGGTTTTTATTTACATAGGTACAACATGGAGGGATCTAAATTGGAGACAATCAGAACACACTAAAAATGAGAAAGAAAATAGAAAGCAGCAACAACCAAAAAAACCTTCACAACTAGCACATCCTTTGGATCTGTAGGCCCAGTGCTGAGACATCCCTGTACCTGGGGGAATCCAATGTCAAGACACTTCTACATATCTGAGGAACACTGGGTCTGCAAATGACAGAAAGAAGCAAGAGTCTTCCCTCAGAAATGAGAGAAGGAAGTATAGAGTTGGATTTCTGAACTCAGACTTGTAGTTTACTAACTGTGAGAGAATACGTTTCTATCTATTACGGCAGTTTACTGTGGCATTCCCGCTATAGCAGCCCTAGATGACTGAGACAGTCTCCATTGTAACAAACGACACCAGGACACTAGTTGATGATACTCCCTCTCTTGTGGAGTGGCCTCACTCTCAACAGGATGATGATCTAGTAGTGCACATGGAGCCCTTCCAATATGCCAAGTTGCATTATGCTTCACTCTATCTTCATTATATATATTCCTGGCTGAATTCCTGGTCTTTAAACCAAAAAGAAGTAGTTTCTTTATCATGAGTGTGGAAAAAATAATACAATCGATATACACTTACTTTTCTTTTTGAAATGGAAAAAGAATAGGACTATATATTTTCACTTGGTGTCATGATTTTAAAATACAGTTTAATTGAGTCAGTTCTCTAAGTTTCAAGGTACGTTATTGTTCTTTTTGTTGTTAGGTGCAATCAAGTCGAATATGACCCATAGCAACCCTATGAACAAAAGATCTGAACCCTGTTCTATCATGCTCCACCCTCACACTTCCTGACACACAAGAGCACATTGCAACAGTCACCGGGTCAATCCACCTTGCTGAGGGTGTTCCTCTCCTTTGACTCTCCACCCTTCCCAGTATCATGTCCCTCTTCAGGGACTAAACCCACCTAGCAATATACCCAAAGTATGTCAGGCGAAACTCATTCTTCTTGTCTCCAAAAAGCACTCTGGTTGCACCTTCTCCAAGACATACCTGTTTGCTTTCTTGGCCATCATGGAATGTTCAGTGCTCTACTCCAACACCATAGCTCAAAAGTGTGAATTCTTGTTCTGTCGTCTTTGTTCATTGCCCAGCTCCCAGATGCATAGCAAGTGATCAGAAAGACACCTTAGTCCTCACACAGACATCTTTACTTCTCAATAATTTGGAGTAACTTCAGATTTTCCCGGTACAATGTGTCTCATTATTACTTCCTGACTGCTGGTACCAAGGGTGTTAATTGTGGTTCCAAGCAACATGAAGCTATTGACAGTTTCAATCTCTTCTCCATCCATCATGATGTTGAATCAGGTAAGAATTTTTGTTTTCTTAACATTGAGATGCAATCCATAAAGAAGGCTGCATTCTTTGATCTTCTGTAACAAGGACTTCAAATCCTTTTTACTTTCAGCAAGCTTGGGTCATCTGCATAACCCAGGTTATGCCACATTCATCTTTATAGAGTCCAAGTTCTTGGATAATTTGCTCAACATAAAGATTGAATAGGTATGGAGAGAGAATAAAACCCCGACACACTCCCTTCTCAATTTTAAACCGAAAGCATCAAAAGAAGATGGAGGGAATACACAGAATCACTGTACCAGAAAGAACTGACTTACACTGAAAAATTTCAGGAAGTACATATGAGCAAGACCCAAAGGTAATAAAGAGAGAGCTAGACTCTGCATTGAAGGTAAGGTTAAAAAAATATCAATGGGATATCAATTGACTTGTTTCAATTAACAGATGCAGCCTTGGATACACTTACCATTCTAAGCCAGGAAATTTGGAGGACAGTTGAGGTGCATATTTGTTTCTATTTCCTAGAAAGGTGATCCAACTGAATGTGGAAACTACTGAATAATATCATTAATATCACATGTAAGAAAAATTTTTCCATTTTTCCATTCGAAAAATGGTTGGAACAGTACATAGATACAGAACTTCCAGAAGTTCAAACAGGATTTAGAAGAGGCTGTGGCACCAGATATCATTGCTGATGTCAGGTGGATCCTGGCTGAAAGTAAGTAATACTAGAAGAATGTCTATTTGTGCTTTATTGACTAGATATTGGAAAGACTAAGGCCTGAATCAGATGCACCTTAGTCCTCAAACTGAAATAACTACTCCTCAATAATTTGGACAAGTCTCTAACTGCAGACTTTCTCAATGCAATTTGTCTCCTTATTTTCTGACTGTTGGTACCAAGGATGTTAATTGTGGACCAAAACAAGATGAGACAGTTGATGGTTTCAATCTCTTCTCCATTCACCATGACACAGCCTATTGGTTCAGTGGTAAGAATCTTTGTTTTCTTGTTATTGAGATGGAATCCATACTGAAGGCTGCATTCCTTGATCTTCTACAAGTTCAAGCTAAATACTGCAGATGGCCAAATCTCAAGGGAACCCTGCATGGTTTAAAATCAGAGAAGGTGTGCTTCAGGGTTGTATCCTTTTTTGTATGTTTTCAGTCTGTATGCTGAGCAAATAATCTGAGAAGTTGGGTTATATAAAGAAGACTGTGGTATGAGGATTGGAGGAAGTATTATCAATTATCAATATTCTCCCTTATGCAAATGACCCAAACTTGCTTGCAAAAACTGAAGATTTGAGGCTCTTACTGCGGAAGATCAAAATCTACATATAGCCTTCAATATGGGTTATATCTCAACATCAAGGAAAGAAAAATCCTCACCATTGAATCAATATAATAGCAATCATGATAAATCGAGAACAAGATTGAAGCGGTGAACAATTTCATTTTACCTGGATCCACAATCAATAGCCATGTCAGTAGCAGCCACCAGGAAATCAAAAGAAATTCTGCACTGGACAAATATAATGTCAATGACTTCTTTAAAGTGCTATAGAGTAAGAATGTCAGTTAAAAGACTAAAATGTATCTGATGCAAGATATGATATTTCCAATTGTTTCATATTCAGGTGAAAGTTGGACAATTAATAAGGAAGACCAGAGAAGAATTGAGGTCTTTGAACTGTGGTGTTGTCAAAGAGTATTGAATATGCCATGGATTTCCAAAAGAACAAACACATCTCTTTTGGAGGAAGCACAATAAGAGTGTTCTTTAGAAGCAAGGATGGTGAAGCTGGGCCTTACATACTTAGGGCATGTTGCCAGGAGGACTAGTCCTTGAAAAAAGACATCATGCTTGGAAAATAAAGGGTCAGCATAAAAGAGGAAGGTACTCGGAGATGAGTAACAACAGGCTAGAGCACGGCAGAGACAGGGAAGGTAATACAGAAGAGGGTATGTCATTTATAGGGTAGCTATCTGTTGTAGTCAACTCATAGGCACCTGCCACCACCAACAAACAGGTCATAAAGGTGCCTCTGAAAACTTTGTTCACCTCCTTTTCTACACTCTCTAAAATCTGATGTATAAATCTAATTTCCATAGTATTTATACTATCTAATATGCATCTCCCTTTTTGCCATACTGTTAAGTAACTTGAAGGTAGTGATTATCAGGTATTTGTTTTTATCCCCAGAGCAGAGTCCTGGAAGATTGTTAACCAGTGATTGTGAATGGAGGAAATGCCTCTGCATGAACAACTAGGAACATGGGCTTGGAATATTAAGAGGACACACATAAAGGGGAAAACACCTCAAAGAATAGGATGGCCTGGTCTCGTTCCCCTCACTGACCCACTGACTGTGAGACACCACCACCTCCTGCTAGCAGAAAAAAAAAGCAGGCATTCTCATGGGCAGTGATCACTTGCAATGGTCATTACTGGTAAGGAACAAGCCACAATATTGCAACAAGTGATTCAGCCTTCTGTCCTCATTGGGGAAGAAGGAGGATGCGCCTCACTCTCACCAGGTTATGAGGAAGGACCCTTTGGAAGATAGAGACAGTGCAGCCACCTCTGGCTTTCATATACAAGTGAGACATTCTATGGTAAACAGGTGAACTAAATCTTGATTATAAAATGTAAATTACTCATATATATCATCTATTATTGAATAATAAGCAAAAGAGGTTGAGAGGGCTGACAAAAGATCTTGTGGGGTTATTTTCCCCTTAAATGATATGTCCTAGCAAACTCAGGAGCTAGATTCATTTTCAGATAAAACAAGACAAAATCAAGGAAAAGACTTGAATTCTTTTTTCAAAATTGTCATAAAATGCTAATAAAATGGACGAGGTAGGTTTATATGCTAACCCATACCTGCTGCAAGTGGATTTAAAGGGTACAGGATATTAAAACAAATCCAGACATTTGCCTCATCACTGATGAGAAAACATGAAGATGTAAGAGACCAAAATGCTGCCAAAATGAGAGACAAACAGATATCACACAGGACTTTTAAACAAATCACCCTAACTTTAGGAAGACCTGGTGACACAATGATAAATAATTACACTGTTAACTTAAAATTTGATGGTTCAAACCCACCAGCTGCTCTGTGGAAAAAATAGGAGGCAGGTTGCTTCCATGAAGATCACTGATGCTGCTTGCCGCTGAGTGGGAACTGTCTCATGGCTGACCCTCCAGCAGGTTTTCAGAAGCACAGAATTGCATGGGAGGAAGTTGCCCATCCTAGTCCCATAGACCAGGTGGTGGATTTGAACCACAGGCCTTCGGGATTGTAACACAGACATTAGATTAGAGCCTTGGAAGCCCTGTGTCTAGTGTGTACATGCTAACTATGGGTCAGAATTGGCCTTGTGACGATGAATGGATTGTTTCATTTCCACCACTCTAGTTCTTCTCCTTCCCTAAATTATCATCTTTGTTTTGTATGAAAATGTTAACCTTTTAGACTCATATAACTATGTGTTTCTTTGTTTTATAGCACAGCACCAATCTGATGCCCTTTATTTTGCGTGCCACTCTGCTTTTCTGCTTAACAAAGACCTTTGGACAGTTATGGTTCAAGGTTTAAAGAGGCAAGGTTTTCAGGATGACTTCTCAAGTCGTCCAGTTAGTCTAGCTGTTTTCTCAGCATTTTTGTTTTGTTTTTCATTTTTCTCCCAATCTAATTAGTTCCATTTATTGTCCCGTTTCCGACAATTCAGCATTCAGGCAACACCCAGGGGAAGCCTCACGGAAGTCGAGTTTAAGTTTCATGGGACAATCAGCCCTTCTGAGTCATTTCTTCTCTGAGATTTTGGCTACCTTTTCATTCTCTTGCTCCTGATGAGTATGATCTAATAGCATATAATAGACCGTGACTCATGGCTTTACAAACCTCAAACAGTACTCATTTCACCAGGATGCATAATATTAATTTTGGAGCTATATTCTGCCATTTGGTTGAGTTGTTGTGTTTTGATATTTTTGTACTTTCAATGTGTCCTAAATAAAAAATGGTTTCAGCATTCATTGAAACTTTGCCTGATTCAGCAGAAGTTTCAAAATAGTGACTTCAAATTCTATCATGTGAAGCAGAATCTTAGGACCACCAAGAAAGTCATGGACTTTCTACCAAGATTCATGGACCATCAAGAAAACAAGTCAGTCTGTCTTGAAGAGGGTGAAACAAAGTTTCTCCTTGGAGACTAGGATTTTGAAGCTCCATCTCCTATACTTTGGGCACATAGCCAGGACGGACCAATCTTTGGAAAAGGACATCATGCTTGGGTGGATAGATAGCACAGGGGAGGAAGACACTGGATGAGATGGATTGACACAGTAACTGGGGCAATGGAGGTGTCAGAATCAGTGAGACTGGCTCAGGACAAGGCAAACTTCAAAACTGTTGTACACAGGGTTGCTATGAGTCCCTGGTGACTTGATGGCACATAACAACAACAACAACAGCAGCAACATCATTATTGACCACCACCATTCTTCTATAAAGAATAGGTTTTTAGACTTTATCTTTTGTATATCTTTCCTTTTGTTATCACTGTGAATTAATATCCTTTAAGGCTTTTTTAATTAACTGAATTATAATACTTTACTATCATTATTCTTTCTGATGTTCAAATTTAACCAAAAGGTACTTCTTAAAGCCATCTTAAGAACGTGTATATTGCTTGGTTTCTAGCACTGAGAGCTCATCTAGGTCTCTCTTTGCCCTATAACTGTAAGTATATGGAAAAAAAAAATCCCCTGACAATATGAAGAAGAATATGACATTAGAGTTGGAGGAAGACTTATTAACAATGTACATTGTACACATGGCACAACCTTGCATGCAGAAAGTAAAGAAAATGTATTTACTGTAGATAATCAAAGACTACATACCTTTCAATATAGATTACATCTCAACATCAAGAAAACAAAATCCTTACCACTGGACCAAAAGGTAATATCACTTGTGACTCATAGTGACCCTATGTACAAGAACTCTAAATGCTGTTCTACCCTGTGCTAAGCTAGCCATATCATACGCACTTATTCCCACCGCTCCAGTCACAGAATCGATCCATCTCACCAAAGGTCTTCCTCTCCTTCGCTTCCCCTCCACTCTGCCAAACATCATGTCCCTTTCCAAGGACCAGTCCCTCCTTGCAACATGCCCAAAATATGTCAGATGAAGCTTCAGGATCCTTGACTCCAGGGAACACTCTGGCTTCACCCTTTCCAGGACAAACCTGTTTGTTCTCCTAGTATATTCAACACTCTTCTCCAGCACCACACCTCAAAGGCATCAATCCTCTTTCTATCAGCTCTATTCACTGCCCAACTCTCTGATGCATAGCACATAACTGCGAAGACTATAGCCTGGATCAGGTGCACCTTAGTCTCCAGCCTGACATCATTGCTCTTCAGTACTCTTGAGAGGTCCCTCACAGCTGACTTTCCTGGCTGCTGTTACCAAAAGCGTTGACTGTGGAGCCAAGTAAATTAAAACTGTTAACTATTTCAATCTCCTCACCATCCATGCTGATGCTGCCAATTGGCCCAGTGGTTAGAATCTTTGTTTTCTTGACATTTAGCTTCAGTCCATATAGGAGGCTGTAGTCCTTGATCTTCTGCAGCAAGCGCCTCAGGTCCTCCTCAGTTTCAGCAAGCAGGGTTGTGTCATCTGCATAACGCAGGTTGTTGATGATTCTTCCACCAATCCTGATTCCACATTCCTCTTCATATAGCCCGGCGTCTCGGATGATCTGTTCTGCATACAGATTGAAAAGGTATGGAGACAGAATACATCCCTGATGAACTCCCTTCTTGATTTTGAACCTTGTAGTGTCTCCTTGCTCTGTTCTGACTGCCTCCTGGTCCAAGTATAGGTTTCGCATTAGCACAATCAAATGTTCTGGGATTCCCATTCTTCTTAGAGTCAGCCACAGCTTATTGTGATCCACACAGTCGAAAGTCTTTGCATAGTCAATGAAGCACAGATAGACATTCTTCTGGTATTCTTTGCTTTCTGCCAAGATCCATCTGGCATTAGCTATAATATCCCTAGTACCACAACCTCTTCTAAATCCAGCCTGCACATCTGGCAGTTCTCTGTTGACATATTGTTCCAAATATTTTTGGATAATTTTCAGCAGAATCTTGCTTGCATGTGATATCAATGATATTGTTCGATAATTTCCACACTCTGTTGGGTCACCTTTCTTTGGAATGGGAACAAATATCGATCTTTTCCAGTCAATGGGCCAGCTGGCTGTTCTCCAAATTTCTTGGCACAACTTAGTGAGCACATCCAGGCCAGTGTCTGTTTGTTGAAATATGTCAATTGTCAACTCCTGGAGCCTTGTTTCTTGCCAATTCCTTCAGAGCAATTTGAACTTCCTCTTTCATCACCATAGGCTCTTGCTCATATGTCATTTCATTAAATTCTTCTGTGTCAGCCAATTCCTTCTGATACAGTGACTCTGTGTATTCCTTCCATCTTGTCTTGATACTTTTTGGATCATTTAATATACTGCCCAAAGTATCCTTAAGTATTGCCACCCGTGGTTTGAATAGATGAAGTAAAAGATTGTCATTGTCAAGGATTTCACTTTATTTGGATCTACAACCAGGATCCATGGCAGAAGCAGTCAAGAAATCAAGATCCAATGGGGACTTGAAATGACAAAGTGAGTAATATGAATGTTGTTGTTATTGTGTGCCATCAAGTTGGAACTGACCCCTAGCTGATCCCCTAGTGGGTATTCAAAGGTCACATAGGAAGAGACAAAAGGCATAGCTCAATAGTAATTAATTATACAAAATACAATGTATATGAATATATGAAACACATTGTAAATGAAAGAGCACATAAAAAAACAACTAATGAAATAACGTATACAAACTAATTTTTAAATAGTCAAAAGATATACTGTATTGGGCAAAATTTCTGTCAAGAACATCTCCAAAGTGTTGAAGAACAAAGGTGTCAGTTTAAAAACTAAGGAGTGCTTGGCCCAACCAATGATATTTTTAATTGTTTCACCTCCATGTTCAAGTTGAGCAATGAATGAATAAAGAATATTAAAGAACTGATGTCCATGAGTTGCCGTTTTGCTAAATAGTCTTGAATATCCCATGGCCCACCAAAAGAGCAAACAAATCTGTCTTAAAGGAAGTACAGTCAAGCTGCACTTAGAGAACAAGATAGAGAGACTTGGTCACACATAATTTGAGCGTGTTGCAGGGGGTGCCAGTTTTTAGAAAAAGACACGATAATTTGAAAAGTAAAGGGTCAGTGTGAAAAGGAAGACCCTCGCCAACGTGGATTGACATAGTGACTATAACAATGAACTTGTGCATGGGTGAGATTGTGAAAATGCTGCAGGATAGGGCAAGCTTTGGTTCTGTGTTTACAGGATCACTATAAACTCTAGTTAATTTTTAAGCACTAAACAATAGCAACCTATCTGTATATTTCCTGTATTATATTTTCAATTCAATATTAATGTAGCAAAAACAGATGCATTAATGAACTACGAAGATGTCAGTTGTCAGTGACAAAACAGTCAGAAATGTACTAATAAAAATTAAAGTAAAAATTGCTGTGTGTCAACATCAACTATTTATACAAGTCTGAAAGCTCTTCAATTGGTATTTCAACATACATTTGAAATTTAGATTTTAAGGACATCTGTAAGAATTGATACAAATTAACTGACAGAATCAGAGCACTAACAGAAAAAAACACCCTATATTTATTTCTTTTTCTTAAAAGAAAAATACCTTTATGTATGCCCACAAGAGTCAGAAAACTGATCAATTTGATTGATTCTCTCCAAATGGCCAATTTAGTAAAGAGAAAACATGGGACTCCTGAGTCTAAGTCAGACAAATGAGCTATGTCAACTTGAGCTCTGCCTTTCAAGAGAGGTGGGATTGGTTGTCTACGCTTCATAGAAAGCTTTCAGAAAGCTGGAGTCGGGCCTCAGCTCATTTTAACCACTCATACTATGATGTCTTTGCAATTGGCCTTTATATCATTCCATTTCCCCTTTTCCAGTCCTCCTACCTGACACTCATTAGATGGCTCCCAGTTTTCTGACTTTGTCCGGGGCTCCAACTTGTTTTACTTCCACCGCTTGGTTTACTGACTATCATGAATAAACTTGTTACCAGTCTCACCTGCCACCTCTAATGGCCACACTGTGTAAGACCAAAATCTATGCATCCAATAACCTCGTTCAAAGTCTATTTACTCTCCTTGATAAGAAAACAGCTAAGATGCACCTAAAATCTGAGGGACAGGACAAGAACAAAATCTTTTCAAACTCACTGTATACAATTGGGTCTAAATGGAGCTACGTCCTGTCTCATTTCCTGAGTCTCTCTTTTTCTGCAGAGCTCTTAAATGATAGTTCTTTTTAGAATTTGATCCTAGGCGGTTTTCCACTGTTGGAAGCAAGGTAAGCTCTGGATTGTCATTGGTCCTCTGATTAACAACCGTGTGTTTCTTGGAGAAGGTACTTAATTCTTTTTGGGCTTAGCGTCTTCATCTGTAAAATAGATACGACAACAGTAGTAAAATCATATGATTGTTGTAAGGCCTGAATAAGTATCACATTTAGAAGGATAGCACAGTGCAACATAATAGTGGGTCAATATGAAACTTCACTCTCATTGACACTGAGTCAGAACCAACTCACCGGTCACCTTCCAGCGGGTTTTCAGAGACTGTAAAGCTCACCGAAGGAGATTGTTCATCTTTCTCCCATGGAGCAGTTAGCAGATTCTGGACACCTGCCTTTGGGTCAGTGGCACAACAACGCCTTATCCACTAGTCCATTGAAGCTCTCTCAGTAAGTATTAGCTAATATTATTATGATGATTTTATTTGCAATTTCTTGGTAATCTCACCAAAGATTTTTTAAAAAAATAATTTATTTATCACTTTATTTATTTTCTTGTCTTGCTGCGTACTGTTGAATCACATCCAATTGGCACGGGAGGACATTGCCCCTCTTTCTCCAACAGAACATCTGATGGATATGAACCACAGGCCTTAGGGATTGCAGGGCAGCTTCTTTGCCACTAGGCCACCAGAACTCCCTTACACCAAAGATCTTAACAATTACTTTCAGGCAAACAGCTCTCAGATTAACCAGTAGCCTCATTCATAATAGTTATTCTTAACATATAGAAACAAACATCCTATTAGATTTCTCCAAGTTCTTAAACTCAGCATTTCCAAATCTAAATATAGCTTATCTAGCACACCTGTTTCTCTTCCTCACATGTGTTTTTACTATTTATTTTTATATAACCATAGACTTATATGTAGCTGAAAAAAAGAATAGTGAGATATCCCACATATCCTTGGTCATTTTCCCTCAAGGTAGCCATCTAATATATCTAAGTATACAACACCACAGTGAGGAAATCAAGGTTTATCCAATCCACCAATCTTAATCAGATTTCACCAGGAATCAGATTTCAATTGTGTTTGTGTAGGGTTGCTATGAGTCTCAGGTAACTTGACGGCACATAGCAACAACAACAACAATGTATATTTAGATTTAGTATGTGTGTGATCACTAGCACCAAGGCACAGAACAATTCTATCACAAGGATTTTTTATGCTACTTTTTCATACTTTCATCCTACTGGTCCAAGGTATGGTCTTCTTAAGTTTCTGACTATGCATTTGAAAGTTGGAAAATGACTAAGAGTAACAGAAGAAGAACCGATGCCTGTGAGTTGTGGTGTTAAAGAATACTGAATATCCCATGGACTAGCAAAAGCACAAACGGGTCTCTGCTGGTGAAAGTGAAACCAGAGTGCTCCTTGAAAGTAAGGATGGTCAAAGTTGGTCTCACATATTTTGGCCATATTAGGAGGGGCCAGTCCTTAGAAAAGGATAACATGCTGGGAAAGGTGGAAGGTCAGCTTAATAGAGGAAGGAATTTGACAAGATGAAGTGACAGTGACTGTAGCAAAAGACTAAAGTATGTTAGAGATAAAGAAATTGCACAGGATAGGGCAGGGTTCATGATCATTGTTGATTGATTCTCTATGAATCATCACCAACACAACAGCACATAACAACAATAGCTCCTGTAAACTACTAACGTATTCACTGTCTATGATTTTATCATTTCAAGAATGCTATATAAATGGAATCATGCATTATGTAACCTGTCTTTTTCCACATGGCATACTTCCCTAGATCCACTCAAGCTCTTTGTGTCTGTACTTCTTGGCTTTTACTCTTGAGCAGCAGTCGATCACAAGGATTTACCACAGTTTGTCTAACCAGCTATATACTGAAGGATATTTGGGTTGTTTGCAGTTTTGTTATTATTGTTATGGATAAAGCTGTTATGAATTTTCTTATGCAGGTTTTGCTTTTTTGTGAACATAAGCTTTTGTATTTTTTTCCCCCTGGGATAAATGTTCTACAATGTGATTTCTAGGTTGTATAGTTTTGTGTTCTTTCCTCCAGAGAGGCTGTAAAAACTTGGAGAACTTTTTGCCATTGTCTAGAAAACAACTCACAGGTTTTGGAGGCTGTAAATTACACAGGAAGGAATTGCCCATCTTTCTTCTGTGGAGTCTGTAGATTTATCAGAACCAATAGAGAGGTATGGCCTTTGGATTAGCAGGGCAACATCATAAATAAGCCTAGGCGACCAGAGCGCCTTACAGTGAGTGACCATAGAATTTTTAAAATATCACCAGAAATGTATGAATGACTCACTTTCTCCACAGCCTAACCAGCATTTGTTTCTATCACTATTTTTGGCCATTCTGAGAGAGATGCACTGATTTTTAACTTGCATTTTCCTGATGATTAATGATGTTGTACATCAGTTTAATGTACTTATTTGTATCTGTTTATTCTCTTTTGTGAAATGTCTGTTTTTATCTTGTGCTTATTTTCTAACTGGAGAATTTAGTTCATTTACTGAATTTTAAGACTTCTTTAATATATGCTGGGTCACAAAATCAAATCAAGCTCATTGCATTGAGCTGGAACTAATTGTTGACCCTCCCTCCATGGGATTTCCAAGACTGAACATGGGAGATTGCCTATTGTCCGCCCTCCAAACTGCTGGTATAAAAGCAATCTACATGCTTAACACAATCCCAATACAGATGCCAAATTCCTTTTTCAAGAGATAGGAAATGCAATTGGCAAGCTTATTTGGAGAGGAAAGAGATTGCGAATAAGCAAAGCACTTCTGAAAAACAAAAACAAAGTGGGAGGCATAGTACTCTCTGATCTCAAAACCTACTACACAGAGGTAGTAACCAAAACAGCATGGTACTGGTACAATGACAGGCACATAGACCAATGAAATAGAATTAAGAACTCAGAAATTAACCTATCTCTCTGTGGTAAACTGATATTTGACAAAGAAATGAAACCTATCATGTGAAGGAAACAACCACCTCTTCAAAAAATGGTGCTAGCAAAACTGGACTACTACCTGCGGAAATCTGAAGTAGAATCCACACCTCTCACCATACACAAAATCAGCTCAAGATGGATCAGGGATCTAGAGGAAAAGCCCCAAACCATACAGATTAGAAGAGACAAAATGGGACCAAGCCTAGAAGGCCTAGACTATGGTATAAAAAGGGTGACCAATACAGCCAGAAATGCACAACCAGGAGAGGATGAAATTGATGAGTTGGACCTTTTATAGATTAAATCCCTGTGAACATCAAAAGCTTTTTCTAATGAGGTAAAAAGAAAATTCAGTGACTGAAAAAAAAAATTATGGCAATATCATCTCAGACAAGGGTTTCATAACAAATGTTTACAGAATACTCCAGGTCCTTTTCCATGAGAAAAGGGCTGATAACCCAATTACAAAATAGGCAAAAGCTATGGAAAGATGTTTCATAGAGGAAGATATTTGGATGGCCAACAGGCAAATGAAGAAAAGCTCAAAGTCATTGGCAATAAGAGAGATACAAATCAAAACCACCATGAGATACCATCTCATCCTGGTAGCAGTGGCAAAGTTTAAAAGGTCAGAAAACAATAAATGTGGAGAGATAGGAACCACTGTTGGTGGGATTGTAAAATGATACAATCATGCTGGAGGGCAGTTTGGCATTTCTAATAAAAAGTTAAACAATGAAATTCCATATGACCCCAATATTCCACTGTTCGGAATATACCCCAAGGAAATTAGAACTGAAATATAAATGGAGATGTGTACACCAATGTGCATAGTAGCATTATTAACTATTGCAAGAATGTGGCAATAGCCCAAACACAATTGAATGGATTGAGAAATTGTGATACAGTCACATGGTGGGATACTACACAGCACCGAGGAGAAACCATGTCAAAACTTACTACATTACTTGGGAGAGTAGTTGGTGGTCTGTTCCACAATCAGCACCTGTCCTAGTTTTCACAGCTGATATTGAAATGCTCCAGTAGTTCTTGCCATAGATGTAATCAATCTGATTCCTATGCATACCATCAGGTGAAATTCATATGTATAACCTGTGTTTATGTTTATTATAAAATGTATTTGCAATGAGTAAGTCGTTGATTGTGCAAAATTCAACCATTCCATCTCCGGCTTCATTTCTGTCACCAAGTCCATGATTTCCAACTATTGATCCTTCTTCTCTGTTCCCAACTTTTGCAATCCAGTCACCCATTATTATTAATGCATCTTGATTGCATGTTTGCTCGATCTCAGACTGTAAAAGTTGACAGAAATCTTCTATTTCCTCTACTTTGGCTCTGGTTGTTGGTGCATATATCTGAATGATAGTGGAATTCGTTGGACTTCTTTCTATGTGTATGGATATTGTCCTGTCGCTCACAATATTGTATTTCAAGACATCTAGAAATGACTTTTTAATTATGAAAGCAACTCCATTTTTCTTCACCTTTTTATCTCCAGAGTACTAGATCATATGATCATACAACTCAAAATGTCTCATGCCTGTCCTTCTCAGCTCGCCAATACCTAGTAATTCAATATTTATGCATTCCATTTCTTCCTTAACAATATCTAATTTTCTACATTCATTGTTCTCACATTCCATATTCCAATCACTAGTGTCTTCTTACAGCCGTTCCTCTTCCTTTATATTTTCCATAATTGAAAGATTTGCCTCAGTTGCCCTGTTAGTCCACATGTGTTCTATTGTACCAAGGGTTTTCAGAGGCCTGCTATTTCAGAAGTGGATGGTCAATCCTTCTTCCTAGTCTGTCTTAATCTGAATGCTTAGATTTAGAAAAGTATCTGACAGACAAGCATCTTATGGAAAAAAGCAGATGAAAGATTTTCCCAGGTTTGGAATTAACCAATAGTTTCAGTGTTGTCCCTGCCCTAGACACAAGTGCCTTAATCCACCTATTTCCCTGCTCCACCAGCATCCCCTTCCACTCCCACCCACTCCCTTCAACACCTATCTTCCATTGTCCAGACCTTGATCTTATAGCTTATATCTCAAGCATTATGGGCTTCTGTCATTCCAAACACTTCAGCTGCTGACAATTTCTTATGCTGTAGCCAGTGTTTCTTGAGTTTAGGGATATCCCAAGTGAAGGTGATGTGTCCTGTAACTACTTATATGCAAGTTCAAGCTGAAGCTAAGGAAAATGAAATCAAATCCATGGGAGTCAAAATATGATCTTGAGTCTATCCCACCTGAATTTCAAAACCATCTCAGGAACAAGTTTGAGGCCTTGAACACTAGTGAACAAAGACCAGATGATCTGTGGGAAGATATCAAAAATATCATTCAGGAAGAGTGTAAAAGATCATTACAAATACAGAGGAGGAAGAAAACACCAAAATGGATGTCAGAAGAGACTCTGAAAATTGCACTGGAGTGCAAATAAGGCAAAGTAGAGGGAAGAATTTAAGATATTAAAGAGCTGAATAGAAGATTTCTAAAGACAGCATAGAAAAACTAAGTAAAATATTACAATGAAATAAATGTGCAAGGAGCTGGAGTCAGAATATCAAAATGGCTGAACTCGCTCAACGTTTCTTAAACTCAAGGAACTGAAGAACAAATTCAAATTTCGAGTTGCTATAGATAAAGATGCTTTGGGCAGATATTAAATGATCCAGGAAGTATTAAAAGGAGATGGAAAGAGTATACAGAGTCATTGTAATGAAAGGAATTAGCAGACACACAGAATTTCATGAAACATATGAGCAAGAGCATACAATGATGAAGGAAGAAGTTCAAGCTACTTTGAAGGAACTGGCAAAAAATAAGGCCCCAGGAATAGATGGTATACCAATTGACGTATTTTGACTAACAGATGTTGCCCTGGACGTACTCATCAAGTTGTGCCAAGAAATCTGGAGAACAACCACTTGGCCAACTGACTGGAAGAGATCTATGTTTGTTTCCATTCCAAAGAAAGGTGACCCAACAGAGTGGGGAAATTATAAAAAAAGTATCATTAATTTCACGTGCAAGCAAGACTCTGCTAAAGATCATCCAAAAATGCCTGGAATACTACATCAACAGAGAACTGCCAAAAAAAGTCCAGGCTGGGTTTAGAAGGGATCATGTTACTAGGGATAGTGTAGCTAATGTTAGATGGATCTTGGCTGAAAACAATGAGTATCAGAGGAAAGTCTATCTGTTTTCATTGATTATGCAAATGCTTTTGACTGTGTGGATCACAACAAACGTGGCTGACTTTGAGAAGAATGGGAATCTGAGAACACTTGATTGTGCTTATGCAAAATTTATACTTGGACCAGGAGGCAGTTGTCAGAATGAAGCAAGGAAATACTTCTTGGTTCAATATTGGGAAGGGTGTGTGTCAAGGATGTGTACTATCTGATATCTTTTCAATCTATATGCAGAACAGATTATCTGGGAGGCTGGGCTGTATGAGGAGAAGTGTAGCATGAGGATTGGAGGTAGCAACAATCTGCATTATGCAGTTGGAACACCCCTGTCCGCTTGCTGAAACTGAGGAGGACCTGAAGCACTTGCTGCAGAAGGTCAAGGACTGTAGCCTTCAATATGGATTGAGGCTCAATATCAAGAAAACAAAGATTCTCACCACTGGGCCAATTGGCAGCATCAGTATGGATGGTGAAGAGATTGAGATTGTTAACAACTTTAGTTTACTTGGCTCCACAGTCAACACTCTTGGCACCAGCAGCAAGGAATTAAAAGATGTATTGCAATGTGAAAGTCTGCTGTTAGAGACCTCTCCAAAGTACTGAAGAGTAATGGTGTCACTCTGGAGACTAAGGTATGCCTGTTACAAACCACGATCTTTGCAATCACTTGCTTTGCATCAGAGATCTGGACAATGACTAGGGAGAAGAGAAGGAGAATTGATGCCTTTGAGCTGTGTTGTTGGAGAAGGTATTGAATATACCATGGACTGCTAAGAAAATGAACAATTTTGTCCTAGAGAGGGTTAAGCCAGGCTCCTCCCTGGAGGCAAGGATTTTGAAGCTTTGTCTGACATACTTTGGATATATTGCAAGGAAGGACCAATCCTTGGAGCAGGATACCATGCTTTGGCGAGTGGAGGTACAGCACAGGAGAGGAAGACCCTCTATGAGGTTGATTGCTTCAGTGACTGGGGTCATGGGCATAAGTGTGTCTGAGACAGCAAAATTGACACTGGATAGAGCAGAGTTTAGGGCTGCTGTACATAGGGTCACGATGAGTCACATGCAACTTGACAGCACATAACAACAACAACTTGAGAGAGACTGCTAGACATTATGCTGCGTGAACTAACTCTGTCCCATAAGGACAAATACTGCATAAGATCACTATTGTAAAAATAGAAGGATAACTAGCAAAATGTGTATGGTAGTCCAAGAGTGAAAGGGATGAGGGTGAGCAGGGGAGAAATCATGGGGTCATACATTTGGTGGTTTAAGGGTATGAAGAAAATGGAAAAGACCTGGTGGGGATTTTAAAAGATGGGTTAATTGTGGGCATAGTTCAATGGTGATTAATTTTATAAAACACAATGAATAGGTCATATGGAGTTTTTATGTTCAACTTTTTGAGGAAATGGTAAATTGCTGTCCAAAATAATCACCACACACCATGAGGCTCCGTCTTCCTCTCCCCAACCTCTCTTGTTCTTTGGCCCCAGGATCACTGTGTCCTGGAATAATCAACTTGTAAGTTTATTCCATGAAGAATTTATTTTAGTTAATTTTATTCAAAACAAACTGTTTTATTGAACTGATTATTTTGACAATTGATAAGCATTCTTGTACTTCCACTATTGTTTTAATGACTGACATACCAGATAACGGAACTATTTATTCATAATAGAACATGTAAGTTTCTCTTCCTTAATGTTCATGCATATTTTGTCTAGTACATAGACAAGCTATTAACTAGCTTTAGTAGACATACACTATTATGTGTCTTTACTTCATGTTAAATTCTTATTTTCTTCACATTCTAAAGAAGTTGCAGCACAGAAAGAACTGAACACAAAGTGCAGAAGAGTTAAAATAGCTGAGCATTTGAGGAAAGAATAAAAATAAAGAATTCAATTAAAGAAAAGGACAGGAATGAACACAACTTGGTGAACCAGACTAAAAAAAAATGATATGCACATTTATACACGATGTTTTATAAAAAGAAAACTTTACAGAGAAACAACGGTATACATTTTTCACTTTGAAGAATTTGAAAAGTATGTACAATTAATTGTAAAATGAATCCTCAAAATCCCTCAAAAGCCATTTTTGTCCAATTGTTGATTATTCCTTCCTGCCACAGAGCCTGGCTGTGGTTTCAGAGCTCACACTTCTCAGCTTCAGAAGGTGAATACTGATTGGTCTAAAAAATTGACTGTGGTAATCCCATTCTCTCTGCAGGTGTTTGGGTTGCGTCAGGCCTGTGATACAGTTCTGGGCAAGAAGGCATGAGAGGGAGTATGCTGAGAGGTTTGTCTTACTATTTTTAATTTTTTCTAAATAATTAATTTTTTTCTTTTAATTGTTATTTTAAGAAAAGTTTTCAGAAAAGTTGAATTTTTCATTCATTCATTCATGTTGCTCATTTTTTCCTCCCTCCCTTCCCCCCCCAGTTCACTTTCTTTCTTTTTCTTTTTTTTTTTTTAGTGTTTATTCATTACTCCACTGTTTTCTTCCTTCCCTGTTATTTTCCCCCCTCTCCCAGACCACTTTGTAATGCACTTCTTATTCTGGACTGTTTCATACGTATAATGCTTTATCATATATTCTTTCATTTGTTCCAGTGCATTGTTCATTATCTATCCATTCTTTCCCTATTCTCCTCCCAAGCCCTCATGTCAATCTGGCTTTATAAAAGTTATGCTATGTAATATTTGTCCTTTTGTGACCGAGATCTTTCATCACAGAGCATAATGTCCTCCAGCGTTACCCTTGTTGTGTAATGTTTTACAAGTTTATTGTTTTTCAGTGCTGGGTAGAATTCCATGTCTTCCTCTTAAAGAGGTGGAGGAGGAATCATCCACTTCCTCCTCTTCGGGCATTGTTTTATGAAAACGGTAGGCTTGCAGTTTATGTGTGTAACGCCACCACACACATAACAAAAAAGGCAAATACCCCTCAGCACTGAGAAGGGGAAAACAATAAGAAGGAAAGAACTTGGGTCGTTAATGATGTCATTGACCCCGACTTCGGGGAGGGGAAACCTCTGTGTCTCAGGATATCTTTTCATAAACTACTATTGTTTAGCCAGTTTGTGTGTCTGGCTTACAAAATACCTTAAATAGCATAATATCTGTAAGTCAGTATGGCATGTTAATTTTTAAAGAAGGAGTTAGCTAAACTTGCATTCAGATGTACAGAAAACTCCGAATGAGAAACAGTCCAATTTTCTGTATAACTATTGAGAAGGAGTAACCTAAAGGATACAGGCTGCAGAGCAAAAAACACAGGTCGTACTGCTTCATTGGACCTCATTAGCTGATGGCTTTAGACAAGATACTTTATTTAACTAAACTTTTTTTATTGTAAAATTCCCCCCATAATACCAACCTCACAGGTTTATAGAAAATATAAAATGCAATAATGTAAGAATAGTCTATCAATTAGGAACCCAGATAAGTGTTAGTTTCCTTTCTCCTAATCAATCTTTTGCCAAGATGAAACACTAACTCAGTTTATTAGACTATTATTTCAGACACTCTTTTTAAAGCACAAATTACTCAGACTGGAGGATTGGCATCATCAAGAGTAATTTCTGCTGAAAATGTTCCAGTCTTAAAGTTTTTACCATGAAGTCTAGTATGGTGCAGAAGAGATCAGATAGGGTTACTTTCAGCTCTAGAGAAAATTGATGTGATGATAACTACAGTGGAAGGGTTCACTTGACCTTGACTGCTTTATTCTCACCCCTTACAATGGTATGTGGGTGGAATTAATGGGTTCTAAGGAAGTATGCTTGTAGCAATTTTCCTCCAAAATTATTTCCACATTTCCTATTACAGTCCACTAAAACCTTTCACTAAAATTCCACTAAATTTTGTATAATTATAGTACCAACATCCTCCCCAAATATAATCAACATATTATCATATAGATAAATTATATTTGAGCCATTAAAACAAAAGTAGAAGTCAACATTAATTAGAAATACTTTTATTTTTAAAATGGTGATACACATTAGTGTAAAAGTTCAATTAATAAATAAAAGTACTATTTATTTGAAGAATTATTAATATAACTGCACTCTTGTGCTAATGGTTAGGCAAAATCTGGAAGACACTTTAACATCAAAGCCCTAAAAATGCATTATTCTTTAGCTTTGAAATTCCTCTTCTGGAATTTATTTTTAATAAAGACTTAATAATCTGTACACAGCATTGTAAAAATGAAAAACTTTCATTCTTCAAAAGACTTGACTAACCTAGTCAAAGAAATGAAGTATTGACATGGATCAAATTTGACATTGTGCTGAATGAAATGAGTCAATCAGAAAATACAGATATTGTATTATTTCACTTCTATAAATAGACAAAACCAGGGGAATATATATATATATATATAAATATATATAAATGCTTATTAGTGCTTAATAGATGTTAGAGGGAAGGACTGGCAAAAGTCATGTGATCTGTATGTTTATAAGAAGGACAAAAAGAGAGAAACGGAGAAGCTGCTGAGAATGCTTATGCTTAAACAACACCTCATAAGATTTCACTCATTGGTTGGAGGGATTAGGGTTGTGGTTTCAAGATGCAACTCATTAATTGGACTTTACTGTATTTAGTGCTAATCTTCTACCTCCTAGTTCATTGTGTAGTGCCTGGGTTCTTAAACATCTCCAAGCATACATTCATTAATCTGGAGCAACAGAGGAAGATAGAGAGTCAGAAACAGGAGTAAAGTTTGAAATGTGTAGATCATTGTTTCCATGAAAAACTGTGCCCTTTATCCTGGGACCAGAAGAATCGGATGGTGTCTCATTTCCATAACTGAATATTTTGAGCAAAAATTTGATAGAAGAATTCTGATTAAAAGGGGTAAAATGCAAAGGAGGATTTAAAATTCTCATGTAATGCAGGTTTCCTGGAACCATGAAGGCTGGATGAACCTCTGAATATATTAACCTGAGATACATTTTAAATTTTATATCTTAAACTATATATTGCTGAAAATTTCTCCAAACAAAAACATTTATTGATTTAACTAGCAAAGAATATCTGCCTTGAGCATTGAATTCTTTTAAAATGGAATCATGGAATCAAAATGACAATTGCAAGAACATGGAAATACCCCAAATGCCCAACCACAGTTGAATGGATTTTAAAATTGCGGTGCATTCACAAGATGGAATACTGTGCAGCACTCAGGAGCAACAATTTCAAAAATTACTACTTAACTTGGGAGAGACTAGAGAGCATTATGCGGAGTGAACAAGCTCATAAGGATAAATACTACATAAGATCACAATTTGAAAAACAGAAGGATAACTAATAAAATGTGTATCGAGATCCAAGGAAGGAAGGGATGGGAAGGGTGATGATTGGTGTGTGTGTGGGGGGAGATGCCAAGGTTGCACATTTTGACATTTTGTTGGGTGGAGGAGGTGGTAAAAGAAATGAGAAAGATCTAGTGAGGGTTTGGAAAGATGGGGTAATGGTGAGCATAGTTCAATGGTGATAAATTTTATAAAATTTGATAAATTTTATAAAACATCATGAATGGGAATGATTGTATAAAACACAATGTGAATAAAGGATAGTGCAAATGTATACAATATATACAAACCTCATATGCAAACCAATATAATTTTTTTAAAAAAGACAACATTTAAAAAAATGATGATCATTCACACTTATTGTCATCCAGTTGCAACAAACTCATAGCTTACCTACCTTCTATCAGAGTTTTAGGGAGCTGTAAATTGCATGGAAGGAGATTGCCCATTTTTCTCCCGTTGATTTACACGTGACTTTGAAGCTCTGAGACGCTCTACTTTTGGGTTACCAAAACAACATCTTGCAGATTATGCTGCTCACCCTCTGCAGCCCCTCACCACTCTGCTCTCCCGGGAGTAATTGATTGCTCCTGAGTATTGTGCATTATATACCTGCTGTCTTTATGGTTGATAAAAGTGATCACATCCACAGCTGCATCCTGTGTAGCTGAGGACATATTTCATATTAAGTGCTCCCACAATTGGCATCAAGAGCTCCTGTGAGTTGGACATTGTGTACCTACTGCCTCTTTAGTTGAAGGAGTATGATCACGCCCACTTCCACGTCACATTTTTTTGCACTATCTTGCATGAGGCAGTGACTGCATCTGCTATCTCATTATTGGATGAATGCTACCACACACACAAGTCACTGGGTCAGTGACAGATGACAGCCAATACCTGACCAGCCTGCACTCAGCTGCTCTACTCAGCAAGCAGAGACTTGTGCCCACACTCTCACTCACAACTCAGCCACTCCAAATAGGTGATGTGTATTTTAATGCTACCTGTCCACTGAAATATATTAAAATTAAAAAAATGAACTGGGGGAAAAGAGTATAGTCAACAAATAAAAGCAGTAAGACGATAATGTCTCAGAGAGAGCAGACCACCTCAGTTCACACAAACAAATAGAACAAGGTTACTCAAGTATGAGAAAAAACGAAAGCTCCAGGAAACTTCCCTGAAGAAATGGTGATGGAACTACATAATAGGGATTTTTTTCAATTTTTATTTTATTTCATTATTTTTTGTGTGTACCATCCAATCAGATCTGACTGGTACAGGAGGAGATTGTACCTCCTTCTCCAGCAGAACATCTGGTGAATTTGAACCATGCACCTCTGAGATTGCAGTGCAACTTCTTGCCACTAGGCCACCAGAGCTTGCCATAATTAGGAATTTTTTAAAAAAAAATTGTATAAAGAACCCTACAAGAAATTCAAGAAAACACAGACAATGGCCTGCTGGAAGAATACAGGAAAACAACACAAGAACAAAACGAGACTTAGAAACCATACAAAACAACTAGATCTGAAATATTCACAACAACAACAACAATCTCAGAAATAGGCAACATACCAGAAGACAAAGGGATGGAATGGAATCTATGGAATAATAATGAACTAGACATTAAATTTTTTATACTAATCAGTTACAGAAAAAAGCATATTAATTATGTGGACCATATCAAAAGAAGTAACTTATTCATTACCCAGGTTCTAGAAGAAGACCCCAAAAAGTCACAGAAACAGATTGCTGATGATTTGTTGGAAGAAAACTTTACTAATATCAGAAAATATGAGAGAAGTTCAAGGAACCTCAAATAGAAACTCATTAAGACATCATAATAAAATTTTCCAAAAGCAAAGCAGCACACAAAAAAAATGAAATGTTACCTATAAAATAATATTACTTCTTTTGAACAACTAATCATTCTAAGTTTTTATTTCTCAGAATAAGCATGAAAGCAAGACGATAATTCATGAAATATGTAGAAGGAAAAGAAATACTAATCAAGAATTATATACCCAGCAATATTATCCCCAATATATAATGGTGAAATTAGGACAATTCCATATAAAGATAAATTAAGAGAAGTTTTGAGAATAAGAAAAAAAGTATTAGTCATGTAGGAAAGAACTAATGTCAGACAACAACCCAAGGCACATGAATATGTTACCTAGAAATCAATCCAACAGAAAACCCCATATATTGAAAGAGAGTTACTGAAACGAATAGGTGGTTCATTAAGTAACTAAGTAAAAGTCAACATACAAAATATTAGTCAGATTTCTCTCTGAAAGTAAAGAATAATAGAAAAATGCTTCTTCTTGTTGTTGTTTTTGATTGTTGTTGAGTAGAACACGACTCATTGTGACCTATGAACAAAAGATCTGAAGCCTTTTTATAACTATCGTCATTTCTCAAAGTTCATAGAATTTCCAGAGGCATGTTGTTTAGGAAGTGGATGCCACACCTGTTTCCACCTGTCTTAAAGTGGGAGACCCACCAATCACTGTCCACCATGGACAGACATTATGGCATTTGACCCCCAAAGGCATAAGATTCATCTTCACAGCAAACCCAGATTACCTTAGTACAGCATACTGACAGAAGAGACTTGAATTTTATTTATTATTTAAATGCATTTGAATGTGTGGATCATAATAAGAAATGGATAACATAGAAAAGGATGATAATTGCATCACATGTAACTATGATCATGTAAAACCAATACATAGACCAAGAAGCAGGAATTCAAACAGAAGAAAGTACTGTATGGTTTAAAATCAGGAAAGGTGTGCATTATGGTGATAACATTTCTCCATATCTATTCAATCTGAATGCTGAGAAAATAGTCCAAGAAGCTGGACTATATGAAGAAGAATCTAGGATCAGGATTAGAGGAAACTCATCAACAATCAGAGTTATACAGAGTTATGCAACTTTGCTTGCATAATTTGAAGAAGATCAAAGACTACAGCCTTCAATGTAGATTATATCTCAAGATCCAGAAAACAAAGTTCCTCACAATTGGTCCATCATGATAGATGGATGAAAGATTGAAGCTGTCAATAACTGAATTTTAGTTGGATCTACAATCAATATTCATAGTAGCAACAATCAAGAAATCAAAAGATTTGTTGGACTGGACAAATCTGCTGACAAGAACCTTTCCAAAGTTTTAAAGAACAAAGATATCAGTTTAAAGACTAAGGTGTGCTTGATTCAAACCACGGTACTTTCAAATGCTTCACATGCGAATGTATGTGAAGAGGGGACCAAAGACGAGTTGGTGGCTTTGAATTGTACTGTTAAGGGAAAGTATTGAAAAGACAATGAACTGCCCAAATAACAACACATCTGCCTTGCATGAAGTATACTTAGAGTGCTCCTGTAAAGATGGCAAAACTTCCACTCAGAAACTTTGGACATATTGTCAGAAGGTACCAATCCTTGGAAGAATATATACTAGGGAAAAGAGAGAGTCAGAGAAAGAGAGGAAATCTCTTAGCAAGAGAGATTGACACAGTGCTTACAATGGGTTTGTGCATAGCAGGTATTGTGAAGGTGGTGCAGGGTGAGGTTTTTCTATGAATCTGCTGTTCCTAAGGCCACCGTGAGTCATGGTTGACTCAACAGCATCCAACAACAACAAAGACAAGTGAGCAAAACAAAAAGGACAATTCCAGGGATGCCCTCTGAAAAAAGAAATCCATACCTAAAGTCCCATTGTTTTGACGTGTCTCAGCTAGTCCATTTCCTGAGGACCACCTGGCTGTCAAGGAACTGTGATCAGGTAGGTGTGCTCTTTTTTGTCAGGGCTGCTGATGCTCATTTTAGCAGGATCAGGTGACCGGGTTTTTGTCCATTCTTTGTTAGTTGTTTAAATGAAGGCCAAAGAAGAATTGATGGCTTGAAGTTGCAGTGTCGAGGAAAAGTAATGAAAAGCATTTTTCCTCAATTATTTATTTTTAAAAACCCACCAGATTTCTTAAAAAAGAAACAGATTGGTTCCACCACAAGATGCATGTGACTCCTAGCCACACCTCGAAGCCCACAGTACTTCTAGTTTTTATAGATCTGTGTTTGTCACTCTAATTTTACTTGGACTCGGATTTCTTTCTAATATTATTATTTTTGGTCAAACATTCTTCTAAGTGGTATAGCACTGGTCTGTCAATTTTCCGTACAGAGGTAACTCGTGATTGCTGTGATGCTAAACACCGTGTCACTGATAGGTCAAATGCGAGAATGGTTACCCATGGCGGACAATGTTTGGTGGAGCTTCCCAATTAAAATAAGCTTGGAAGCAGGAGTGGAATCCACTTCCAAAATAGGTTGCCTCCAGAAACTCTATGAAAGTGGAGAAAAAATGAAAGTTATACAAGTTTTCAGGTCTTTTGTTCACAGGGTTGCTATGAGTTGTCTACTACTCCGCACTTGACAACAATAATATTAATAAGAATTACTGTAACTCCCATTCATTAACACTTTGCTATTTACAACACACTCTGCCAAGAACTTTCCATACACTGTTGCACATAAATGCTTAACTTGTAACAACTCAAAAGTGATGGCTGTTGAGTCAGTTTCGACTTTCCACCAGGTTTCTGAAGCTGTGAATTGTAATGGAATGAAAACGTCCACCTTTCTCCTGTGGAGCTGCTGGTGGATTGGAGCTCCTGAAAACACACAGACTTGGGGTGAGCAGTACAACTTGTTACTGGTGACAGCACTTACAGATCCCATTATAACAACAACCCTGGGGTATTAATTCCATCTCTCCCCCCACCCCAATTCACAGATGAGGAAACAATTTACCCAAGACTTGCTTCAATAAGAGTCAAAATGGGAACCCAAATCTACCTAGGTTTTATCAGAAGTCACTTAACTGTTTAGTGTGTTTATAATTTAACTTTGGGGAGAAAGTTTATTTGGCTAGAATGTCTCTATGTCAGAGCAGAAGTTATTCAAAACAGCTTGCCACCCATAGGTCTACGTGTGAATCCATTGCACAGTTGACTCTTCAGCTGCCTGGGAGCAAGAATAGCCAGGACATGTCTGAGGTGAGCTAGGTCTCCGAGTGCTTGGTCTCATCCGACTTGCTTAAACTTGTCACTTAACCTCTCCAAACCTCAGAACTCTCTACAGAAAATGAGCTTTATAATGCTTGTTATAAATACCTCATTTGTGAGAATCAAATCAAACAATGTGTGCGTAAGCCCTTCAAAAAGTACAAAGGGCAAGGAATCTTGATTCCTTCTGCATGCAAATTACTCTGCCCTTAAAACCCTAAAGCAACACAACTTTTATACAGTATATTGTAAAAAAAATGAACTTAGAGTTTTAAAAATACAAAGAAATCTTAATGTAAAATAACTTCCATAGGTAATGTTTCCCTGTGCTTGTTGTTGTTGTTGTTGTTATGTGCCGTCGAGTCCTTTGCGACTCATAGCGACCCTATGCACAACAGCCCTAAACCCTGCTCTACCCTGAGCCAACCGCACTGCCTCTGACACACCCATCCCGATT
>NW_006399810.1:1572848-1587527 GCF_000299155.1 Elephantulus edwardii
TTCAGAGTCTCTTCTGACATCCATTTTGGTCTTTTCTTCCTCTTCTGTCTTTGTAATGACCGTTTGCCCTCTTCCTGGATGATAACTTTGACATCCTCCCACAACTCATCTGGTCTTCACTCATTAGTGTTCAATGCCTCAAAACTGTTCCTGAGATGATTCTGAAATTCAGGTGGTATGAAATCAAAGTCATATTTTGGCTGCTTTTGATTTGGTTTAATTTTCCTCAGCTTCAGCTTGAACTTGCATATGAGTAATTGGTGGTCTGTTCCACAATCAGCCCCCGGTCTAGTTTTCACAGCTGTAGCATTCAATTTAATAAGTCCTGAGAACATTTTGTTGACTCAGTGTTCCCTTCTCCTACCTAGTGCTCTTTGATTTAATGTTTACTTTCCAAGTGCATGAACTATTGAACAACTACAATTTTTGCCACAGAATTTAGAAGTCTCCTGTGACTTTATATTAAGGAAGTCTCCTTAGTTATTTTGATTATCTTCTTTCCTAGGAGCAAATTGGAGCTTTGACAGTGAATCAACATCCATTCTGCTTTGGGTTGAGTTGTTTTGGGGTTTTTTTCCCCCCTTTATTTTTTTATACTAATTTATTTACAAAGTTCAAATGCATTGTGTCTCATTTCCTTCACCCCGTCATTCTGTTTTAACATAAGGTTATAATATTTGGCTTAACTATTTAAAAATATTATACTAAGTTTTAGGATTATTATTACCAGAAGGACAAATCTTATAAAAACATAATGTCTGGTAGTAAGAAGAATTGAGATTTAAAAAAAAAATAATGTCTGATAGTTAGAGGCAATGTGAATGGCACTGGATAGAACATGGTTTAGGGCTATTGTACATAGGGTCACTATGAGTCACAAACGACTCGATGGCACATAACAACAACAACAACAGCAAGAAGAAAAACAGTAATTTTCTCAAGTATTTATTAATAATAACTTTTCACATTATATGAGTAATAATGACTTAAATGCCTTAAAAATTCAAATAGTACACATAAAATGAGAGGTAAAAATATTCATTCAGTTCCCATTTCTCCCTCTCAGCTGTTGTTGTTATGTGCCATCTAGTCACCTGTGGCTCATAGTAACCCTAAGCACAGTAACTCTGAAACCCATCCCATCCTGAGCTGATTTCACCATCTCCAACAGACTCATCCTACAGAACCGTCCCCAATGCCACAGTGCCTGTGGCAATCCATTACGTCCAAAGTCTTCAACCCTTCCAAGCATGATGTCCTTCTCCAAGGACTCATCCCTCCTGGCAACATGAGCAAAGAGTGGGTTGTGGAAGTTTTCCAGGATTATATAAGTACACACACACACACACACACACACACACACACACACACATTTTTAAGGAGCTCTGGTGACCTAGTGGTAAGAAGCTGTGCTGCAGTCCCAAAGGCAGATAGTTTAAATCCACCAGCTACTCTGTGGGAGGATGAGAAATCCCCTCCCATGAGATTTATAACATCTGAAAACCCACTGGAGAGTCATGTACTAGCCTGTTCTGACTGGATGGCACACAACAACAACATACTTTTATATATATGTGCATAAATACATACACTTACATGACTCACAGCCTGTGAGGCTGTCTTTTATGGGAGAAGACTGCCCATTTTTCTCCTGTGGAGAAGCTGTTAAATTCAAATTGCTGACATTTTGGTTAGCAATTGGATGCAACGTATAACTCATTAACCACCAAGAAGGACCGCGAATGGTATGTTCAAGCTGTAATTATTTCTTTGAAACATGTTTATTTCCTCCTTAAGCATATTTGAGTATGGCATGGACTTCCAGATTGGGGGAGGGGGAAGTTAATCTTAAAAGAAGCACAACCAAAATGTTTCTTAGAAATGAGAATGCTGAGATGTTGATTGGTTCACGTTGGAAAGTCATCTGGGAAGAGCAAATGCTAGAAAAGGGAATCATGTTTAGTAAAGAGGGGCCAAAAAGAAAATAAGGAAACCCTCGATATGATGGATTGGTACACAACATCAACAATGAGCTCAAATATACCACCAATTATGAGGACGGTGTTGAGTAAGGAAACATTTCATTATTTTATACATACGATTGCCATGAACTGGAGTCAATTTGACAGCTACTAACTACAACAATGTACATTTTAAAAATATATCTACTTGCATGGTTTTAACACTTTCCCCAGTATCCTGTACAGTATTTCATTGCATGGATATACTATTAATATTTTCTATGGGTTAAATATGCTTCCAGAATTTTAATACCACAGGTGATTCTAGAACCACAATAGCAAGAAGTATTAATTCCATTCCACAGGGATGCTAACTGGCTTGCAAAAGTAGCAGAGGGAAGATTTGTAGCCATATGTGTTTATACTTCCTCTGCTATGCCACCTTTCTTCATGGTAGCTAGCTGTCATGGACACCCATTTTACAGATACAGAACCCAAAACTTTAGAAATGGAAGTTTAAACAAATGAAGATCGTCACCATCAGAAAACTGAGCTTGTTGTTATTGTTATGTATCATCAAGGCAGAACCTGATCCATAGCTGATCCTCTGGCGGGTTTTCCAGGACAGTTAACCTCATGTGAGGAGATTGTTCATCCTTCCTAGGGGCTATATCATGTCTCTTCTGTTTCTTCTTCACTAGAGTTCTGTCCAGTGAGAACATTCATGTATTCATATTCATGTATGGTAACATACATGTTCCATAAAGTGTAAGCTCAAATTATCAAAAATGTACCAAAACTGAAGGCAGAGAAAAAGAATTCAAGTTCCAAATGTTAGCAAAACCCATTTAGAAAGAGTGACATAATTATGTAAGAATGAATAGATTCCTTCTCACATTGCAGGGGCGTATATCACCAGAGCATGGCAACAACATATTCTAAATCTTTGTGAGCAATTTATTATCAATTCCTCCAAAGGAAAAGAAAAAGATGGGTTTCCTGGGATGTACCAGGTAAATCTTACTGTATGTAGAAACAATCAAGGACTCAAGGAAGAAAAGGGGAAAGTGAGTTTCAGGAAAGAGATGTCTGAATGTGAGCTTCCATCCAGTTTACATTGACTGTGTCCAGCAGAGGCTGCAAGAGCTCAAGCCCTGGTACAACTTAATCACAGGCCTGCCACTTACACACTGTGTGGCCTTGGACAAGGTCTGAACTGCTCTGGCCATAGTCTCTTTACATGTGAGATGGATAGTAATCAATAGTACCTACCTCATTAGTGTCTCATGAAGATTAAACATCGCACTGAAGGTTAAGGTTTAGCACACAAAACGTGAACCATTGCTACTTACCAGACAGCACATGCCTTACCAGGGAACGCAGGTTCACAAGGCATGGATGTTAATAGGTCACCTTAAAAAAAAAGGCAAGTAGGCTGTAAAACAATGAAAGAATGGAAATCCAAAGTCTCTGTAAATTTTTATTGAAATGAATAATAAATTTTAAAAAATTTAAAAAAGCAAGTAAGAATGTGGGAGAACAGGCCAATGGAAGACAGATAGAAGAAAAGGCTTAACAGTCTCTCAGCCCTAAATGCCATGTTTCTGAGTTGGCCCTTGGGGTGGGCACTGCACTCACACCAAGGTGGTGAGAATGAACTAGATGTATTCTTTACACCCTCTTGCAATGACATGGTCATGCCAGATGAGTAGGAGATAAGAGACAAAAAGGTGTCACTGGCAGAAGAAACAAAAATCATGAGCAAAGGTCATGAGAAAACATGGTGTCTTCATTTACTAGAGCAGCTGTAACGAGATAATGTGAGTGAGATACGTACATGAACTGAAATTCCTTTTCCTCACAGTTTAGGAGGCTTAAGTCTGCATTAAGATCTCCAGCTTTAGGAAAAGGCTAGCTGTTCATCCTCTCTGGGGGAAGAGTTCCTTTTCTTTTAATTTTACTTCCTTAGTTCCTGGCAGTCTCTATTTGGCCTTTGTCTCTCCCTCATGTGATTGCCTAACCAACTTAATCTAGAAACCAAGGCACCTCTAATCCAGCCATAGTTTTCACAATTGCTTGCTATGCATAAGAGAGCTGGATAGTTAGTTACTAAGGATGACAGGAGAATTGATGCCTTTGTGGGGTGGTGCTGGAGAAGTGTCTTGAACATACTATGGATTGCAGAAATAATTAATAGATCTGCCCTGGAGAGGATGAAATCATGTTGCTCCTTGGAGGCAAAGATTTTGAGACTCTGTCTCACATACTTTGGGCATGCTGACAAGAGGAACTTGTCTTGGAGAAGGATGTCATGCTTGGAAGGGTAAAGCGACAGCCCAGGAGAGGAAGATCCTGGAGGAGATGGACTGACAAGTGACTGGTATAGTGGAAGTAGGGATCTCAGAGATGGTGAGATTGGCTCAGGATAGGACAAGGTTCAGAGCTATTGTTCATAAGATCAATACAAGTTGAAAGTAACTCAGTGGCACGTAACAACAATAACCATTTATAATTCAAACGTCCTTAGGTTAAGGACACCTTGTTATGATCTTACTAATATAACAAAGAAAAGGGGATTATGTGAATAGATATGGAGGTTAGGATTCCAAGATATAGATATATCTTGTGTGTGTGTGTGTGTGTGTGTGTGTGTGTGTGTGTGTGTGTTATACATTGTGGTATATATATTTATACAAGAGAGAACACAAAATTCAATCCTTAACACATAGCATGGCTAGGAAAGAGAAGATTCAGAGATTCAGAATAGCTAGAATATAAGAGAAGTGCAGGTAGATCTCAATCTGAAATATATGGAAGCATTAAAATCCCCCAAAATTCATATTCCATTGTGTGGATATACCATAGTTTTTCTATTCATTCGTTTGTTGATGGACACTTGGGTTGCTTCCATATCTTTGCTATTATGAATAAAATGGGTGTGAATACATCTGTTTGAGTTGTGGCTCTGGTTTCTTTAAGGTATATTCCCAGTAGTGGAATTGCTTGTTCAAACGGTATTTTTATTTCCAACTTTTTGAGAAAATGCCAGATTGCTTTCCATAGTGGTTGTGCCATTTTACATTGCCACCACACTGAAAAACAATGAAATAGTACAGACAACATTGTACAACAAGGGGGATCCTTGAGAACATTAAGCTAAGTGAAATATCTGTCACAAAAGGACAAATACTACATAACATTGCTGTTATAAAATAGAACAAACATTGTGTGGGAGGGTTGGGGAGAGAATGGAGAAAGAGTGAATAGATAAAGAACACTGCATTAGAACAGATGAGAGAAAGAACTGTCCAAAAGGAAAATATGATTATGCATTATTTGTATGAGAACAATATGTGGGAAGAAAATGTGCAACAATGAATTAAAAAAATAACACAAACACAAACCCAACAAAAACACAACCATCGAGCCAAGTGTGACTTATAATTGACCTTCCTTGGGTTTCCATGTCTGTTAAGTGAACAGAAGGAAATTGCCCATCTTTCTCTCTTCTTGATCCTCATGGATTCAAACCATCTGAGAAGCGATCTGTGGACCACATTAACAGGGCTCTTACACAGTTCTGACAGGATATGTGTTGTCTTCAGATATTGACACACAGTAAATGCTCTGCAATGTTTAAATAAGGGGCTAGTCGGTTTTGATTGTTATAAGCTGATTCTGGAGGCTGGATGGAGAATAGATGACAAGAATGAGAAAGGACACAGAAACCTGAAGGAAACTGAGCGAACTAAAGTGACCTATTGTTCCCATTTCACAGTAACAGGCAGTTGAGACCAAGAAATGTCCAGCAAGTTGCACAAGGCCAAGAGTGGATATTAAAGGTAGGATTTTGAATCTAGTTCCTAGCTATCTACAATTCAACTCACTTCTGAAATAAGCAGGTCTTTCCTAGTAAGGAGATTTTGCTGGAAATCTCTATAAAATTTCCGCTAACTTGATTTTAGAGGATTTTTCTATGAGGACAGTAGGAATCTCCTAGCTTCCCTGAGAACAAAGCCAGACCGAGAATGAAGGAGCCAACACTGGAGAATGGTCATCTACCTTCCTACATTTACTTTTGTTTGCCTTTCCAGAAGCAGATCACTGATGGTCAAGGGTGAAATGCAGAACAGCTGAGTCCACATAGATAGCGCCCTCCTTTTCATGTTTCTGTTCAATCATGACAGCAGATGGACTTGTATTTAAGTAGCAAGGACAAGAAAGTTTCTACTCATCTTCCCAATGATACTCTACATTCTGTAGTCAGACTATGCAAATCTTGTGTGTTTGAATCTGATAGATAAGCAATGGCCACCAAAACAAACAAGCAAATAATAGGTTGCCATATTTTTAACTATCATCGCCTCTTATGTAACACATCAGTGTGCATAAATACATAATGGATTTCATAGGTTGATTTATGTATCTCTGAAAAGTTTTCTTTCTTACACACCACGGATGCTGATGTAGTGTGAATGACTACAAGTGTTTGCCAGCTCACTACACTTGAAGAAGTCAGCCTAGGAGAATATGCAAATTTCATAGTATGTTATTAATTTTTAAGGGTAATTAAATATTTGCTCTGAACTCCTCATATTCCATTGCAAATTCATATAAAATTTCCTATACATTTCTCTACCTAAAACTTATTTAGCATTAAGTCCTTGACACTATGTCCTTTTCATTTAAACTGGATTTTAAATTACAATTTACAACCCATATTATATGAATTTTTTTCTACAATATGAATGTAGTCCTTTCTTCTGTTTATATTTATCAAATACCTTTATTCCTTTGTAAAATGATCAATGGGAGACAGTAGTATTAGGTTTAAGAAGTGTCCATAAAAACAAAAACAAAAAACTCCCAACCAACAACATCTGCATCTCACGACGAGAGTGTTGACTTTTCTATCCATTCTATGAGCCAAACCTCGTCAGAAAGAGAAGCCAGTGCTGTAGTCCTCAGCCAGACGGGGTCAGAGCTATAAAAACTCAGGTAATTTGTTGAAAAATAATAATAAAAGTAATTCTCTCAAGCTTTTTACTAGGTGTAAATGAATTTAAAGGAAACATTTTCCCAGTGGAATCCGGGGGGAGGGGGGGAATCCCAAATTTTATTAAAATAATTGTGTCTCTCACATAATGTTTGTTTTCAGTGTCTTAATCCCTTTTTAAAAAAGATAAAAATATCTAAATGATGGTTAATAAGATAACAGAAAAAACTTGAGGAGATTGCTCTATTGTTTAAAAAAAAATCATTCGTTAATCATCAACTCTATGCCATAGCTTTTTTATTACCAGGCACATTAGAAATCACAAAATTCAGGTGTGTTACAATACGCTTATAAATAATAAATTGCAACTTTGGAATCCTTAAAAAAAAAAATTCATTCGCTCAGCCTTCACCCTCTATTTGTCTGTCATTTCCTATGGACTGGACTTACTGTTCTTTTCATCACGTGAACTGGTGAACATGGAAAGCCAGGCATGTTTATTCATTTGTTAGCTTCTGAAAGGATTGCAGGTAATCAGGCCAACTTTTATCTACAAAGACCTACTGAGTGTGTTTTCTGAGTCCAAGGAAATCCCTGGAAATGTCATTTTTTTCCAGCCATTTTCTCCAGAGTCAAAAGAACAATAATAAAATATTTCTCTCTCTCTCACACACACACACACAGAACTCAAAATCCAGAAGAATTGTTGAGAAGTTGAATAAACAGATGAGAGGAAATGATACAGGGAGGTTTGTGGGTCAGATATTTGGGGAAATAAAGGAGGTGCTTCATCTCTAGACTCCTATTGTAGGAGCCTGTGTCATGGTCGACCAGTGAGAGCCTCTTCTGCTCATTCCTGGTTCACACACATACACACATTGTTAGACTTTTGTATTCCCTTTGAGCATTCTCCATGAAAGCTTTTTTTGTCTTCTTGGTCAGTTGTAACATTCTACTCACCTTTGCTTTTCCCATTTTTTTCTATATCTAGTTTGAGACATCGTTTCTTCTTGCCTTCTCTCTGGTCGGCTGGACTTCCAATTGACTATTCTTGAGTCTCTGAATCACATCTATATTCACATCCACACAAAACAGACCATTTTGATCATGTTACTTCTCTAATAAAAATTTTTCAGGAGAAAACTTAAAATTTCAGATTCCTGGTTCTCTGATAGGATTTGGTCCGTTTTAATGGAGAGTGTTTACTTTTCAAGGTGTATCTTTCACTAAACCAACACTAAATCTAAACTCATTGCCATGGAGTAGGCTCTGACTCATAATGATTCTTCCCTGGCCTCCCTAGGCAGTAAATCTTAATGGAAAGAGGCTGTCCGTCTTTCTCCCATAATGCTACTGGTGGATTCAAACTACTTATCTTTCAACATACACTAACCTATATAGTCTTTGCATTCTTATCAAAGTGTATATCTACTCTGCTGATACTGTCATGTGCCATAGAGTACTCTCCAACTCATAGCAACCCTACATACTTTGACCTCTCCTCTGTTTTGAGCCAGTTTCACTGTTTCTGACGTGCATGATCCCATTGCCATACCACAGTATCAACCCATTTTATCCAGAATCTTCCGGTCCTGCACTGACCCTCCTCCAAGCATGATGTCCTTCTCTAAGGCTGGTCTCTCCTGGCTATGTACTCAAAATATGTGAAATTGATCTTCCCAGTCCTTGCCTCCAAGGAGCAACTTGGTTTCACCCTCTGTAAGACAGACCTGTTTGTTCTCTTGGCAGTCTATGGTATGTTCAATACTCTTCTCCAGCATCACAACTCAAAGACATCCTTTACATCATTACACATTATCCAGCTCTCAGATGCATAGCAAAGAACTGAGAAGACAATAGCTTGGATCAGAAGCACCTTAGTTTCTAAGTCTCATTGTTCCTTAGCACTGTGGGGAGGTCCCAGACAGGAAATTTCCCAAAGTAACTTGTCTTTTGCTTTCTTGACTGCTGGTACCAAGGGTGATGATTGTGGATAGGAGCAAGATGAAACTGTTAACAACTTCAATCTCTTCTCCATCTATCATGGTGCTGCCAATTGACCCAGTGGTGAGAATCTTTGTTTTCTTCTTGTTGACCTTCAATCTGTATTGAAGGCTGCATTTCTTGAACTTCTGCAGCAAATGTTTTGAGGCCTCTTCCATTTCAGTGAGCAAGGTTGCGTCATCTGTATAATGCTGTTTACTGATGAGTCTTCCTTCAGTCCTGACACCACATTCCTCCTCATGAAGCCGGATGATCTCTTCTGCATCAGATTGAAAAGGTACAGAGAAAGGACATACTTCTTTCTTGACTTAGGACCACACAGAGTTTTCTTGCTCTGTTCATAACTGTCTCCTAGTCTAAGTACAGGGTTTGCATGGACACAATCAAGTGTTTGAGATTCCCATTCTTCTCAATGCTAGCCACAGTTTGCTGCGATCCACAAAATCAAATGTGTTTACACAGCCAACAAAACACAAATGCACAGTGGTATGGTACTCTGCTTTCAGCCAACATTCACCTGACACTGGCAAAAACCTGATACTATCCCTAGTGCCATGGATGTATCTTCCATCTCCTCTAAGCATCCCCTTAATCACCTCATTCTGCTTTCACTATTTGAAATACCTTCTCAACTATACATAGAATATAATTATTCATCTTTAATCCCCAAACTATGACCTAGTTTATGCATAAAGAGAACTTTGGTGAGCTAGTCTATAGAGCTGCTTACACAAACACTGTGCCTTTCTTGTAGTTTGAATTCACCAATAAGTCCCAAGGAGAAGGATGGGCAATCTCTTCACATGAGATTTACATCTTTTGAACTCACTGGAAGATAAATTATGGGTTGGTTTCAATCTGACTACAATGAGTTATTCTACCTATTAAAAAGAGACACACCTGACACTCCACTATAGCACTGAAATTCTTCCAGCCTCAGGTATGGATTGCTCACACTTAGATCTTGAAGGTCTTCCCATACCAAGGAATTAATTATTTCAGGTGAAAAGAATGATCACAGGGTATTAAGCACAGAAATGACAAGATCAGAGCTACAGTTTACATAGATGATGTAATGGCGATGGAAAGACTGAATTGAATGGGGTCAAAGGAATCTAAGAAGAAAGGGCGTATATTAAGCAATTGTTGGATTTGCTTTAGAGAGAGAAGACTGAAATAATTGCAGGTTTGGGTTGAAATAATACGCTAAATTTCAAGTTTCTGAATTTGAGATTCTAGAGCCTGTGGACAAACAAGTATCTGGGCTGAAAATTTGAAAAAAGGATTCCACTCATGCTGTACTTGCATGACCCTGAGAGTTAGTCTTCTAGAATCCTGTACTCAAGGCACCTCGTTTTCCTTGCATTGGGTTCCTGTTGTCACCCCAGCAGCTAAGAAGACAAAACCTCTCAGATATCCCTGATTCCAAGAAGGGGGGGGGGAATGTTATTCAACTGCAAGGAATAGAAGTAACTTACAGGAATCAGCTAAAGAAACTTCAAAATCTTCCTGGATTTTCAATTGGCTGTCATAGTCTTCTGAAATCTCCAACCAGTGGCCAAACAAGGTAGGATACTAGGGCTTGAATATGCAAGTCCAATGTGGAACTTTTTTAAATGGACAATCTTTATTCTGGAAGTCTCCACTGAGTTGTAGGAGACCCTAACACCTCTGCTATTAACTCAAGACCTTCTCTGCCTAATTCTGATTTATCTCTCCTTTATTTTTATCCTCCAAACAACCACTTTCATCACAAATTCTGTCTCAGTATCTGTTTTCCAGACTGACCAAACGTCACACCTTAGAACTGGGTGGAAGTGATAAGCTGAGAAATGTCATGCGTCTTATGATTAGAAGGATGGGCTACAGAATCTGGGTTCAAATTCTAGCTTGTCCCTCTGAAATTGTGCAGCCTTAGACAAGTTGTAGAACTTTTCAGAACCTTGTTGTTGTTTTTTTCATTTGTAGAACAAGGATATTAATAACAAGCAAAAACTAAGTAAGAATACATTTAAATGACTTACTGTAGTGCCTGAAAAAACAAACAAACAAACAAACAAACCCACTATCATTCTGTCAAATAGGACACATAGACATCTCTGTTAAGTTACTGAGGGAGTAAATCTCTGCAGTACGACACTTCCCTTCTTTCTCCTGGAGTCATTGGTGGATTTGAACCTGCCAGCCTTTCAGTTAGCAACCCAATATGTGTCAGATTAATACTATCGGTGGTAGATTCAAACCACTGGGGATGCACAGGCTTTGGATGAGCAGTGCAGTTTGCTACTTAATGATTATGCTATACGGGCTCATTTTTGCATGGATTTGAAGATGCTGCTTACAGAAATGGCAGAAATAGAAGGATGTTTCAATTTCCAAGAAAATATAATAAAGTTAATGAAGATAAGTTTTAAACATTTGAGACACAAGTTTATGGTTGTCACCCATGGGTCTTGGATTTAGTTTTTTAGTCTCTCTAGTATAGTTTTTCTTCTCCAAGTATTATCTTTACCTTATTTTCTCCTGTCATGATTTATTCCTTCCCTTCTTTCTCTCAACCAAAATCTATTCCTTTCTTTTCCATAAATTTCTGCTAATTTCCTTCCAAAAATCAAGTACCTCAAGGAAATTGTGGGGTTTGTTTGTTTTTAATTTGGATGCTTACTGTCTGAATTTCATGGGGCGTGTCAGTTAATTGGCCTGATAACATATTTAGTGTTTCTGTTCTACTTTCCAGTGCGTTGTGGAGTGTCTAGGGTATTAGAAGCTTGCAAAGTGCCACCCAAGGTACATTCTCCATTCTAAAGTTTACAGGGAATAATCCTGATCAAAAAGGGAAAATGCAAAACAGACTTGGCATTTTCATAGACTTCAGATTCATCTCTTCAGAAGTATCCATTGAAATGAATGAGATCTTTTGGATCCTATGAAGGTTAGATGCATTCCTAAAAGTATATCCTTTAATCTTTAAGCTTTACACGAAGAACTATACTCTGAAATCTTCTTTCAAACAAAAAATAGTTTCATCTAATTAGTAAAGCATTATCGGTCCTGAGTATTTCACTCTTTTATTAAGATCCATCTTTAGGAGATCAAATCAACAACAATAAACCAGAAGATTGGCTAGAAGCCTTAGGGGACAATAAGTTTCCTGAATTTGAAAGGGACATTTCAGAAAAGGACAGTAAGAATGGTGACAATTCAAATAATGTCATCAGAGTCAGCGAATTATACATGGACAAATTGTTGAGTTATTGGAAATTCTGTTGTGTATTTTCAACATAAAAAATTCTTTTTAAAAATTAAGAAAATTAATAACTTAGTCTGTATACAACTTAGTTGAGAATTCACCATCTCCAGAGAGCACTCTGACCAGCAGGCCTTCTGGTCCTCGTTCTACTCTCCTGACAAACCCTCAGGGCTATATAGTTTTAAAACTAGGTAGAATTAAAGGTATTATAATTTTCAACCCACACTGAAGATGACTATGTCAATTAAGCATTGTTAAAGATGAAAGAGCAGAAATATTATTGTCTGTTTTTTAATAAGACCTGTCATCCCCTACTCACTATTTTGCCTCTGAAGTTTGGCAATGCCAGGCTCAATAAACACTTACTAAAGAATAAATATTTTTTTCTATGAAGTCAGTATATGCTCAGTTTATAAAATATACATTTATATTCTCTTTGTACATGCAAGCTTTCAGAAAGGAAATGTTTGGTAAAATCATTCTGGTCAGATAATTAACTGATAAAATTTTAGATGAGGAGAACAGTTTTACCCTCATATTGGGTATTCTAAGAAATAAAAATCTGTTTCATAAAAAAATGCTGGTCTATCATACTTCTAAAAATCCAATAGGAAATCATAATTAGAGACAGATGGAAAGCACAGCATTCCTTCCTTTTATTATTTAGTACATAGAGTTTCCTTAACAAAATGGCACTGGATGTCTTTCTGTTATCAAACAGTGCCACACAAGCTCAGAAAGACAAAACCTCTTCTCACAACTATGAGACTGATTTCAAACAAAGAGCCAACTTTAAAACTAATTTGTAATTTTTTTTTTACAGAACATAGCTGAACAAAGAGCTTAACATTTACAAGAACTTAACATTTTTTTATATCTGCATATTGCAATAAGTACAAAAAAATTTTGCTGGATCTTCAGTCAGCCTATATAATTGGAAGGTGATACCAGTGTAGTCACATCCAAAGGCAAGATTCTAAAACCAAATAGGCTACAACCTGAGGTGTAGTTGTGATACTGGAAATGAGAAGTGGTTAAAATAAAAATCAGTTCTACTCAGAGAAATAAATGAGTGTAACATCAATAGCCCCCACAGGCTTTTAATGGCTTCTAATACAATAGCCCTTTCAAAAAATCATCTCTGTATATTGGGATGCATTTTTTGCTGTAATTCCTTGAATAATTATGAGTTGACTATCACTGGTGAAATCAGAATTAAAAAGTTACACCTGTATACATTTTTCTATATAAAATGCTCAGTATACATGTTGATAAATGTTAAAACACCAGATCTCAAAGACTAAAAATAAAAGTAGATGTCAAACTGACTTTCCCAAATTCACGCTGAAATTATTGTTACAGTTCAGTACACTATTTTGCAGAAGTCTTTTATTTTATTGACGTTTCTAATTGTCCACAATTCTAAACAAATTAGAACTATTTGTTTTATAGTCAACAATATGATGCCAAAACAATTAGTAGCCAGAATAAATAATTAGCCTCCTTGCTATGTCATTTTAATGAATACATGAAATAATAAGCAATTAATACTATCTTAATCATTTATACTTAACATGCTCGTATTTAAAATGCTTCCATTTTCAACTATTAATATCTACTTGGCATTTAGAAAACTCACTAGTGAAAAACCTGTTTTACTCACTTTCTTGGAAAACTACTAATTCAATCTACTTTTCTTTATCAATAATATCTGTCACCTTCAAAACAGTAACTATTGATCTGCCAAGAAAGCAATGACAAAATGTGATATGAAGAATAACTTTTGATTACACAAGTGAGCAACATCCAAGACAAGCTGTTTTTCTTATACATTTTGTATGTTAAATAATAGTTAGCTCAGCACAGTTAAAAACATACATACGCATATTCCCAAAATAAGTGTATTGGGAGAGTCTCTCTAGCTTGCCAGTGTGAAACAGTGCGTAAGCCCGACGCTTAAACCATTCACTTCTGTAACTAGAGGAGCAAGTTTCAGGATGTAAATCTCACCCGATGAGACAGGGATGCTGAGAGCATTATTAATTGCTAAGTAATCTCTTAATTTTAGAACCTAGTGTCTAGCACTAGCAAATAAACAATGTAATTTATAAGTCCCCACTCTCATCATGCTTTACCTGAGTTCAATAAACACATGCACATCTGGAATGTAGAGAGTGAATGTGATTCTTACTAGCCTGGAAACATAGCAGAGATTGGCAATAGCAAATCTGCCCTAACTGCTTATTATTCGAGCATTAGTACTTAGAATACCTAAAGTGCCTGCGGAACACGGCGGCTCCGCGTCCCCCTGGGGTTACTCAGAGCAGAACCACAGAGCTTCCCCCAGCAATTACTGAGTTTTAGAAGGAACACAGGGTAGAGATGCTCGTGCAGCTGCTAGACAACTCTTCTCGCCAAATTTTCAAAAGCCACCCTCCTCCCCCACCACACACATACACATTCACCTT
>NW_006399810.1:1587754-1607500 GCF_000299155.1 Elephantulus edwardii
ACACACACACACACACACACACACACACGCACACCCCTTACCAATAACTAAACCCACTCTGCACTACAACCTCCTTTGGTCATATTTTAGCATGCACGTTGTCAGAAGACAGATTTCTAGAAAATAATAAACAGTTGCCCGGAATGCATGCCAAAGTGGCATGTTTAGAGGAGCAAATACATTACCAGCCGCATGTTGAAGTTTCTGGAGCACCTGCAGGTAAAAGGAGACTGAATCCGACGCTGGCACGAGGTATTCCTCAGAATCACAAGGCTCCGTGTGGCTGTGGGGGAATGCGAGGCGGCTGTGAGCCTGGAAACCTTTGAGTTGAGCTCACTCTAGGCATCAGAAAGCCTCAAAGAGGGGAAAGAAAAAGGCAGCCCACAGCCAGCTAGATGAGAAACTTCTGGCACCTCTCCAGCTCAGAAATGAATTCTCTGTAATTTGGAGACGTATAGTGATGGAAATGAAGAGAAACTTGGATTTACGGGGAATTTGCTCAGCCATGCAGAAACGGGCAGGTAACAGTCTCTCAGCTCATTTTAAAACAGTCATTCAGGAACCAGACTGAATAAAAACATTAGCAGACATCTTTAAAAAAATAAAAAATAAATAAGAAGGCTACTAAAGCCAGCTCCCCAAGATGCCTTTACAAACTTCAAATGGATCATTCCATCAGCTATTTGTTGCACATTTTATTAATCCCAGTGCAGAGGTAAACTGGAAAATCTAATTCCTTTTATGTAGAAAATGGGATTTATTGCTTCTTTTTATAATGCACTTTAGATATATAAATACATAGATTTACTTACAGAGTTCTCATTTCTTGTGTAAAACCACTACTGTTTGGGTCAGATAAAATGCTAAAAGGTTTAGTCACAGCTTTTCAAGGAAGTGGAGGGAAAGAAAAATGTTTTTAATGCTCACAAGCTGAGCTGAGTCCCGAGATTTAACTGTGAAGTTGGAAGCAGAGACAGTATAAAGGAAAAGCCCTGGACCATTAAGTGGCACATGAAAAGCTGTTGTACATAAGAATTTAGCAGATAGGTGACTCAGGTCTATAAATATATACATGATTAAGGACTGGAAGAAGAAAGCTTTAGCAAATTAAATTCTTAGAGACAATAGCTGTAATTTTGTTTAGGCTAATAAACAAAATTGACTAATAAATTTCTGAAGAACATGTGAACTTCTCTTTGCCTGAAGAACTAACTCCTAAACCTCACAACTGAGGTTAAAACTGGGATAAAAAGACACCACACTGTTGGCAATCAATATTCACATTTAATGAGAAAGAGCATTAAGACCATGGAGCAAGTTGTCATATCATGTGACGCCTGCATGGTTTAACCACTCATCCAACCAGGCAAATGGCCATTTGCTTGGACTCAATAGTAAACGTGCTATTGACAGAAGGGAGGAGATGGAAGGCTGATTTTATTTGTTTTACAACTGGCGTACCTTTAGGAGGTTCTTGATAAAACTCCTGGGCAGGTGTGGGAGTAATTCTTTTCAAGGCCATATTTGCTTACAGTAAATGCAAAGTGGGTTTAATGATGACTAATTAAGCTATTTATTGTTTTAATGCTTGAGGTCAAGGGCAGAGCAGTGTTTATGTTTATTGTTAGAGTCAATGGCAAGACGCTTGCCTTTCAGCAAGCTCAATAAACATACATCTAGCAAGCAAGCGTGCAGTAAACACACATCAGCCTAGGAACCTCCAGTCCTCCTCACATGCCCAGTCCGTTTTCTCTAGGATATTTTTTTCATTCCTCTTCTTTGTCTACCATTCTTTCAACAAGTACATAATGAATTAGACACTCTGCCTCTGGGGAATTCTCTGTTATAGAGAACACAATGATACTTAAGATCCTTCCTCAAGGAGCTTACCTTGGATTTTAGTAAGGGATGCCAAGACATTGGTGGTTCAGTGGTAGAATTCCAGATGGGAGACTGAGGTCTCAGGATGGTGCAAGTGGTTAATTTGCCTGGGTGCTCCCTGCATGGTTGGAGGTTCAAGTTTACCTAAAGACATCTTTGCATAACAGCCTGGCAATATAATTTGGAAAATTCAATCAATGAAAATTCTATCGATCACAACAGTCTGATCTCCATCCATTCATAGAGATGGTACAAGACCAGGCAACTTTTCATTCTATTTGTACAAGGCATCATCATGGATAGGAGGCCAACTAGACTCCTAGCAACAAGAGATGGGCAAGTCAGAATGACTTTACAATATCCATGTTCAGCACCACTGGGTCTTCACTGAGATGAAGCAAGCAGAACGTGCACATATAGTTTGGAAAAAAAAATCTCCTAATGAGTCTATTTAAGTCCTTTCCTCTACTCCATTAAGAGCAATTGTAATGCAAGCTGATTATCATAAAGTTCTCAAGTAATTGAGGTGACAGTGTCCCTCCCATTAGGTATCACTCACTAAGGCCATGACCCAGCTTCTCAAGCTGATCTGCTCTACTGTGTCTTTATTGAATTCTCCTCCACAAGAAAGCCACAGTTAATAAATTTGAGTCACAGAGAAGGTCCAAATATTTCAGTTCCTTCATACGCCTTCTGTACACTGTTATTATGGAGCTCTGGTGCCCTAGAGGACGAGGAGGAGTGCTGCTAATGCGAGGCATTCCGTTATAGTCCACCAGCTGCTCGTCAGGTTCAAGATGGGCATTCTCCTAGCCTTCAATTGATAGTCTCTGAATATTTGATTGAGGGTCACCTATGAGTCATTCCCAACCTGATGGCACAGAGTAACAACTTTATTAACAGTCTACTGAGAGGTCAGGGTAGACTCTGGTCCATGATTTTTCTGCTGAAGCATTATCAGTGCTTTCTGAAGCATCAGTTCTGTAACAGGTGGATCCAGGCAAGAACAGCTGAGGTCAGAACTCAGACTTCCCAACTTCTACCATTTTACAGCTTAAAGGTACTTAACACAGCAAATCAAATCTGGTTGCAAGGATTCCGTGCTACTTCCCCAAAAGGGCACCAGGGAGGGATCCAGGGTATGAAACAAGCTTTACTCCACCTTTTTCCACCCTTTGCATCAGCAACTGCCTCAGCTTCAGAGGATCCTTGGTGAAAAGGAAAATCCTAGAACATCCAAGCAAAGTGTGTTAGATGGAAAAAGAGTTAAGGGCAAGAGGGAGAGAGAAAGAAGTTGGTCCCAAGAAAGGAACAGGCCTTTAGTGCGTGTGGTCTGAGAGGGACGTCAAGTGAACAGAGAAGGTCAAACTGGTGGGAGACAGTCTAGGGTAGTTTCTTTTTACAGGAGTTTTAGGGAGGAATAAGGAAGAAGGCATTTAGCTCAGAATTTGGGGCTGTAAATGAACTTGGATTTGGGCTTTTGTGGTCAGGCCCAGAGTTTTCTAAGGATCCATTGTCTGGTCTGGTCTTTGAGCTGGCCACATTAGGTGTTATCAGGTTTCTCAAGGAGTGATCAGGCCTGGGGGCAACTGCTTACAATTCTACCTCCAAAGTGGTCACACAGTCAAAAACCGTGCCATCTGCCTCCTCTCGCCACAAAGCTCAAGCTTATAGCTGTTGACTTGAATGGACTCACTGCTGACCCTCCAGCAGGTTTTGGAAGGCTGATAATAGCCCAAGAGGAGATTTCCCATTAATCTCCCCTAAGAAGCCCACAGAGCTCCTCTGGTGGATTGAAACCATCAGAGAAGCATCATCTTTCTACAAAGTGGTTCACTAGAGTAGAATGGCCCTTCAGAGAGAAGTGGAGGGCCTGGGATGGGTTCTACACTCACAGGAAAGTCTCAGGGCTCTGGTCCTAAAGCTCTGGTGATGGATTGGAGGCCGGTGTCACTCCTTTCTACCAACTTCAGTGGAGATGTAAAGACTACCCAGCAACACCACTTCAGATGGCCAGTATCTGTCTCCCACTGACTGTCAATATAAGCTCATTCTATCTCCAGAAACTGCTGAAGAAAATGATGAGAAGAACATACTCATCTCAGCCTCCTCCCTCCATTGGTTGCCTTGTGCTCAGCCTCACCTCATTCAGGAAGATTTCAAGTCTGGCAGACATGCTGAAGACAAAACTTATGTGACCAACTTTCATCTAAATTATACTCACATCCTTATGTGATGACTCTAACTATAATGTAAGCATTACCTATCTCCTCTAGTCCTCCATGTAAGGGAATAAAACATCTTCACCTTGAAACACAAAGAGATAAGGGAAAAGGTATCAAATATTCAAAGGTATGCTCGTAAGTCTTTCTATGCTGTGGAAATTAGACTAGAGACAGACAAACTGAGTTTAAAATGGGATTCTCTACTTAGTAAACATGTGTCTTTTATTCTCATTGTCTTTTTCCTCACCTAACTACCAAAAACCCAACCTCTCTTATAAAGATATTTTTAAGGGTTAAATTCTGAAAAGTGCCTGGCACATCACAAATCACTTAGGATAGTACTTCATGTTATAATAACAGTGTCCACTTACCTTTCACACTCCATATCTACCTGCCTCATAAGCTCAGTCTCCCATGAGCACTGAGGCTATCTGGCATTCACTTTAATACCCCTTAAATATATTGTTCAACAATTTCTATATGGGAACAAATATAGATCTCTTCCAATCAGTTGGCCAGGCGGTCGTCCTCCAGATTTCTTGGGACAACTTGGTGAGAACATCCATGGCAGTGTCTGTTTGTTGCAGTATATGAATTGGTATATCATCAATTCCTAGGGCCATATTTTCTGCCAATTCTTTCAGAACAGCTTGAACAAAATCCTTCATCACCACAGGCTCTTGCTCACACATTGTTTTATAAATTCTTCTGTATCCACCAATTCCTTCTGGTACAATGACTCTGTCTACTCTTTCCATCTTGTTTTAATGCTTCCTGGATCATTTAATATTCTGCCCATAGCATCCTTAAGTATCGCAACTTGAGGCTTGAGGGTGTTCTTTAGTTCCTTCAGCTTAAGAAATGCTGAGCGAGATTGGCTAATTTGATTTTCTGACTCCAGCTCTTTGTACATTTCATTAGAATATTTTACTTTGTCTTCCTATGCTGCCCTTTGAAATATTCTGTTCAGTTCCTTAATATTTTGATATCTTCCCTTTGCTTTGTCTTCTTGGCACAGTAATGCATTATTCTGAGTCTCTTTGGACATCCATCTTGGTCTTTTCTTCCTCCTCTGTCTTTGTTATGACCTTTTGCATTCTTCCTGGATGATATTCTTGATATCTTCCCACAGCGCATCTGGTCTTCTTTCATGAGTGTGGAAATGATCAAGCAATATGATTAATATCACATGCAAGCAAGATTCTGTGAAAGATTTTTAAAAAAAAACAAAAAACAAACCAAACACAAACGACTGGAACAGCACATCAGCAGAGAACTGCCTGAAGTGCAGGCTGGGTTTAGAAGGGGTCTTAGTACTAGGGGTATTGTAGCTAATGTTAAATGGGTCTTGGCTGAAAGCAGGGAGTACCAGAGGAATGTCTATCTGTGTTTCATTGACTATGCAAAGGCATTTGGCTGTGTGGATCACAACAAACAGTAGCTGACTTTGAGAAGAATGGGAATCCCAGAGAGCAGTTGATTGTGCTTATGCGAAAACTATATTTGGACCAGGAGGCAGTCAGTCATCAGAACGGAGCAAGGAAACACTGCATGATTCAAAATTGGGAAGGGTAAAAGTCAGGGATGTGTCCTATCTCCATACATTTTCAATCTATGTACAGAACAGATCATCTGGGAGGCTAGGCTCTATGAGGAGGAATGTAACATTAGGGTTGGAAGAAGACTCAACAACCTACGTTATACATATGACACAACCTTGCTTGCTGAAACTCAGGAGGACCTGAAGCACTTGCTGCGGAAGGTCAGGGACTGCAGCCTTCAATATGGATTGAAACTCAACCTCAAGGAAACAAAGATTCTCACACTGGGTTGATTGGAAGCATTATGAAGAAGATGGTGAAGAGACTGAGATTGTTAACAGCTTTAGTGTGCTTGGCTCCACAATCAACATTCTTGGTACTAACAGCCAGGAAATTAAAAGATGGATTGCATTGGGAAAGTCTGATGTCAGAGACCTCTCCAAAGTACTAAAGAGCAAAGATGTCAGTCTCAAGACTAAGATGTACCCGATCCTGGCCATAGTCTTTGCAATTACTTTCTAAGCATCCGAAAGCTGGACAATCACTAGGGATAATAGAAAGAGAATTGATGCCTTTGAGCTGTGATGCTGGAGAAGAGTATGAAATATACCGTGGACTGCTAGGAGAACAAACAAGTTCATCCTAGAGAGGGTGAGACCAGGCTGATCCTTGGAGGCAAAGATTCTGACATGTTTGGGGCATGTTGCAAGGATAGACCAGTCCTTAGAGAGGAACATAATGCTTGGGATTGTGGAGAGACAGCTCAAGAGAGGAAGATCCTCGATGAGATGGATTGATTCAGTGTCTGGGGTAATGAGGGTAGGCGTGCCAGAGACAATAAGGTTGGTACAGGATAAAGTAGGGTTTAGGGCTGTTGTGCATAAAGTTGCTTCGAGCTGCAGGAGACCTGATGGCACATAACAACAACAACAACAACATAGCTATTGTTTTTTGGGTCTCTGTGAGTCATAATAAACAACACCTCACAACAGCAACATACCTAATATGCCCAATACTCCACATCCACTCCACAAGTTTTCCCTGAGCACCCCCCACCCACTGCATTCCAGCCAGGCACCAGGGATGTGGCAGTGACCAAGACCAACCGACGTGGCTCCTGCCTTCATGTTGCTCACAGTCTGGGGTGGGGGTGGGGGTGGGGGGGAGGCAAAAGGCAAATAAGTGCCAAGAATTACTGAAAGTCTATTAACTTAATTAATAATAATCTCTTTAGTTTTTTGCTCCCAACAGCCTGGTCAATGTCAAGGACACAAATGGAAGAGAATTTGTGACTGCTTTGAATAATTACCTTTAAACCTGATGGGCTGGCCCTCATTAAATGTCAGGTTTCTCCTCCTGCGCAGTCCCCAGGGACCCACCAGGCTAACCCAGGCAGCTCTTTGATCTGCCCTCCCAGTCCTTGCCATCCTACAGGCGAAACCTTCTAGTTCATGCCTTGCTGCTTTACATCCGAGCTGTCTGAAATGCAATAACGTTTCTTTTTTTAAAGAGCAACCGCGATTTTAATTAAGGTTCCAGGGATCCAGCCAAGGATATTTTCTATAAGAGAAGCAATATCTGTTTCTGGAGACAGAACATTTCATAACAGAGATCACACATACAGTAATGCATGATAAATATGGATGGGTTGTACCTCCCTGGAACCAGGAACTTGAGTGTGGGATGGATGTTGATGTGTGTGTGTGTGTGTGTGTGTGTGATGTTCATTCTGCCTAATGAAGGCAGAGGAAGGGATACAAATGTAAGCCACTTACTTAAACCATTCAGATGTTTAAGGCAGACAGTTAACGGAACAGCAGAAGGGCATGTCTCCTAAGTGTAGATTACCTTTTGTTCTCCCTGATGAGATTCCCTTTGATTTAAAAGGCTTTGACTACAAGCCTTCCAGCAAATAGCATTAGATGAAAATCCACCTTCTCCAAACGCTGGTCAGCAGATATCTACCATCCCCTAAATTCAGTGAGGGACACACGAAATACCACATTTTCATGTCGCTCATATTCAGTAGTAAATGATTTTGAAATAAAACCAAGTGCCTTCTGATATCATAAACCAGGCACATGGTAGTATTAGTCCACATAAAAGTTTTATTTTGCCACCTGGTAAAACTCTGGTAATCCTTATTCATCAAGCTAGTCAGCAGCTATCGAAAGGGATTACAAAACTGCCCATTCTCCTCCATGAACCTGAAAAGCTTACATCCACGTCACTGTGGGCAGGAGCATGGACGTGTTCATCTCAGGCCCACCTGGGAGTCCTTTGATATTGTGAAATGGGACATTAGTGGAGAAGTGTTAGGAGCTGGCAGGGCAACACAGGCAGACGGATGGGAAGCTTAGAGGCTTCTGGTGTGTGCCCTCCCCAGAGGTGAGGCCTGGCACTGCTTTGGGGCCAGCAACCACACATCCTTTCCAGCCCAGACCACTGAGGCGCAGAACATATGCAAATGAAGACTGAACCAAAGCACTGGCTCCTTCCTGGGCCTGCACACTTGGAACAGGAAGCTGGTGCCCCACTTTCTGTGACATTCTGGATGCTCTTTCTTTAAATTCAAAGAGCAAATGCTAAAGAGGTGATTTTATAAGTAGATCATAGGTAATATCATGTTATGTGTTTTGTACCATTGAGTTGGAACCAGCTAGCAGCTAACCCTCCAGCGGGTTTTCAGAGGCAATTTAATCTCACGAGAGGAGATTGCCCATCTTTCTCCCACAGAGCAGTTGGTGGATTTAAACTGCCTGCCTTCAGGATTGCAGTGCAGTTTTTTTTAGATATTGCATACTATATCTCAAACCCAGTCAGTTGTCTTATTTCAGAGAAAACAAAACCAAATCAAGGTCAGTGGAGCCAGTTTCAACTCAGTCACTCTCTTTCTCAAGTAAAGTGGATTTTAACCGTTGACTTATCAGTTATCAGTACAATATTATCCTCTATGTCACCAGTGAGATAGATGATAGATAGGTGGATAGATAGATAGATAGATAGAGAAAGATTGTTGTTGCTGTTGTTGTTGTTGTTATCTTTGAGTCAGAACGAACCCATAGCTGATCCTTCAGCAGATTTTCAGACAGTAAATCACAAATCACACAGGAAGAGATTATCTTATTGACCAGCTGGTGGGCTCGAAGCTTATAACTTTCTGTTGGCAGTGCATTCCTTTACCAACACCCCTGGTACCAGTAGTCAGTAGATAAGGAGGTATATTGCTTTGGGAAAGCCCACTGTGAGGGATCTCTCCAAAATACTGAAGAGTAGTGATGTTTTGAAGATTAAGGCGTCTCTAATAAAGGCTTTTCTATTACTTGCTATGCATCTGAGAGCTGGATGCTAAACAAGGAAGAAAGAAGAATTGATGACTTTTAGTGATGGTGTTAGAGAAGAGTACTGAATAGCTGTGGACTGCTGAAAGAAACAACAGGTACATCTTGGAAAAGGTGCAGCGGGGGTGCTCCTTGGAGGCAAGAATGGCAGAATTTTGTCTCTCATACTTTGGACATGTTGCTGGGAGAGGTAATTCTTTGGAAAAGGATATCATGCTTGAAGGATGAAGGGTCAGTGAAAGAGGGGAAGACCCTCATTGAGATGGATTGATACAGTGACTTAGCTCAAGAGTATCAGAGGTGGCGAGAAGGGCTCAGGATAGATGGCACCTAACAACAGTAACAACAACAAGATGTCACCAGAGACACACACACACACACACACACACGCACACACACACACACACACACACGGATGCATGTTGTTGCTGTGTGCCTTCACCTTGGAATTAACCCATAGCTGACCTTCCACTGGGTTTTCAGAGGCAGTTAATCACATGGGGGGAGATTGCCAATCCTTCTTTCATGCAGCAGCAGGTAGGTGGATCCGAACCGAAACAGCTATGAGTTGGTTCTGCTCGATGAGATGTACATATGTACGTGTTGTTGTTGTGTGAGAGGATATTGCTTTTTTTCTCTCATGGAGAGGCTGGGGGATTTGAACCACGTGACTCTGGGTTGATAGCATAATTCCTTATCACTAACTCACTAAGTCATTAGAGATCGTATATATGTACATATTATATCATGTCATCTCTGAAATCTTTTGTATATATGATTGTGTACCGTTCAGTCAGAACCGACCCATAGCGCGGGTTTTCAAAGACAGTTAATCACACAGGAGGAGATTGTCCACCCTTCTCCTGTTAAACAGGTGGTGGATTCCAAACGTGTGCCTTCAGAATCGCAGCTCAGCTTCTTACCACTAAGTCACCAGAGCTCCTACATATATGACAAATATTTTGTTTTCTTCACATGACAACAGGTAGTCCTTTAAAACTCTGGATGTTGGCCAGGGAAAGCAAGAAAAAAGTGCAAGTACCTCTTTCATAAATACAAGACCTAGAGTAAATAATAAGTCAGAACCATCAACTCATCAAATAATGGCACCTATGAAGGTTCCTGGTTTTCCAAGAAGCATGGCATGCTTCTGCAGCAAGTGAAACTCGTTCTGACACCAAAGAAAATGGGTCCATATACTTTCTGGTATGTGAAAAAATCCCTAGTGGTCTCAGAAATTCCAAGGTCTTGAATTCCAATCCACCAGCCAGTACTCTGAATTTAGTGTTACATTTCTTAGTAGAGTGGGAATTTTATCTTCTCTAAGCATTGCTGTGTGAAAAACAATACTATATATACCATTGTGTGTATGCTGATCAAAACTAGGATACAATAGTATCATAGTTAAACTGTCTATCCTCAGCCCAAAACATGTCATTTTTAAACCTCTGTGATGTTTAATCAGCACAAAATATAAGCAAAAAGGAAAAGCACCTAGAAGAATCCTAAAAGAGAATCAGCATGAAGAGGATTAAACCATATGAAAGAGAAACAAGAAAATCAGATTCCCTCCCCTCACACTGAACAATCTGGCCCAGTCAGGGGTAGTGCACTTCAATTAAGTGCTAGGTTTCCAGTGAGTCTTGTAGATTGACTATCAAAGTTCTTGCTCAACTGATCTGAAACCTTGCAAAGTGGCCACCACTAAGACTCACCAAGGAATTCCTCGTATAAACAATAGTCAATGTCAATTAACCTTTGTGAACATGAAAAACAAACGGAAAGCTTCAGAAATTAACAAGCAGACAAACACAGATGCCAGCCACAAATGATGTTTCTGTAAATGCTACAATCTCATGGTGGGTAATTTTAGAGTGCTAGAATGGCTCACGTGACAAAAGATTGTTTCTAAAAATGGAAGGGCACTAAGCATAGGGACTGAGTTAATCTATATTTCCCCCTATAGCTCTCTGATTAGGCTCATATCTGCAGTGGGAGTGCAAATATTTATTGAAGATAGCATATTGGTGTTTTCAGAATGTTTAAAAAATCAGTAAATATACAGCATTCAGCTGTGTATCATTCAATTGCCGTAATTGGAGATACAAGCAAAATTAATTAAATTCATAAGTTATTAAGACATCATTTCCATTCAATGAAACAGAGATTCCCGGAGTATAGAGCTCAGTGATAACACTATAGTGTACACCCAGGACCAGCTTGGGATGACAATGAAATTGGAGCCTCCCGACAACATCCTTTGCCCTAGTTCCCTTTTCTTTGCATCTCCATCTCCATCAAGCAGCCTCTGGGGCCTTGTAGGAGTGGACAACTAAACAGACAATTCCAAATTCTGTTAAGATCATCTCTATCCCTTGTCCACAAGCATCCCCAACTGGCACCCCAATTGGTCTATATATATGTACACTATCTATACAATCCTGCCCTTCAATTGTTTGACAAGAGGAGGACGTCTGCATGGGCCCTGGAGAGGACCCTAACGTCACTTAGGCAGGTGGGTTATAGGACCATGCTCTTAAAGGCAGACACAGATCTTAGGTGGGCGTCCCTCCTTTGTTCCTTAGATCTTTCTCACCGCGGAAGGGTTATCACTAGAGAAGAGCATAAGCCAGGTTCTCTAAGGCAAAGGGCGCAGGGCAGGATCTCTGAGGCTAAGGAGGCACTTGTTTTTTTTTTTTCCTCTTTTTTATTCTTTTTATTTTAGTAGTTGACATACAAACTTCTTATACGTTGTGTTTCATTTATATAAACTGTGTTTCATGCATTCCACTGTTCACATTGTGTTTCATGGCATCAGTCCCATAGTTGTTGTTAGGTGCTGTTGAGTCGTAGACGACTCATAGCGACCCTGTGAACAAAAGGCCTGAGCACTGTTCATAGAGTTTCTGGAGGCAAGTCATTTCGGAAGTGGATGCCACTCCTGCTTCCAGACTTGTTTTAATCGGGGAGCTCCACTGTCCACCATGGGTAACCATTACCACATTTGGCACATCAGTGTCACAGTGTTCAGCATCACAGCAACCACGAGTTACCTCTGTACAGCAATGCACAGACCAGTGCTATACCACCTAGAGGAATGTTTGACAGGAAAACAATTTGAACCAGTCCTGAGTGCCACAGATTAAAATCAGCATCCCCATATATTGTGCTTTTTAACCTATCACTCTTCTAGCTAAACCTTCTTCTCCCTCATTCCCTTAATGATATACTTGTTGAACAAATCCCTTTATCCAAGGTTTCCTTTCCACACAAATTTATGCTTCAGTCAAGTCTTTAGTTCTGTAAATTATCCCATTCTGACTTTTATTTTCACTACTAGTAAAATTATTTCTTCCAGGAACACTCGTGAAAGACAAATATGGCATGATTCCCTTTTTAAAAGCAGACAAGAATGCACACAGAGAGAGAGGGGGAGGGGTGGAATATCAAGGCTCATTCATAGCTACCAAGGACAAGTAAGGGATGAGGAGAATTCACTTTCAATATTGTAAATACTTGTTATCTTTGGTTATGGAAAAATTACCAAAGAATGTGGGTTTATGAACACAACTCAACCAAAAGAAATAACACCACTAAAAAGTGCACAAGAGAAACAGTAACACCAACAATGACCAGCAGATGATCACACATGTAAGTGCATCGACACATACGTGTGTGCACATATGTAGAGATGAACACGTATGTGTGCACAGCTAGAGGTGCCTATATAGAGGACACAGGTAAAAGTACTTCTCACTCATAACCAAAGGCTTTGCAAGAATGGTTTTGTAGGTGTGAAGTCCTCTCATGGGACAACTCAATCAATTCGCACCACAAACTTCATGTTCTGCATCCTAGCAAGAGATTAGCATTCATGGTCTCAAAAATCTGCAAGCAGCCATCTATGATACAAGATGAGCAGTCTCCTCCCGTGCAATTTACAGCTTCCAAAAAGCTGCTAGGGGGCCAGTTATGACTCAGTTCTGGCTCATCAGCAATAAGTATGTGAGACCAAAGGTCAACAATTACCCTAAAGCAGAGATGAAAAGACAAGGGAAGTTGTTGTAGCATTACTGTTGTTGCTGGGTGCCATTGAGTCCGACCCTGAACCACGACAACAATCCCTGCTGTGCTTAACTCATTCTTAGAGGTGCCGTGCCATTTCTTCATGTTGAGGTTAATGTCTTGGGCTGCTTTCTCTAGAGAAACAAACCGTGTGTGTGTGTGTGTGTGTGTGTGTGTGTGTGTGTGTGTGAACTTGCCATGTGGAGGTATTTCCTCTCTTTATCTGACCCTCCATCTTTCTCAGTATAATATCTTCTCCGAGGACCGGCCCCTCCTGACCACAGGCCCAAAGTACGTGAGATGAAGCTTGACCATCCTCGCCTCCAAGGAGCACCGTGGTTGCTCTTCCTCCAAGACACCTTTGTTCTTTCAGAAGCCCATGAACTACTTAGTACCCTTGGCCAACACCGCAGTTCAAAGGCATAGATTCTTCTAGAATTCTTAATCATTAGCCAACTTTGAGATGCACAGGAAGTAACTGAAAATTCCATGGTTTGGATCCAGCTCATTGTAGTATTTACACTGACTTCCTTGCTCTTTAGCACGTTGCAGCAGTCTTTGACTGCAAATCTTCCCTATGCAACACCTCTTTCAATTGTTTTGACTTCTGGTACCATGAATGTTAGGGAACTCTGGTGGCCTAGTGATAAGAAGCTATGCTCTAATCCCAAAGAGACATGGTTCGAATCCACCAGCTGCTTCATGGAAGAAGGATGGACAATCTCCTCCCGTATAATTTACAGTCTCTAAAACCTGGTGGAGGGTCAACTGTGGGTCAGTCCCAACTCAACTGCACTCAACAATTATAAATATGGTGCTGATTGTGGATCCAACTAAAATGAAATCCTGACAATTTAAACCTTTCCTCCATCTCTCCTGACACTTTTGGTCCAGAGAAAATTTTGCTTTTCTTGATCTTGAGATGTAATCTCTATTTGAAGGCTGTAGTCTTTGCTCTTTTTCAGTAGGTGCTTCAGTCTTCTCTAATTTCTGCCAGGAAAGCTGTGTCATCTGCACAACATGGGGGCTGACGAGGTTTTTTCTAATCCTGATGCTACAATTAAATTTTGCAAGTTACTTGCTTATTTTCAAACTGAATAGGTATAGAGAAAGGATACAACCCTGATGCATACTTTTCCTCATTTTAAATCATACATTCCTCCCTTGTTCTGGTCAGACAACTGTTTCTTGATCTATATGTAGTTTTTATCTGAGCTCAATTAAATTTTCTGTGATTTCCTTTCTTCTCAATATTATCCATAATTTATTATTATCTGCATAGTCAATTTTGATTGCTAAAACTGAAGAAGACCTGAAGTACTTGCTATAGAAGGTCAAGGACTATAGTCTTCAATTTGGATTGAAGCTCATCATCAAGAAGACAAAGATTCTCACCACTGGGCCAATTGGCAACACCATGATAGATGGAGAAGAGATTGAGATTGTTAACAATTACAACTTGCTCTGGTCTACAATTACTGCTCTTAACACCAGCAGTCAGGAAATCAAAAGACAAATTGCACTGGGAAAATCTACTGTCAGAGACCTCTTCAGAGTACTGAGAAGCAACAAGGTCCATCTAGAGAGTAAGGTGCACCTGTTCCAGGCCATGGTCCTTGCAATTACTTGCTATGCATCAGAGAGCTGGACAATGACTAAGGATGACATAAAATGAATTGATACCTTTGGATTCTGGTGCTGGAGAAGAGTCTTGAACATACCATGGGCAGCCAGGAGAACAAATAGGTCAGTCTTGGAGAGGATAAAACCACGTTTCTCCTTGGAGGCTAGGATTTTGAAGCTCCATCTCACATACTTTGAGCATGTGCTCAGGAGGTCGCTGGAGAAGGGCATCATGCTTGGAAGGGTGGAGGGACAGTGCAAGAGAGGAAAACCTTAGAGGAGATGGATTGACACAATAACTAGGGTAATGGAGGTAGGTGTCTCAGAATCAGTAAGACTGGCTCAGGAAAGGGCAGGCTTCAGAGCCTAGGATCACTGTGAGTCACTGGTGACTTAATGCCACATAACAACAATAACACGAAATCAAATGCCTTTGGATAATCAATAAAACATACTGCAAGATGAAGCAACTACTTGGGTTGGAAGACTCTCAAAATGCGACTCATCATTGTAGCCTGCTTTAATTTATGCAGATAGAGAAAAGCTTTCACGCCACGATGGACCTCCATTTTCTAATCTGGCAAGACTCAAAATGAGGAGAAACATATGCAAACATCTATTAATAATTGAAAAGTGTACCATATGGATGTTGGGAAATTGGAAGTTGTAAAAAACGGAATGGATAAAAATCTACATTGTAGGCATTAGTGAGCTGAGATGGACTTGCATTGGTAATTTGAATATATTATATGATGATGATGTACCATGCTGAGAATGAAATATTTAAGAGTAATAATGTCATAGTTATTAAGAAAGAGAACATCTCAAGGTCGATTGTGAATTATAATGCTCATACCAGGAAGACCTGTCAAAACAAGTGTTTCACCAACTACTAAAGCCAAAGATGAAGAAATTGAGGATTTCTACCAGCTTTTGCATTTTGAAATGGATCAAATGTACAGTCAAGATGCATTAATAATGATTGGTAACTGGAATGCAAAAGTTGGAAAGAGGGAAGACGGACTGGTAGTTGGAAACAGCCTTGGTAACAGAAATGAGGCTAAGGATCACATGATAAAATTTTGTACAATCAATTATTTACCCTTTTCAAAAAAATTTTTAAATGTTTAAATGATGATTATACTCATGAACCTGACCTGAATCACACAGGAATCAAACTAATGGAGAAACTCAATATCAAAAGTCAATAGCTGTAGAACATATCATCAATTATTTATATGCAAGTTCATATTAAAAAAGGAGAAAATGGCAACAAGCCTGTAAGAGTAAAAATTATATATACATTAGGTTTTTTTATAAATATAAGCATACATGCACATATACACAAAAGGCAAGTGACAAGAGGCCTTTCCACATTATCTCTACCATCTAGTTTTTGTTATTGTTAGATGCTGTCAAGTTGAGTACAACTCATAGCAACCCTATGAAGAAAAGATTTGAACCTAGTCCTGTCCTGCACCATTTTCACACTTACTGACACACAAGAGCCCCACAGCAGCAATCATTGTGTCAGTCCACCTGGTTGAGGGTCTTTCTCTCCTTTGCTGACCCTCCACCCTTCCCAACATCATGCCCCTCTCCATGGAATAGCATTTTCTAGAAACATGTCCAAAGTATGTTAGGTGAAGCCTCATCATTCTTGCCTCCAAAGAGCTACACGCTCTCCAAGATATATGTGTTCATTCTCTTGGCCATTTATGAATATTAAGTGCTCTTCTCCAACATCACAGCTCAAAGGCATCAATTCTTTTTCCATCATCCGTATTCATTGTCCAGGTTTCAGATGCATAGCTTGTAATCAGTAAGACTATAGCCTGAATCAGACTCATCTTAGTCCTCAAACTGACATCACTACTCCTCAATAATTTGGAAAGCTTCCTAACGGCAGACTTTCCCAGTGCATTTTGTCTCCTTATTTCTTGACTGCTCACATGTAGGGTGTTAATCTTGATCCAAGCAAGATGGGAGCTGCTAAGAGTTTCAATCTCCTCTCCATCCATCATGACACTGTCTATTGGTCCAGCAGTAAGAACCTTTGCTTTCTTGACATTGAGATGCAATCCATACGGAATGCTGTATTTCTTCATCTTCTGTACCAAGTGCTTCAAGTCCTCCTCACTTTCAGCAAGTAAATTTGTGTCATCTGCATAATGCAGGTTATCGATGAGTCTCTGTCCAATCCTGATGCCACATTCCTCTTCATAGAGTCCAGCTCCTTGGAAAATTTGTTCAGCATACAGATTGAAGAGCATAAAGTCTGAAGAGGTATGGAGAGAGAATACAACCCTAATGCACTCCTTTCCCATTTCCAAACCATAAAGTGCTCTCCTACTCTGTTCCCACAACAGCTTCCTGATCCAGGTATCCATTTCTTATAAGCACAATCACCTGCTCTGGAATTCCCATTCTTTTCAATGTCAGCCACAACTTCTCATGATCCACTCGTAACACCTTTGACTAACACCTTTGAATAGTCAATAAAGCACAAATAGACATTTTTTTTCTAGTATTCCTTACTTTCAGCCAGAATTCATCTGACATCAGCAATGATATCACTGGTGTCATGGGCTCTTCTAAATCTTGCTTGAACTTTTGACAATTTCCTGTCTATGTACAGTTCTAGTCATTTTTGAACGATCTTCAGCAGTATTTTGCTTTCATGTGATATCAGTGATATTGTTCAATGATTTCCATTTTCAGTTGGATCACCCTTCTTGGGAATAGAAACAAATATGAATCTTTTCCAATCCTTTGGCCAGACAGCCATCCTCCAAATTTCCTGACAGAGACTGTTGAGTGCATCCAGAAAGTATCAAAAGAAGATGGAGAGAATACACAGAGTCAATATATCAGAAACATTTGATTGACAGTGATAAATTTCAGGAAGTACCATATGAACAGAAGTCAATGGTAATGAAAGAAGAAGTGGAAGCTGCATTTGAGGCACTGGCAAAAAATAAGGCCCCAGGAATCAATGGGATAATTTGACTGGTTTTTCTTGGCTTGACTACCATCTTAAACACATGGATGTCAGTCATCTGTAGCATCAATTCTAATTTAGTTACTTTGACAAGAGGCCACCAGGCTAGGATATGTAATGCAGCAGCAATTAGAAGAAAAGGAATTTAGTGAGCAGCCAGCAGGTCTCTACCAAGCCGAGTCACCCACTCTCTAACTTTGTTACCTTTCTTCCTTTACAATAATGCTTGAAAACTCTATAATCTACGCATTAATGTTTTTATTGAGAGTTATTGAGTAGATCCCAACTCATAAAGATCCTGTATGACAAAGTAGCAAATCATATGCTCTTTAGGATTTTCATGAAAGCAAAATTCAGCTGAAGATTATCCAAAACTGACTGGAACAGCACATCAACAGAGAAGCAGGCTGAGTTTACAAGAGGCAGTGGTACTAGGGTTATTATATCTAATGTAAGTTGGATCTTAGCTGAAAGCAGGGAGTACCAGAGGAATGTATATCTGTGTTTCATTGATAATGCAAAGGCATTTGATTGTGTGGATCACAACAAACTGTGGATGACTCTGAAAAGAACAGGAATCCCAGAACACTTGATCATGCTTATGAGAAACCTATACTTGGACCAGGAGACAATCATCAGAACAGAGCAAGGAAACACTGAATGGTTCAAAATTGGGAATGGTGTGCGTCCAAGCCCCATACCTTTTCAATCTATATGCAGTACAGATTATCCGAAAGGCTGGGCTCTATGAGGAGAAATGTGGCATCAGGATTGGAGGAAGACTCATCAACAATGTGTGTTATGCAGATGACACAATCCTGCTTGATGAAACTGAGGATGACCTGAAGCGCTTGCTGCAGAGGGTCAAGGGCTGCAGCCTTCAATATGGATTGAGGCTCAATATCAAGAAAACAAAGTTTCTCACCACTGGGCCAATTGACCCCATCATGACGGATGATGAAGAGATTGAAATTGTTAACAGCTTTAGTTTGCTTGGCTCCACAATCAACACTCGTGGTACCAACAGCCAGGAAATTAAAAGATTAATTGCATTGGGATAGTCTTGCTGTCAGAGACCTCTCCAGAGTACTGAAGAGCAACTATGTCAGTCTGGAGACTAAGATGCACCTGATCCAGCCCATACTTTTTGCAATTACTTTCTATGCATCAGAAAGCAGGGTAATGGCTAGTAATAATAGAAGCAGAATTGATTCCTTAGAGATGGAGTGTTGGAGAAGAGTATTGAATATACCATGGACCACTAGAAAACAAACAGGTTCATCCTAAAGAAGGTTAGACAGGCTGTTCTTTGGAGTCAAGGATTCTGAAGGAGTCTGACGTACTTTAGACACGTTGCAAGGTGGGACCAATCCTTGGAGAGGGACGTCATGCTTGGAGGGACAGCGCAGGAGAGGAAGACTCTCAATAAGATGGATTGATTCAGTGGCTGGGGTAATGTGAGTGGATGTGTCGGAGCCAATAAGATTGGCACAGGATAGAGCAGGTTTTAGGGCTGTGTACATAGGGTCACTATGAGTCCAGGTGACTCAATGGCACATAACAACAACAACTATCTTTACAAGAGCATATTGCTATGTTTTTTTCTCCTGTGGAGAGAGATTTTAGTCAGTTTAAACCATCATCCATTCAGTTACCAATCAAGCACTTAACCCCTGGGCCACCAGGGCTCTTTATCATAGTGATACTCATTAAAACCCACTGCCATCAAGTTCATTCCAATTCATAACAACTCTGTAAGACAACATACAAGGATTCCAGAAGGTTTTGAAATCCCAAAATGGTTTCAAAGGCTGTAAATCTCTATGATAACTGATTCCAACAGAGTGGCTGGTGTTCTAATCCAGGATGACAAAATCCTGAGCCACCATTGAGCCACCAGGGCTCTTTTTTTTTTAACATTCTAAACCAAATTACTTTATTGGGGAATTTTATAAAAACTTTTATAGAAGACAGCAATACTGTTGAAATTCTTGCCAAAGTTAAAGAAGGAATACCTCACAAATAATTTTCCTGAAGCAAATTAACACTGATTACCAGATCAGACAAAG